>NC_135761.1:64060348-64437903 GCF_052425735.1 Oculina patagonica
TAATATACAAGACTACAATATAAGATTATTTAAGATAGAAACAAAATGGCGAGGGAACCTAATAAAAAACCACGGGGCTTGTAAGCTTAGGTTCCCTCACAAGAAAAACAGATGACTGGTTCAGGTACTGAAGTAATGACAAGACTTAATAGAAGACAGAGTTAAGAGTAAACTTACAATGAATTTAAAAAGCTAAAAGTATAATTAAAAGTTAACTTACAATGATTTTAAAAAGGGTAAAATTACAATTATTAAAAGTAGAATATAATTAAAAAAACTATGATAAAAATGCATGACGAAAAAGGTGTGTTTTTAGCTTAGCTTTAAAAATACTAACAGTGCTGTCACTTCTTATGTCAAATGGTAGCGCGTTCCAAAGTTTCGGTGCAGCACAGGTAAAAGAACGGTCACCTTGTGTGGCTTTTGATTAAAAACGTGGATAACTAAGTAAATGACATGATGAGTTGATCTCATGGTTTTTAGATTGTCTTCAGGCTAAGTTAGCTCCACTTCCTTAAAGAGAAACGTTGCTACAAAAACGTGCAATGTCTGCTTATATTCTTTTTAAGTGCAACTGTATAAGTGCAACAGTAAAATTAAAAATATACTTTTATTTAATTAGAGTTACCATCGCAGTACTTTTTTTTTTTTTTTTAGTGTAATGTTTTCTCAATACCTATAAAGTACTGAATTAGTATATATAATAAACAAAAATGTCAGGCATGCTTCCTATTTTCCAAAGCTCGGTTAGATTGTGAGCGAAGGGTTTTAAACTCCCTCGCTAACTATATATAATAATAATTATAAAATATAATAAATTATTTTACATGGATAGAAACACCTAGCTCAGAAGATAATTTACAGGTTCTCCATGATAATACATTAAAAGACTTGTAAAAAATTCTAAAAAATACTAAAAATCAACTATTTACAAAAATCTATTACAATAGTATGCATGAAATACTAAAGGATTAAAATATCAGTTCTAACTACAAAAGGTTAAAAAAAGATTAAAAATCAAGATTTCGTACTAGCTTAATATATTCCTTGGTGCCAGCCTTGTCGCGAACCTGGTCGGGAAGCATGTTTCATTGTTTAGCCGCATAATATTTAAATGAATTGAGACCATGTTTAGTACTGTTGACCTTTGGTAATGAAAGTACTGTTTTTTCCTTTAAAATTAAACTTAAGTTATGGTCTCTAGTCTTAATTAGATTCGTTATACCAAGGGGGGCTCTTCCCTGGAAAAAGCTTTTACTGGTGATAAGCATATCCTGAATGCGGCGACTTACTAAAGTACTCCCTACACCAATCCTCTGTAGATAGTTCCTTGTATGGTGCTGTTTTATCTTTAAAAAAATATCTGTCTGTTAGGAATGAACGTTCATTCGTTTGTCTCACGATAGAATCGCTTTGAGATGTTGATCGCGACGTTTCGACTGCAATACTGCTAGTCTTCATCAGGCGATGAGATCGATTGTTTACGTGTCGCTATTTATGCAACATCTCAAAGCGATTCTATCGTAAGACAAACGAATAAACGTTCATTCCTATCTTACAACACGATGAACAATATTCACATCTTTAATGACATATCTATCTGTTGTTCAAATATTTAACGTGAGATGTCCGTTTAAAGATTGTAAGCAAATGGCGTTCTGGTTATACTAATGTCTCTTGGCTCTCACGCTCAAAATGTAAGTACGGCACAATAGGCAGGCGACGTGTTACATTCATGCAGTAGGTAGCGGCCTCCAAGTATTGGTACTCAGTTACTAGACGGCTTTTTAATTTAATAAACAAGGAACGGTTTTGGTAAACTGCAGGTGCCCTGTTTTGAATTTCTTCGACAAAGTCACGCGCGTGTGCAGCAAAGTTTTGGCCTCCCTTTGGATAGCCACGATGTTGTTTGTTGGTAAGAGTTATTGGTACAAACATCATCGCTTGGCCTCGGAATTTCAACTCTATCGAACACATGACGTGTAACTGAGAAGCCCACCAAGTTTGCCTGTCGTATTTTGTCGGATAAGGTAGAATGTGTTCGATGGCTTTATGGTGAAAAGCGTTAAATATGGCATCAAACCACACTGTGGGAATAACCATTGATGCTTCTTTTATACCACATTTTAATCGCCTTTTTTCTAAAAGCGATATGGCGCCATGAAATCCTTGCTGATCAACAATACCAACTGCTGGCTGATAATCCAAAAGCCATTCTTCAAAAGCTCTAAATGGCGTGAACATCTTCATTCCTTGAGGAGTAAATGAGTTGAATTGAAGTTCTACATCATCATCTAAGAAGATGTAATAATTGTAGCCAGGTGTTATCTTCCTTGCAACAAAATAAAGGATATTTCGACCCAAGTTCCAAGAGACTCCTCCAGTAAATATATAGGAAATATGTGGTCGCTTTCCTTCTCGACATTCTTTTCTGTAACTCAACACAATAACATCGCAGTTGCACGTCTTTTCGTCTCCAATCGTTTTGGAAGAATTCAGAATTTGAGGGAGACATTGCTCGGTTTGTGTAAGGTAAATGAATTGCTTTGGAGTACTGAATTGGGTTGACTCATTTGGCGTTCTTGTTGTTGTATTCACTAGAAAAATAATTGATAAATGATTTAATTGAGACGACTGAACAACATAAGAGAGGTTAAGCATGACGTTTATTTTTCCCGCAAACGGCAAAAATTCAACTTTGCCGTTTGCTGTTCGTACGCGGAAATGAGTAGTTTTGTGATTGTCATGAATGTGTGATTTTTTCCCTATTTTTATGAGGGATAAATTCTAGAATTCCATAAAAAAGTAACAAAAGAAAAGGCAAGCTCGCGTTTACCGTTTGCCGTTTGCCTTCATGCTTAATCTCTCTATTATCACAATATACAACCGAAGACACAGAGTGAAAGGGAATGTCGTGCTAACATACGTTTTATCAATGTGTTCATGAAGGATGCATCAGGCAAGATACGTGTTTAATATAACAGCGATATCCCAGATACAGTAAAGGATTCTTTTAGCCCGGATGAACGGGTCTAGCCAAGGCAGATTCAAGTTCACTTTCGTTAACAGTCGATCCAAGCTTTTCGTGGCTATATCTGTTCTAGATTAAACATGGATGAGCTCGAAGCTGTGCTCTGATTATTAGATGAAATAGAGTCTAAATAAGGCAGTTATTAGACCCTAAGTTAGATTCGCGCTTAGGTTAGGAACAGGGAAAGGGTCACCCATTATAGATGTGAACCGTATGTGACAGTTAAAGAAAGGCAGCTTATATAATTAAATTTAAGGGGAATTTGGCGGATAAACGCGGTGGCATTGTGGCGAGGGAGAGATGCTATCTTCTGGGTCCGATCCTGGGTGGTGACAAGTATAGTTTTAATAAATAAATATTCCGAGTGTCGCTAAAATGGCATCGACCGTTTACAAAAGGGAAACGTCGAGCACATTGCTCAAAGCTCGAGGTAGCTTTTAAGTTTAAAAACTTCCGTTTTAGTTACGAGAGTAATGGAAACGCTTATTTATCGATTCAGTCTTAAATAATTGTAGCCAGCTCTATGCCAGATAGATGCTTTGCTAACAGACTTACGGTCACGAAAAAAATATTCTCAAGTATCCGTTCGCATGGTAAATTTACAATAGTGGAATCACACTCCACTGCAAAACATCCGCACAACGCTCTGTTTGCTTTAAATTTCTAACAAGGGCTTTGCATTCCTCATTTTATTCGTTTACAAAATATTTAAAACTGAGATAGAGCAGGTTTAAGGTACTAAGTATTTTTAGTTTATGCAAAGCGTCTAATATTTGTAACAAATTCTTGGTATTGCGCCATTAATCACTCTTACCTGCTTCTCTGCCCTTCCTCGTTCTAGGTGTTCCAAGCTCGGTTTTGTAAGCTGTGAACAACAACAAAACTACAAGACTGAAAACCAGCAGCAGGCTGAATTTCTTTTGCTTGCTGCAAATCATTCCAAGACTAGATTTTGTTATGAAAATATTTTGGTTCAGGCTGTTTGGTTTTCGACGCCGCAGAAGTTACTGAATCACATGTTGAAATATGAATTTCAATGAAGTTATATTGGCAGTTTTCATTACAAGATGTGATTAGCATTAAGTGAGTATCTTAAATAGAATTAAATCGTCACGTATAGATGTGATAAAATTATAGCGTCTGTTCTATGAAGTAACTGTTGTAATTTGGACAGGAACACGTTGAATCGAAATTCTGAAGACCTGTAACTTTAAAAATCGACAACAAAAAATACGATGTACAACTACGTGCCGCACACTGTTAAAGAAACCATTCGCGGTTAGTTAGTCTGGGCCGATACGGCGCTACACCGGGCCCAGGGAGAGTGGAGAGGGGTGTAATTTATACGCGTTGAAAGTACTATAACACGATATTTTAAGTCATTTTTCTGAATGTACAAAAAACCTTTGAAAATGAAAACTTTAAAATAGTAAGGAGAAAAACACAAAATAAATAATGATAGACCGAATATAACCAAGGATGGTTACGGCGTCTGAGGAAGATTAAAACGGATTTAAGTAAGTAAGTAATTTCCTTGCAGCGTTTAAAACCGATGAAAGCAATGAGGGTTGTCCAATACATACAAACGGAATCCAGTGGACTGACATGGGGATCCCAGTCGTGCATTGGTACCAATGGAGTGACTCGGCAGTCGAATGGTACGCGAATAGTGCAGTGCATCTTATTATGTGACTTGGTGTACCATTGGTGAAATGTATCTCGTTAATGGAAGTTAGAATGTTTTCCCTTTGCATTAGGCTGATTACAGGGGGGATTTTTCAAAGTATCTAGTCGAAAAGCGCTGACCGAGCGAGTCCAAAATTCATGCATAACAGAGTCTGTTTCAATGCGCATGTGCGCAGTCACGAATAACGTCCTAACGGCCACGCATAACATAATAACGCTTCAAAAAAGAATGCAAGTACCCTGTTCCCATCCAAGGTATTTTCATTAAAAAAAAAAACACTTTTCAAACTCCACCTAAATTTGATGAAAGCGACTGGCCATACCTTTAGATACAGTTGAAGCACACCAATTGCAAATCAATGTGTGCAAACACAGTAGATATAAAATAGATTTAGCCAAGCCTAAAAGCGTAGCTCCCCGGTAATTTACTTTGCCTTTTATTTAAATGGCTGAATTCACTGACCATAGAGATAAAAACTAGGTGTTGAGCCCGCGGTCCAATATAAAACCATTTTCCGTTCAGCGGTCAACTTTATGAAAACGCGTTACCTTGACGAGTTACACACTTGAGCCCGCAATGTGGGCACGTGATACTGGTCAGCGGACACCTTGTATTGACAGCTGTCAATTGACCATAACGTGGATGCCCAGTATCGAAGAGGTAAGGGCGAATCTATTTCTGAAGCGGGCGACGTAGCGACGTACGTAAGTACTGACGTACGCGCCCGCGAGCCATGCCGCTAGCCGTGATGACCATGAAAACTCAAGTTCATGGTTTTCCTATTTCTGTGGATTTCCTATAGGTATGGGGCTCCGCTCTGCGGTCCTTCGGGCCGTTGTAGAGTTTCGCTATGAATCGGCAATTTAGAGGAGCGCCGAATTTTATTACTTAAATACAGCCTCTGTGATCCCACTTGAAATAAATCAAATAACAATATCATTAGGTTTGCTTTATCTTAATGTACAAAGTCAAAGATTGTGTAAAGTAGCAGAACTTAGTGAATTGCTTGAAGTATACCTAACAATATAATTTATTTGAATACAGCATATTTAGGCAGATTGCTCCATTTTATTATGTGTTTTTTACATTGCTGTATAATATTGAAAGAGCATTGAGGTTTTAATGGAATGCGCTAGAAATAAATCATTATTATTGATTATTATAATTTTGACACAAGATAATAAACACTCAAAACTCACTTACACGCTTACTCAATTCTCTTTGCCCTGAGAAAGGTGCAAGGCCGCATTCAAGGTTTACGGCCGATAATTTTAACCGTCAAGGTCTCGTAAAGAGTTGCAAACGAAGAAATTTACAAATATAAACCTGTTTTTAGCATTTTAATATATTTTTAGGGGTTTTAAAAAAGCTTCAGCCCCGCCAAGATTGGTCTCATTTAGAGGATCTTTTCAAACTTTTCGACGGGTATCCCTGCTTCTTTCATATGAGTGGGAGTTCATCCTGGGGTTCCAGTTGGACTTATTTCTCTTGGCTCTCATTCTCAAAATGTAAGTACGGCACAATGGGATGTCGACGTGTTACATTCATGCAGTAGGTAGCTGCCTCCAAGTTTCTGTACTCATGTACTAGACTACTTTTCAATTTGTTAAACAAGGAACGGTTTTGGTAAACTACAGGCGCCCTGTTTTGAATTTCTTCCACAAAGTCACGCGCTTGTGCAGTAAAATTTTGAGCTTCTCTTGGATAGCCACGATGTTGTTGGTTGGTAAGAGTTATAGGTACAAACATCATCGCTTGGCCTCGGAATTTCAGCTCTATCGAACATATAACGTGTAACTGAGAAGCCCACCAACTTTGCCTGTCGTATTTTGTCGGATAAGGTAAAATGTGTTCGATGGCTTTATGGTGAAAGGCGTTAAACATGGCATCAAACCACGCTGTTGGAATAACCATTGATGTTTCATTTATACCACATTTTAATCGCCTTTTTTCCAAAATTAATGGGGCGCTTTGACCGTATGGCATATCAGCAACACCAACTGCTGGCTGATAATCCAAAAGCCATTCTTCAAAAGCTCTAAACGGCGTGAGCATCTTCATTTCTTGAGGAGTAAATGAGTTGAATTGAAGGTCTACATCATCATCTAAGAAAATGTAATAATTGTAGCCAGGTATTCTCTCCCTGGCAACAAAATAAAGGATATTTCGGCCCAAGTTCCAAGAACTTTCTCCGACAAATATATAGGATATGTGTGGTCGCTTTTCATCTTGACATACTGTTCTGTAACTCAACACAATAACATCGCAGTTGCACATCTTTTCCTCTCCAATCGCTTTGGAAGAATTCAGAATTTGAGGGAGACATTGCTCGGTTTGTGTAAGGTAAATGAATTGCTTTGGAGCACTGAATTGGGTTGACTCATTTGGCGTTCTTGTTGTTGCATTCCCTAGAAAAATTAATAAAAAATATTTTATTGAGACATAGTTTGAAAGGGAATGGGTAACGGGTATCCTTTCTTTTAACGCAAACAGACCTCAGACAATATTGGCTTTGCTCTGCAGTTTTTGTGGCAAATTTACCACTAGTTTTTAAATTCCAAGACTGTCTGCTAAAATACCTCGCTCCCCTATTGTGTCACTTAAATGGCATCGACAGTTTACAAAAGGGAAACGTGAATATCCGAGCAAATTACTCAAAGCACGAGGCAGCTTAAACTTCCGTTTTTGTTACGAGATAATCGAAACAGTCATTTATCTATTAAGTGTAGAACATTTGTAGCCTGTGATTTTTGTAGCTCTATGATATGATAGATGCTTTCCTTACAGACTTACGGTCACGAAAAATAATAGTCTCAAGTATCCTTTCGCTTGGTAAATTTAGTGGCATCACACTCCACTGCAATGTTCCACTGTTTGCTTTAAAATTTCTAGTAAGGCCATTGCATTGCTTAGTATTTTTGTTTACAAAATATTGAAAACTTGACAAAAACTGGGATAGAGCAGGGACGAAGTATTTCCAGTTTACGAAAAGCGTCTAATATTTGTAACAAATACTTAGTATTGCGGCATTAATGACTCTTACCTGCCTCTCTGCTATTCGTTGCTGGTGTTCCAAGTTCGGTTTTGTAAGTCGTGAACAACAACAAAACTACGAGACTGAAAACAAGCAACAGGCTGCATTTCTTTTTCTTGTTGCGTGAAATCATCCTCAGACTAGATTTTGTTATGAAAATCTTTTGGTTCAGGCTGTTTGGTTTTCGACGTCGTGGCTGCCACTGAATCACATGTTGAAATATGAATTTCAATGAAGTTGTATTGCCCGTTTGCATAACAAGATGTCATTAGCACATTAAGTGAGTATCTAAAATAAAATTAAATCTGTCATGTATAGATGTGATAAAATTATAGCGTCTGCTCTATTAAGTATAACTGTTGTAACTTGGACAGAAGCAGGTTGAATCGAGATTCTGAAGACCTGTAACAGATGTTTGGTCTAAACTGTTCTGAAATTAGTGGTTGGCAACTTAACACATGAAAAACATTATCTTTGAACATCTAAAAGAAAATATTACCTTGATATGCGGATAGAAATCAAGCTACGGCTATAAATAGCAATTCTTTGAAGACGCGCGGAAACAACTTGAAAATAAAAGCCTTACTTTTTCAAGTTGCACTCCATTTCCATGCGAGCCATTCGCAGCCAAAGATGCTCGTTAACAGTTTCAGTGCTCTAATATAGAAAATTTTGAATAAAAGGGGACTATTATTTTTTGGTTTCCTGCGACACCAATATAAATTTTGGCTGTTCAAAAATCTGGTAAAATCTGTGACATAGTCCCTTTAATTGATTTTATAGGACAAATCTGACTAACAACGGAATTCTGTTTTCAGATAAACCGGTCTGGTCGGCCAGTTATGTCTAATGAAAGCGCTCTAAGCTTCTTGTAACCAGATGACTCAGGTGGATTATTTCAAAAAAAGGACCGATTAGCTCCGTGTGCCCCTGATGGGCCTCACGTAAACTACATGAGCTACCACTTTGTCTTCCAGGCACTACTAATGCTATTAGCACAAAACTAAGCTCCACTTCCACTCTTTTAAAGAGAAACGTTCCTACAAGAACGTGCAATGTCTACCACTCTGCTCATATTCTCAGTTTTCTATGCTGGTAACTCAGGTGTAACTGTATAAATTAGAAATAAACTTATATTTATTAATAATGATTTTGTTAAACACAAACAAGTGAAAATAAGCGAAACTTTTATTTGATTAGAGTAACCGTCGAAGTATTTTGTTTTTGTTTTTTTAAGTGTAGTGTAATGTTTTCTCAAATACCTATAAAGTACTGAATTGGTATATATAATAAATGTCAGGCATGCTTCCTATTTTCCAAAGCTCGGTTAGATTTTGAGCGATGGTTTTTAAAATCCCTCGCTAACTATCTATTGTTCATCTAAGATAGTCTACAGGACATGATATTGTGCAGGAAATATTTTAGAAACAAAGTGCGGTTATGGTTAACTGCAGGCGCCCTGTTTTGAATTTCTTCCACAAAGTCACGCGCGTGGACAGCAAAGTTTTGGCCTCCCTTTGGATAGCCACGATGTAGTTGGTTGGTTAGAGTTATTGGTACAAACATCATCGCTTGGCCTCGGAATTTCAGCTCGATCGAACACATGACGTGTAACTGAGAAGCCCACCAACTTTGCCTGTCGTATTTTGTCGGATAAGGTAGAATGTGTTCGATGGCTTAATGGTGAAAAGCGTTAAATATGGCATCAAACCACACTGTAGGAATGACCATTGATGCTTCTTTTATACCACATTTTAATCGCCTTTTTCTAAAAGCGATATGGCACCATGAAATCCTTGCTGATCAACAATACCAACTGCTGGCTGATAATCCAAAAGCCATTCTTCAAAAGCTTTAAACGACGTGAACATCTTCATTCCTTGATGAGTAAATTTGTTGAATCTAAGGTCTACATCATCATCTAAGAAGATGTAATAATTGAAGCCAGGTGTTATCTTCCTTGCAACAAAATAAAGGATATTTCGTCCCAAGTTCCAAGAGACTCCTCCAGCAAATATATAGGATATTTGTGGTCGCTTTTCTTCTTGACATACTGTTCTGAAACTCAACACAATAACATCGCAGTTGCACGTCTTTTCGTCTCCAATCGCTTTGGAAGAATTCAGAATTTGAGGGAGACATTGCTCGGTTTGTGTAAGGTAAATGAATTGCTTTGGAGCTGACTGCTTTATCAGCTTTAATGTACAGTTGGCTTTGGCTTTACTGAATTGGGTTGACTCATTTGGCCTTCTTGTTGTTGTTGTATTCACTAGAAAAATAATTGATAAATGATTTAATTGAGACGACTGAACAACATTAGAGAGGTTAAGCATGACGTTTATTTTTCCCGCAAACGGCAATAATTCAACTTCTGCCGTCTGCCATTTGATGTTCGTACGAGGAAATGAGTAGTTTTTTTGTGATTGTCATGAACGTGGGGTTTTCCCCCATTTTATGAGGGATAACTTTTAGAATTCCATAAAAAGGTAACAAAATAAAAAGCAGGCTCGCGTTTACCGTTTGCCGTCATGCTTAATCTCTCTATTATCACAATATACAACCGAAGACACAGTACTAGTGTGAAAGGGAATGTCATGCTAACATACGTTTTATCAATATGTTCATAAAGAATGCATCAGGCAAGATACGATATCCCAGATACAGTAAAGGGTTGTTTTAGCCCGGATGAACGGGTCTAGCCAAGGCAGATTCAAGTTCACTTTTGTAAACAGTCGATCCAAGCTTTTCGTAATGGACGATGCCATATCTGTTCTAGATTAAGCATGGACTAGCTCGAAGCTGTGCTCTGATTATTAAATGAAATAAAGCCTAAATATAAGGCAATTATTAGACCCTAAGTTAGATTCACGCTTAGGTTAGGGACAGGGAAAGGGTTATCCATTATAGATGTGACAGTTAAAGAAAGGCAGCTTATATAATTTAATTTGGGGGCTCAGGTGGATAAACGTGTTGGTATAGTGGCGAAGGAGAGATGCTAGCTTCTGGGTCCGATCCTGGTGGTGACATGGATTGTTTTAAAAGAAAAAATTTCAATGATAGCGAAAAATATTGTGTCACTAAAATGGCATCGATCGTTTACAAAACAGAAAATTACTCAAAGCACGAGGTAGCTTAAAGTTCCGTTTTCGTTACGAAAGTAATGGAAACGGTCATTTATCGATTCAGTCTTAAATAATTGTAGCCAGCTCTATGCTAGATAGATGCTTTGCTTAGAGACTTACGGTCACGAAAAATTTTTAAGTATCCGTTCGCATGGTAAATCTAGTGGAATCACACTCCACTGCAAAACATCCGCACAACGCTCTGTTTGCTTTAAATTTCTAACAAGGGCTTTGCATTCCTCATTTTATTCGTTTACAAAATATTAAAAACTTTAACAAAAACTAAAATAGAGCAGGTTTAAGGTACTAAGTATTTTTAGTTTATGAAAAGCGTCTAATATTTGTAGCAAATTCTTAGTATTGCGCCCTAAATCACTCTTACCTGCCTCTCTGCCCTTCGTTCTCAGTGTTCCAAGCTCGGTTTTGTATGCCGTAAACAACAACAAAACAACAAGACTGAAAACCAGCAGCAGGCTGAATTTCTTTTGCTTGCTGCAAATCATTCTCAGACTAGATTTTGTTTAGGCTGTTTGGTTTTCGACGTCGCAGCAGTTACTAAAACACATGTTGAAATATGAATTTCAATGAAGTTATATTGGCAGTCTGCATTACATGATGACATTAGCATTAAGTGAGTATCTAAAATAGAATTAAATCTGTCACGTATAGATGTGATAAAATTGTAGCTTCTGCTCTGTTGTTATTTGGACAGATACACGTTGAATCGAAATTCCGAGTACCTGTATCTTTAAAAATCGACAACAAAAAATATGATGTACAACTACGTGCCGCACCCTGATTAAGGAACCATTCGGTTAATTAATCTGGGCCGATACTGTTATAATTATTCCAAACTAAATAAGGGCGCAACACCGGGCCCAGGGAGAGTGGAGAGGGGTGCAATTCATACGCGTTCACCGTATATTCTAAGTCATTTTTTCTGAATGTACAAAAATACTTTGAAAATGAAAAATTTAGAATAGTAAGGAGAAAAACACAAAATAAATAATAATAGACCGAATATAACCAAGGATGGTTACGGCGACTGAGGAAGATTAAAACGTTTAAAACGAACATGCAATGAGGGTTGTCCAATACATACAAACGGAATCCCGCGGTTTCTTTGGTAGCAGTGTCCAATCCAAGGTATTTTCATTAAAACAAAAACACTTTTCAAATTCCACTTCAATTTGAAGAAAGCGACTGGACATACCTTTAGATACAGTTGTAGCACGCCAATCGCAAATCAACGTGTGCAAACAGAGTAGATGTTAAATACATTTAGCCAAGCCTAAAAGCGTAGCTCCCCGGTAATTTACTTTGCCCTTTATTTAAATGGCTGAACTCACTGACCATAGAGATAAAAACATTTTCCGGTAAAATATAAAAACGCGTTACCTCGACGAGTTACACATTTGAGCCCGCGATGTGGTCACATGATACTGGTCAGCGGGCACCTTGTATTGACAGCTGTCAATTGACCATAACGGGATGCCCAGTATCGAAGGGGTTAGGGTTAATATATTTCTGAAGTGGGCGACGTAGCGTACGTATGTACGGACGTAGGCGCCTGCGAGCCATGCCGCTAGCCGTGATGACCATGAAAACTCAAGTTCATGGTTTTCCTATTTCTGTGGATTTTCTTTAGGTATGGGGCTCCGCTCTGCGGCCCTTCATGAATCGGCATTTAGAAAGCGCCGAATTATATTAACAAAAGTTTACAACCGGGCTAATTACAGAGTGTAATGTTAGACTAACAGAACGCACGATGTCATAAGTGAAGAGTGTCACTACATGTTTTACTTTCAATACAGCCTCTGTGATCCCACTTGAAATAAATCAAACAACAATATCATTAGGTTTGCTTTATCTAAATGTACAAAGTCAAAGATTGTGTAAAGTAGCAGAACTTAGTGAATTGCTTGAAGTATACCTAACAATGTTATTTATTTGAATACAGAATATTTAGGCAGATTGCTCAATTTTATTGTGTGTTTTTTACATTGCTGTATAATATTGAAAGAGCATTGAGGTTTAAATGGAATGCGCTAGAAATAAATCATTATTGTTAATTATTATAATTTTGACACAAGATGATAAACACTCAAAACTCACTTACACGCTTACTCAATTCTCTTTGCCCTGAGAAAGGTGCAAGGCCGCATTCAAGGTTTACGGCCGATAATTTTAACCGTCAAGGTCTCGTAAAGAGTTGCAAACGAAGAAATTTACAAATATAAACCTGTTTTTAGCATTTTAATATATTTTTAGGGGTTTTAAAAAAGCTTCAGCCCCGCCAAGATTGGTCTCATTTAGAGGATCTTTTCAAACTTTTCGACGGGTATCCCTGCTTCTTTCATATGAGTGGGAGTTCTCCCTGGGGTTCCAGTTGGACTTATTTCTCTTGGCTCTCATTCTCAAAATGTAAGTACGGCACAATGGGATGTCGACGTGTTACATTCATGCAGTAGGTAGCTGCCTCCAAGTTTCTGTACTCATGTACTAGACTACTTTTCAATTTGTTAAACAAGGAACGGTTTTGGTAAACTACAGGCGCCCTGTTTTGAATTTCTTCCACAAAGTCACGCGCTTGTGCAGTAAAATTTTGAGCTTCTCTTGGATAGCCACGATGTTGTTGGTTGGTAAGAGTTATAGGTACAAACATCATCGCTTGGCCTCGGAATTTCAGCTCTATCGAACATATAACGTGTAACTGAGAAGCCCACCAACTTTGCCTGTCGTATTTTGTCGGATAAGGTAGAATGTGTTCGATGGCTTTATGGTGAAAGGCGTTAAACATGGCATCAAACCACGCTGTTGGAATAACCATTGGTGTTTCATTTATACCACATTTTAATCGCCTTTTTTCCAAAATTAATGGGGCGCTTTGACCGTATGGCATATCAGCAACACCAACTGCTGGCTGATAATCCAAAAGCCATTCTTCAAAAGCTCTAAACGGCGTGAGCATCTTCATTTCTTGAGGAGTAAATGAGTTAAATTGAAGGTCTACATCATCATCTAAGAAAATGTAATAATTGTAGCCAGGTATTCTCTCCCTGGCAACAAAATAAAGGATATTTCGTCCCAAGTTCCAAGAACTTTCTCCGACAAATATATAGGATATGTGTGGTCGCATTACTTCTTGACATACTGTTCTGTAACTCAACACAATAACATCGCAGTTGCACATCTTTTCCTCTCCAATCGCTTTGGAAGAATTCAGAATTTGAGGGAGACATTGCTCGGTTTGTGTGAGGTAAATGAATTGCTTTGGAGTACTGAATTGGGTTGACTCATTTGGCGTTCTTGTTGTTGCATTCACTAGAAAAATTAATAAAAAATATTCTATTGAGATCGTCTGAACAACATTAGCACAATATACAACTGAAGACACAGTGTGAAAGGGAATGGGTAACGGGTATCCTTTCTTTTAACGCAAACAGATCTCAGACAATATTGGCTTTGCTCTGCAGTTTTTGTGGCAAATTTACCCCTAGTTTTTAAATTCTAAGACTGTCTGCTAAAATAACCCCCTCCCCTACTGTGTCACTAAAATGGCATCGACAGTTTACAAAAGGGAAACGTGCCTATCCGAGCAAATTACTCAAAGCACGAGGTAGCTTAAACTTCCGTTTTCGTTACGAGATAATCGAAACAGTCATTTATCTATTCAGTGTAGAACATTTGTAGCCTGTGATTTTTGTAGCTCTATGATATAATAGATGCTTTCCTTACAGACTTACTGTCACGAAAAATAAGTCTCAAGTATCCTTTCGCTTGGCAAATTTAGTGGCATCACACTCCACTGTAAAACAACCGTACAACGCTCTGTTTGCTTTAAAATTTCTAGTGAGGCCTTTGCATTTCTTAGTACTTTTGTTTACAAAATATTGAAAACTTGGCAAAAACTGGGATAGAGCAGTGACGAAGTATTTCCAGTTTACGAAAAGCGTCTAACATTTGTAACAAATACTAAGTATTGCGCCATTAATCACTCTTACCTGCCTCTCTGCTATTTGTTGCTGGTGTTCCAAGCTCGGTTTTGTATGTCGTGAACAACAACAAAACTACAAGACTGAAAACAAGCAGTAGGCTGAATTTCTTTCGCTTGTTGCGTGAAATCATCCTCAGACTAGATTTTGTTATGAAAATCTTTTGGTTCAGGTTGTTTGGTTTTCGACGTCGTAGCTGCCACTGAATCACATGTTGAAATATGAATTTCAATGAAGCTATATCGGCAGTGTGCATTACAAGATGTCATTAGCACATTAAGTGAGTATCTAAAATTGAACTAAATCTGTCACGTATAGATGTGATTAAATTATGGCGTCTGCTCTATGAAGTAACCGTTTCGAAACTGTTGTAGTTTGGACAGAAGCAGGCTGAATCGAAATTCTGAAGAGCTGTAACAGATGTTTAGTCTAAACTGTTTTGAAATTAGTGGTAGGCAACTTAACACACGAAAAACATTATCTTTGAACATATAGAGGAAGATATTACCTTAATATGCGGATAGAAATCAAGCTAGGGCTATAAATATCAATTCTTTGAACTGAAGACGCGCGGAAACAACTCGAGAACAAAAGCCTTACCTTTTCAAGTTGCAATCCATTTGCATCCGAGCCATTCGCAGCCAAAAATGCTCGTTAATAGATTCAGTGCTGTAATATAGCAATTTTTAACAAAAGGGGACTATTATTTTATAGGTTTCCTGCGACATAGATATAAATTTTGGCTGTTCAAAAATCTGGTAAAATCTGTGACATAGTCCCTTTAATTGATTTTATAGGACAAATCTGACTAACAACGGAATTCTGTTAACAGTAGGCGCTCTAAGCTTCTTGTAACTGTAACAAGATAACTCAGGTGGATTATTTCAAGAAAAGGACCGATTAGCTCGGTGTGCCCCTGATGGGCTTGATGTAAACTACATGAACTATCACTTTGCACTTTCAAAAAGTTAAACTTTAATGGACGATGCATGTTACATGATGAGTGGATCTCATGGTTTTTAGATTGTCTTCAGGCACTTCTTAAAAAGCTATTAGCACATAAGTAAGCTCCACTTCCTTTCTTTTAAAGGGAAACGTTCCTACAAGCGAAATAAACGTTTATTTGATTAGAGTAACCGTCGAAGTATTTTTTTTCGTGTAGTGTAATGTTTTCTCAAATACCTATAAAGTACTGAATTGGTATATATAATAAACAAAAATGTCAGGCATGCTTCCTATTTTCCAAAGCTCGGTTAGAATGTGAGCGATGGTTTTTAAAATCCCTCGCTAACTATCTATTGTTCATCTAAGATAGTCTACAGGACATGTTATTGTGCAGGAAATATTTAACGTGAGATGTCAGTTTAAAGATTGCAAGCAAATGGCGTTCTGGTTATACTTCTGTCTCTTGGCTCTCACGCTCAAAATGTAAGTATGGCACAATAGGAAGGCGACGTGTGACATTCATGCAGTAGGTAGCGGCCTCCAAGTATTGGTACTCAGATACTAGACTGCTTTTTAATGTAATAAACAAGGAACGGTTTTGGTAAACTACAGGCGCCCTGTTTTGAATTTCTTCCACAAAGTCACGGGCTTGTGCAGTAAAATTTTGAGCTTCTCTTGGATAGCCACGATGTTGTTGGTTGGTAAGAGTTATAGGAACAAACATCATCGCTTGGCCTCGGAATTTCAGCTCTATCGAACATATAACGTGTAACTGAGAAGCCCACCAAGTTTGCCTGTCGTATTTTGTCGGATAAGGTAAAATGTGTTCGATGGCTTTATGGTGAAAAGCGTTAAACATGGCATCAAACCACACTGTAGGAATGACCATTGGTGTTTCATTTATACCACATTTTAATCGCCTTTTTTCCAAAATTAATGAGGCGCTTTGACCGTATGGCATATCAGCAACGCCGACTGCTGGCTGATAATCCAAAAGCCATTCTTCAAAAGCTCTAAAAGGCGTAAGCATCTTCATTCCTTGAGGAGTAAAAGAGTTGAATTGAAGGTCTACATCATCATCTAAGAAAATGTAATAATTGTAGCCAGGTATTCTCTCCCTGGCAACAAAATAAAGGATATTTCGTCCCAAGGTCCAAGAGATTCCTCCGACAAATATATAGGATATGTGTGATCGTTTTTCTTCTTGACATACTGTTCTGAAACTCAGCACAATAACATCGCAGTTGCACGTCTTTTCGTCTCCAATCGCTTTGGAAGAATTCAGAATTTGAGGGAGACATTGCTCGGTTTGTGTGAGGTAAATGAATTGCTTTGGAGCTGACTGCTTTGTCGGCCTTACTGTAGTAGTGACTGCAGTGCTAGCTTTGGCTTTACTGAATTGGGTTGACTCATTTGGCGTTCTTGTTGTTGTATTCACTAGAAAAATAAACAAAAAATGATTTCATTGAGATCGTCTGAACAACATTATCACAATACACAACCGAAGACACAGTGTGAAATGGCAATGTCGTGCTGACAAACATTTTTATTTATTAATCTTTTCATTAATATCCCAGGTACATGGAGGAGTACTTTTAAATAGAAAAAAAAAAAACCATTTATTTAGTCATGGTTGGGTTTAAAGCTAGAAGCTTGTGGGGCCGTGTATTCCCGACCGAATTGGAATTTGGAAGTGTTGGTATTACTATTACTACCGTTTACTATTATCAGAGTGGCAGCCATAGACAGCTGTTTCGTCCTTGTTAGGACTCCCCCATTCAGTATTTTATTTATCTGTCCATTTAGGTTGGGTGTATAACACGACAGTGAAATTCGGTTCTATAGCCGAGGTAAATTTCCCTTTCGTAAATGATGGACGTCATTATTGTAAACCCTGTCGTAGCAATGTCTGCTGTAGTTTAGGCATGGACTAGCTCGAAGCAGTGTTCTGATTATCAAATGAAATTAGGCCTGGATAAGGCGATTGATAGACCTAGCTAGGTTAGATTCACGCTTACGTTAGGGATAGCGATAGGGCCATCTATTATATATGTAAACTGTATGTGACAGTTAAAGAAAGGCAGCTTATATAACTATTTGGGGGGCTTCGGTGGATAAACGTGTTGGTGTAGTGGCGAGGGAGAGATGCTTGCTTTTGGGTCCGATCCTGGGTGGTGAC
Source organism: Oculina patagonica (assembly GCF_052425735.1). Lineage (NCBI taxonomy): Eukaryota > Metazoa > Cnidaria > Anthozoa > Scleractinia > Oculinidae > Oculina > Oculina patagonica. Next base: position 64,078,342 of record NC_135761.1, read on the forward strand.
ATGTATCGAAAAAAATTTCGATGATAGTGAAAAATATTGTGTCACTAAAATGGCATCGACCGTTTACAAAAGGGAAACGTGCCTATCCGAGCAAATTGCTCAAAGCACACAAGGTTGCTTAAACTTCCGTTTCCGTTACGAGAGTGAATCGAAACGGTCATTTATCTATTCAGTCTAGAATTTTTGTAGCCTGTGATTTTTGTAGCTCTATGCTATTTAGGTGATTTCCTTACAGACGTACGGTCACGAAAAATAATATTCTCAAGTATCCTTTCGTTTGGTAAATTTAGCGGCTACACACTCCACTGCAAACATCATAACGCTCTGTTTGCTTTAAAATTTCTAATAACGCCTTTGCATTGCTTAGTATTTTTGTTTACAAAATATTGAAAACTTTAGCGAAAAATGGGATAGAGCAGGTTTAACTGAGGGATGAAATATTTTCAGTTAACGAAAAGCGTCTAATATTTTTAACAAATACTTAGTATGGCGCCGTAAATCATTCTTACCTGCTTCTCTGCCCTTCGTTGCCAGTGTTTCAAGTTCCCTTTTGTATGTCGTGAACAACAGGAAAATGACAAGACTGAAAACGAGCAGCAAGCTGAATTTCTTTTGCTTGCTGTTAATCATTCGGATACTAGTTTTTGTTATAAAAATCTTTTAGTGTAGCCTGTTTGCTCTTCGAAGTCGCAGCAGTAACTAAACCGCGTATTGAAAGATGAATTTTAATAAAGATATATTGGCACAACCTGATAAAAGTTCGTAATACGTGATCACATTAGTATAAGTCAGTATCTAAAAAAAATAAATCTGTCACGCAAAGATGTGATAAAACTATAGCGTCTGTTCTATGAAGTAACTGTTGTAATTTGTTTACTTATTAATAATATTCATAAACAATTGCGAGAAAATAACAAGCGCAAATCTCGTACAAAAAATATTTATTCAAACTCGGCAAATATTGTTAGAATGTCTTTTGGGGAAAAAGCTCGGCGAGAGGTAACCGGGACTCTAAGCAGATCTTCTGAGTTTCTTCTTTATTTTCTTCAACTACATCTGGCTCGTCACAGCTACAATTCTACTACTCTCTTACTACTTCTTCTTCTCCTAAATTAAACCTCGAAGGTTTCTCAACTATATAGTAAAATTGTAGACATGTTTGGGTTCGAATCTCTATGACCTTGGAAAACTTGAGACATTCCCATGACCTACTTAAGAAAGCAAATACAAACAAGCCTACATGAAAAACCAAAATAAAGAGTAAACGACCAATGACAAATTCGGAAGAATTGACACGAAACTATAACAGGAACCTTTATGGAGGTCCAAACCAAGTTCAGCTAACATTTCCAAGTTCATTTACCGTGGGAACGTAAACGTCTAATACAAACACTCGATCACTAACCCAAACATATCCACTGAAGAAGGCAATCGATCTAAGCTAAAAACTCTTAAAAGATAAGCAACTATAAATTTCTGTGCGGGCTGTCGGGCCCTTAAATCACAAAAAACTCATGATCTACAAAGTTATAAACAATTACTCATGAACTAAAATTACTGAGCTCTAAAAATAATATTTCACTTCATAACATGCCCCCCTTCTTAGAAAAAGCATCGTCCTCGATGCCAAAAACACGAGAAAATAAAGGGGTGTTAAAACTACAAATATGCATCAAATATCAAAACGTTCATAAAATCATTATGTTCATGAAGGCTAAAGTTCATAAAAAAAGTTATGCGAGTACTTAAAAACGATTGAAAAACGTGGCGCAACTACTAAAAATATGTGTCAAAATAAGTCAATTAAAGGACAATTAAGACTAAGAATAACAATAACAAAATAAAGACAGTCAATATAGATACATCGTCGTAGCAAACAACGTTCTTGCTGTGCAGCTTTAAGAAGTTCAGTTTATGCTTGGTCTTGACTGTGGGTTAAACTTTATCAGCACTTGTGAACATTAGATAACACTTCAAATTTAAGAGTCTGAGGAATAACAAGTTGAGAAAAAGGATCTTCGTTACGACGTTTCCTATCTCGATCTAAATGATACAGTAAACCATCTTGACCAATATAAAAAGAATCACTCGTAAGAAACAGCTTTCGAGCCGATTTGTCGTCATAAGGAACTACATCATTTTCTAAGAAATCGATAATTTCATTTAACTCAGGGTCTCTGTAATTCCCTAGTTCTAGTCACTTGAGGATCTTCTTTTTGAAGTGAACCTAAATGAGTATTTGCCTCATAAGGACGCCTGGATAAGCTGTCAGCATTACTGTGCTCTCTTCCAGGACGGTGAACAATTTCAAAATCATATTGCTGAAGCAATAGAGACCACCTAGCCAAACGACCTGTTGCATCTTTTACATTCATAAGCCAACGAAGTGAGCTATGATCAGTAATCACTGTAAACTTTCGGCCAAACAAATATGGTTGAAATTTCTTAATTCCTTCAACTAAAGCAAGTGCTTCACGTTCTGTAGTACTATAATTCTGTTCTGCTCTGTTTAATCCCCGGCCGTTATAAGCAATAACTACTTCTTTTCCATTCTGTTTCTGAGCAAGAGTGAAGCCAATTCCAGTTGAACTTGCATCAACAAACAATAAAAACTCTTTTTTGAAATCAGGATATGCTAGAATTGGAGCAGAAACTAAAGCTCGCTTCAGCTTGTCAAACGCATCTGCACAAGACTGTGTCCACCCAAATTTAACTCCTTTCTTAGTGAGAGCATTCAAAGGGCTAGCAATGTGGGCAAAGCCTCTCACAAAACGTCTATAATAGTTAGCAAGACCCATAAAAGCCCTTAACTCCTTTAGGTTCTTGGGGACAGGAAAATCGCGAACTACACGCACCTTCTCCGGATTGGGTTGAACACCATCGGGTGTCACCACATGACCTAAGTACTCAACCCTTTGCTTTACAAAAGAACACTTCTTAGGATTGAGTTTTACATTGGCTTCTCTTAGTCTTCTAAAAACTTCCTCAAGATGGGCCAAATGTTCCTCTACTGACTTGGAAAATATTATAATATCATCAATGTAAATCAAGGCGAAACGATATTCCAAACCTCTTAAAATATGACCCATCAACCGCTGGAAACTTGCTCCTGAATTTGTTAAACCAAACGGCATGACAAGAAACTCGTACAGACCATTATGTGTAACAAACGCTGACTTTTCTTGAGCCGAGGGATGAAGCTCGATTTGCCAATAACCAGATTTTAAATCTAGAGTAGTGAAATATTGCGTTCCGGATAAAGCATCCAAAGTATCGGCAACTAAAGGCATCGGAAAACTATCCTTCTTAGTAACTTTGTTGATTCTACGAAAATCTACACAAAATCTCATTTCTCCATTTTTCTTCTTGACTAACACGACAGGAGAGGACCACGGACTCACTGATTCTTGAATAATTCCTCTCTCAAGCATATCACTTACTTGGCGATCAATTTCTCGCTTATTTTCAGGAGTTGTTCGATATGGCCTTTGCTTTATAGGCGAAGCATCACCTGTATCAATAGTATGCTGAACTAACGAAGTTCTGCCAAGCTGGTCATCAGAAAAAGCAAACACGTCGCGATATTTAGCAAACAAATCTTTAAATTTAACTTTATCGCTATCAGACAATGCAGAGTCAGACAAATCCGGTAAGTCCGAATAGTCTCGTTGAGAATTATCAGTAGTTGACGAAGGAGAAGAATTAGAATGTTGCATCGAATTCAACTCAAAGGTTCCTATAGAAGAATCTACCTCTTCAAAATCACCTAGTCTAGTTCTACGATAAATCTTAATTGGCTTAGCCGTAGGGTTAATCATAATCATTCGAATAGGGATAGTACCATCATCTGAAACACAAACTAATTCTGAAGCTCCAAAAATAGAATACTTTTCAGGTAATGTCTGTCTAGGAGACACTAATCCAGTTGCGTTTGCCCTTTGTGGAAGACAATTCAACTTTCCAGGGACAACTATCTCAGATTCAGGTGGAACAATAAATGAAAAATCAGCATGGACCGAACAAACGAAGCTAGTGTCCATAGTCGAACAATCGTCAACATCTTCTTTTATATCATGAAAAGGCAACGGATCTTCCTGCTGAGAAAATTCTATCTTGGCTTTGTCAAAATCAATCTTAGAAGAAAACTTCTGTAGAAAATCTCTACCCAAAATTATATCATAATTTAAACCTTCAATAACATGAGCTTCAAAAATAAAAACTTCAGAATGAATAACAAACTTCACTAAGGCTTTACCTAAAAGTTTCAAAGGACACCCATTAACTGTTGTGACAATTTCTGAATTAGAAGAACTCAAATTAGAGTGCGTGTTTTTCAAATACTTATTCCACACATTCACATTCACTGCCGTGACGGCAGCACCGGTATCTACCAGCGAAGGGAACTCGTGACCTTCTATGCCTACTGAAATAATTGAGCTATCAGGACTAAAAGAAAAACAAATTCCATCAATGGCATTATTCGTCACGTGAAAAACTGCGTTACTATCACCAAAAGCAAGAGGACACTTATCGTCACAAGATTTTGTTGTGTCACGGGCCGCTTCAATTGTCGGGCCATTTTCAACAGTGTTTCTAATGACCCGTGACAACAAATCTGTCTCGCCATCCTCTTGTTTACCATTTGCCTCACTAGCACCTATGGGGGTAAACGATTCACAGCTTTCAATAAGGTCAACAGCATTGCCGCTTTTATCTGAAACATCAACAGAATTTCTACTGTTTTCAAACGCCAATTTGTTTTCGGCCACAACGGCGTTTTTAACAACTTGAGTCTTTTCATCTTTTGAGCGCTCACAAAAACTTGTTTTACTATGGGAAGACAAAACTCCTGTATTGGTTTTGACATCCGATAAACCAGCATCAGACTGATAACATGTATTTTGACAACTTGGTGAACTTTTAACCGCACTCTCTAATTTTGTTATGACCCCCTTTAATGATTCTACTAACTCAACGAAAACACTGGTTTCCTGATCTGTAATCGTTTGTGACGAGACATTTGTTGTGGTTTGTTGTGACGGTAATACTTGAGATACTTCACACGTTGTTAAGACATTATTCGAAGAATTTTCCGCCGACGTATTATCTACGACATCTGAAACACCGACAGTAGGACTAAAATCAAATTTTTGCTTCACAGGAAACTCGCCAGAATTCGCTTTACTGAAGGCAAATTTATCAGTTTTACGCGCTCTAACCAAACGTTCCTGATTACGTTTCAAAAATTTTGATCGTGCCCCCATCACGCCATTATTTCGACAAGAGACAGCGGCACCAATCCGTTTCCCTGCTCAGTGTTCCAATGAAAACTATTTTGACTACATCGTGGGGAAAAAGAAGTATATTTTCTATTGCAATTGTAGCGCGGAATTTTTGGACCGGGCTCTGAGCGACAGAAATTTCTCGTTCGAAAACCTGGGCCTGTGCTCCTCTGATGTGATGAATCAGTTATTGGTGACGAACTTCTCACTACCTGCTCGACTTCTGCTCTAATTAAATCTTTGATATCGGCTTTAATATCGGTGTCAAGAGTGCCAATTTGCGTTTCGTTATGGCCCGTCGTTTTACTTAGCTCCTTCACAATCCGATCTGCAATTTCCTTAACTTCACATGTTTGTGTTTTTTGTCGACCCGAGAGAACACATTCTTTTAATTTAGAAAAATTTTCTGCTTCTTCCAAAGTCTTGGGCTGCTGCAAAATAACATGTTCGCGGATTTCGGGTTTAAGGCCTAGGACAAAATAATGCATCCATTCGCTTCTTGGCAAATTTAATTGAACGCAATAGGAGCGAATACTGTACGAATAGTCATTCACGGGTTCATTCTCTAACTGGCGGCGCTGACTAAGTGCTTGTCTAATTCGCCACTCGCTGGCCCCACACGCAAAGTGCGAAATAATCGCAGCAGACAACTCGTCGAATTTCATACAATCTGGATTTTCCAAAGTTTTAAACCAAATGCTGGCATGTCCTTTTAGATAGAGCGGAAGGCCTAAAGCTAACTTATCTTCATCCCAGCCGTTCAATTTTTCAGCCCTCGTAAAGTTGCTAACGAATTCACGAACGTCTTCGCATTCATATCCACTGAACACTGGAAAAGTAACAAACATTCTGGAACTCAAGATAGTTGCTTGTGAGTTGAGCGACGCACGCATCTGTTCTACAGTATCACGTAATTGACTGATCTGGTGTTCGGCACCAACAGAGCTAAACAGAGCCATGAAATATTCGCTCAAAACTTAAAAAACTTATACCGAAAACAAGTTAAACTTAATGCGTCACATAGAAATTTTCGAAATTTGACCATGCTGAAAACTAGTTAATGTAAGAAACAAAAACTAGCTTCTGTACAAAGCACACCGAAGGTAGAAAATAATTACTACATAACATAACAAAACCTAACCTAAAACAACAAAATGAAATCTTATGAGAGTTACATGCTGAAAAAAAAAAAACTTAAATCGAGCTTGCAATGGTCGGGATCTTTTGAACGACAAGAGTCATTGTTCCACTTACAACTTAATTCAAGATACTTGTCCGCCAAGAAATGAAAGTGTTTATCCAGCCATGTTGAGCTCTGAAGACCTTTCTCCACCAATCTTGTTAGAATGTCTTTTGGGGAAAAAGCTCGGCGAGAGGTAACCGGGACTCTAAGCAGATCTTCTGAGTTTCTTCTTTATTTTCTTCAACTACATCTGGCTCGTCACAGCTACAATTCTACTACTCTCTTACTACTTCTTCTTCTCCTAAATTAAACCTCGAAGGTTTCTCAACTATATAGTAAAATTGTAGACATGTTTGGGTTCGAATCTCTATGACCTTGGAAAACTTGAGACATTCCCATGACCTACTTAAGAAAGCAAATACAAACAAGCCTACATGAAAAACCAAAATAAAGAGTAAACGACCAATGACAAATTCGGAAGAATTGACACGAAACTATAACAGGAACCTTTATGGAGGTCCAAACCAAGTTCAGCTAACATTTCCAAGTTCATTTACCGTGGGAACGTAAACGTCTAATACAAACACTCGATCACTAACCCAAACATATCCACTGAAGAAGGCAATCGATCTAAGCTAAAAACTCTTAAAAGATAAGCAACTATAAATTTCTGTGCGGGCTGTCGGGCCCTTAAATCACAAGAAACTCATGATCTACAAAGTTATAAACAATTACTCATGAACTAAAATTACTGAGCTCTAAAAATAATATTTCACTTCACTTCGTATGTATGTATAACAATATAATCACGCGTTCATTCAAAACAAGGTCAAAGCCCAAACAATGTAAAGGCCGGGTTTCTCAATGTTTTAAAATTATCTCAATACAAGATTCTGGGTTTTACCTCTTCACAGAGATTAAATCTGCTTCTACACTTGTCGAGCTTTGCTTGAGCGCTTTCGACTCGACCTCCAGCCAAGTGAAGCTGTTTCGCTTTTCTTTTCAACACTTCCTTGGACGAAACAATTCTCTGTCCCGTTCAGTTCTCTAAGTATAGTTTCTTTCAAGCGATGTAGTCACAACTTTGAGGCTATCTGGTCCATAATCTTCGCCAATTTCTTTGTTTTTGAATTCGGCGAATTCGGCGTAAATAAATTTGCTCAAGCAAAGTGTGATGCTTAGTCGGCTTGTAGTTTCAATTTCGTCGGCAATTTCCTTCTTAAGAAACTCGTTATTCCAAAACGAGAACCAAATACCAATCGTTTTCAGTGCTACGGTATTTAGAGCTGTCTTCTGGTCCTCTACTGTGCTCAAAACGCCAGCCATTTTTTTCACTTGCATCTCGAAGCAGATCCAAACTTCGCGCCATTCAGATCGGGTTGAAGCGTTTGATTGGCCCTCTGTGGGTGCCTTTGTTTATTAACCAATCAAAATGCTCTGCTTGTTTCTCTTTTTGCACCGAATTTCCATTTTTCTGCACTGTATTTCCTCATTTCTGCATCGAATTTACTAAAAACTGCATTTCTCTAAACCAATCAGATTTGAGACATTTTTTCATGTATATTATTAGGACAGGAACGCGTTGAATCGAAATTCCAGGGGGGGGGGAGGGGGGAAAGAAACGAGGTCTGGGACCGAGTAGCGATGCTCTCACAACTTGCAAAGCGATCAATTCACGATGTAGTCAGCGGTTTTTGGACGATGATGCAACAGGCAATCTTTTCCCGCGAAATGGAAGCTGCTATGCCGTGGAATCACTTATTAAAAAGGGGTTCAATTCTCTTAACTAAAAATCTAAAAGCAGCGTGTTTATCCGAAAATTTCGTCATCGTCGTGTAGTTTTAAGAACGCAGAATTTTGTGATGCCGTGCTACTTTTCAGTGCTGAAATGCAAATGTTTGTACCACGATTTTCAACTGGCCCACATGGGGATTGTAAATGAAGTAAAACAAACAAAGACCAAGTCAACAAACAACCTCCAAACAATAGAGCAAGAACAATAGCTCCGACCAGCGCGGGAATATTCGATCGCCACGTTTTCATTACCATTCCCGTGATGGTTTTATTTCATAACAAACACCACATATTGACCCCAAGAACCTTTCTGGAAAAATTTTCGCTGCTTTAAAGACAATACTTAGAAAGTCTTTTTTATTACTACATATATAAAAGAATCGAACTCTCTCACTGGTCCCATCGACTCCCATGTTTTTATTGTTTTCGCAAGTTCACAAAGAAAGGAGCTGCTCATGCGCCTTAGAGACATCCGCTGACTACCGCCCCGATGATTGCTTTGCAAGTTGTGAGAGCATCGCTCAGATTTCATATAAGAGAATGTATGGGGAGTTGCTTCCCCCCCCCCCCCCCCGCGAAATTCTTAGGACCTGTAACCGTAAACAATCGACAAAAAACTACAAGACAAAAAATATATAATAAAAAACATGTGAAGTGCAACTGCGTGCCGCACCCTATTTAAACTGATGTTAGAAACCAATTGGCCGATTAATTTCGACCAACGCTATTATAATTATTATTGTAACCCAAAGAAGGGGGGATCACCGGCCGCCGGGAAGGGGTGTGCGCGCGCGCGTGTGTGTGTGTGTGTGTGTGTGTGTGGGGGGGGGGGGGATTCATACTCGTTGAAAAGTACTATGTCATGAACTCTAAAATTGTAGAGAATCTCATTGGAAGTAAAACACGAAAGAAGTAATAAGAAACCGAAAAGAAACAGAGATGGTTACGGCAGAGGAAGAACTTGAAAAATGGCGGTTTCTTTTCAAGAGTGTGCAGTCCGTGACATTCTGACTCAAACGATACCACTGTTACGAGCGCACTGTGGAAGGGGAAAAGATGGTTCACGGTACCAGAATATCCTAAAATGGTCTCCTGATTAATTTTTTATATGAACAGATAAATTGTCTTTCGCTTCTCTTTTCACTTCATTCAACATGTTTGTGCTATGGTAGGTACAATACAATACAAAACAATAGTCGTTTAATGTGTCATACACTAGGTAGGTAGGTAGGTTAATGAAGTTTGCGTTCGAGCCTAGTAGCCTATCAGGCTGGAGATTATCCCGGTTTCCGTAGCATGAAGGGACTAGAAATACTTGTACTCCCCCATGGATAAGATGTTAGTCCATCGCAGGGTTACCCCCAGCATTAAATTCGCCGGTACCCATTTGTACCTGTGGGTGGAGAAAGGCACTACCAGCTGACTATGGTAGTACAGTGTTTTGCCCAAGAACACAACGCATTGTCCCTGCCAGCGCTCGAACCCACACCGCTCGAGCCGGAGTCCAGTGAACTAACTATTAGGCCACCGCGTCTCCCATTGCTTGTGTTATACAAGTGCATATCTTTCGGATCTAAGGGCTATTGTAACTTATATATCGACTGAACAAAATAAAGACTACGTGCATTGAGCTGCCAAGGCAATTTTATTAATTATTTATTGGTATTCAGAAGCCGAGCGCAAATTATTATGAGCACTATTTCATAAAACGAAGATTTTGCTGACCTTGCACCAAAGTACAAAGCAAATTTCTTCTTTGAAGCTAACCAGCCTTACAGTCGCTCTCTATATTTTTCACTCTAATTTCCCAATAACTTTTAAAACCGAAGCATACAATTGAGCTAGGCCTGTGGCAAGTGTTCTTTCTTCAAATCGTTTATGCAGTTTTACACACAGCCTGGGCGACTTGCTCGGCTACGGAGTTAATCGTGTCTGGGCCACTAACGTAAAACACATTATTGGGATCCCCAGCAATCTTCCATAGCTCCATGGGATCAGGAAAACCAAAACCGACAACAAGGACTGCGACATCTTTCTGCTCAAGTTTGCGGGCGAATTCAGCTGCCGCGTCCATCTGTTGCTTTCCGTATGTTAATAGCACCAGAACCTGTGATCGACAGAATAATCAGTTAAAAAAATAGAGAATAAAATATGATGCCAAACAAATGCTAAACATGTAGATATACCGTTCGAAAATCGATAAATTAGAACCGAAAAGGAACTGAAAATACGTTACGTTTTGGGTAGATTATTTTTTTTTTCTGGCAAATATTAAACGTTTAACGTTCCTGGAAAGTCACAACCAGGGGGGGGGGGGGGGGGGGGAAGCAACTTCCCATACATTCTCTTATATGAAATCTGAGCGATGCTCTCACAACTTGCAAAGAAATCATCGGGGCGGTAGTCAGCGGATGTCTCTAAGGCGCATAAGCAGCTCCTTTCTTTGTGAACTTGCCAAAACAATAACAACATGGGACAAGTGAGAGAGTTCGAATTTTTTATATATGTAGTAATAAAAAAGACTTTCTAAGTTTTGTCTTTAAAGCAGCGAAAATTTCTCCGGAAAGGTTCTTGGTGTCAATATGTGGTGTTTGTTATGAAATAAAACCATCACGGGAATGGTAATGAAAACGTGGCGATCGAATATTCCCGCGCTGGTCGGAGCTATTGTTCTTGCTCTATTGTTTCAGGTTGTTTGTTGACTTGGGGCCTGTTTACATGATTCCGGAATGACTTTCATTCCGGAATCATGTAAACAGGCCCTTGGTCTTTCTTTGTTTTACTTCATTTACAATCCCCATGTGGGCCAGTTGAAAATCGTGTAACAAACATTTGCATTTCAGCACTGAAAAGTAGCACGGCAGCACAAAATTCTGCGTTCTTAAAACTAGACGACGATGACGAAATTTTCGGATAAACACGCTGCTTTTAGATTTTTAGTTAAGAGAATTGAACCCCTTTATAATAAGTGATTCCACGGCATAGCAGCTTCCATTTCGCGGGAAAAGATTGCCTGGTGCATCATCGTCCAAAAACCGCTGACTACATCGTGAATTGATCGCTTTGCAAGTTGTGAGAGCATCGCTACTCGGTCCCAGACCTCGTTTCTTTCCCCCCCCCCCCCCTGGTCACAACTTATTTAATGAGACGCTTCTTACTCCCCTCCCCCTCCTCCCTTAGTCAAAACATGATTATAAACATAATCCTAATCCACATCATTAACATGAACGTAAAGCAGCTGAGCAGTGTCAGACATATTTCAAGAATTTGTTACAATTGTGACATGTTCTCTTTGCTGTGTGTTTGTTAACAAGATGTCCAGGAACCCTTGGAAATCATGCATTCCCGGCATGCGTCCGTAATCCGTTTAATATATACACCCAATTTATAAGAGGCCACTTACCATTTCTACAAGAATTAACAGCAGGCTTTTAACAAATTAGAAAAGTGATAGCTTGCGTAGCAGACGCCTGCTTAGTTTCGAGCGCGCGTATTAAAAGGGCTCGATATCGCGATTGAAGGCCACGCGAGAGCCGTCTCGTCTGGCCGTCTTGCGTCTTTCGCGTCTCCCATTGGTGCGTAAGGTTTGTTTACGTTTCGGACGGCAACGTCATTGCTCGCGTGCTCAGCCCAGTCCTCGCGCGGTCTGATGTCGCCGTCCCATTAATTCAACAGACCTGTTGCGTAATGACGGGCGCGCGCTCGTACCTACGCAGGCTAGAGAAGAGATAGTGACCTCGTTGTATAGTAATAGCGAATAAATTGGATGTCCCCATACCTCGTCATATCCTCTTGCTCCATAGCGGTGGGTAAACAGGTCGTTAAGAGCAAGCTCCAGTGCCTGATCAATCACTGTGTCCTCATTTTGGGAGCCTGGGCGCCAGGATTTCATCTCTTCTGTCACGGCGTCCAAACTGTTGCCACGATCCAACAAGTCGTTAAATTTGAGAAGTATCTCTGCTGTCTGGTCAAAGGAAATGGCCCCAATGTGCGTCATATCGTCAGAGATGTCAAAGTTGCTCACAAGTGTCCTGGCAAATTGCATGAATTCACTCCATCCTAAAGAGCTGTCTCGAAGACTTTTGTCCATCACAATACCAACGTCGATAGGTTTGCTGCACATCGACGGTGCATTCTGGACTGTTGATTCAAATGAGTTTATTTAAGAAATAAAATATTGTGAATTTGTCAGCATTCAGAAGTACATATTTTATTTGCAAGGTATTAATAAATGATTTATAACTTATAAATGTCCATAAATAAATATAAACTGGTGAGACGAAGAATCTACATACGCCTTTTAGCCGAACCAATTCTTATACATTTAATAATATTTAATATTATATATATATTCTCCCCAGATTATTAATATCTCGAATAAAATACCGTTGAACTCACATGATAAAATTCTGCGTCTATAAATGTTTTCAAAATTAAATGATATCTGTTTATCCAATGATAGATAAGTTATAGTACAATAGAAATATAAAGCAAAGCCCGCCCTGCCTTTGTTTAGACAGTACTGCCCATGAGCAGAACAATTTTACTCGGTACCTGAATTCCTTGCAGATCCCCGGAGTGCTTTCCAGTTTGCAAACGCTCGCCTTGAAATTTGCTGTTAAAATTAAAGAAAAAAGAAAAAAATCATTTCTAGGTAATCTAAATTAAAAAAGGTATCAGAAATGGTGCTCATCGACTGTTGCTTAGCCGTGATGAGATCTAAATTCCTTCCTAAACCGTAGCAGGTTCGAAAACGGGTTATACTGAACGCCACATTCCTTTGCCCGGCAAGAGAAATGAAAGTAAAACGCATTTGCTAATAACAGGCCTTGTTATTCTTTATTCGACCAAAGTCAAAGACGAAAATTACTCATCAGTTATTGAAATCATATTGTGCGTATTTTAAGTGAAGTTCCTTGAGACTCACTCACAGCTTTTTTTCTTTCTTTCTTTTGAAAAAAAAGGTTTTACCTCTGGTAAATTTTCTTTTCAGGATAGAACCGTTAACAGGTCCGCTAGCGTACGAACATTGAGATATCGGTTGTTATTGCCCACCAAGAAATATCAACAGCATCAGATAGTAAAAAACCGCGATAAAATCGATGTTGTATAATCGATATTAGGTGTTGTTTAAACTTAGAACTTCGTCACAGGAATGGATATTTTTCACTGTAATGCTTATAATGTTTTACCCTAAAACAATATTAAAAATAAAAAGTATTACCATTCCATCTGCGGCGCTAACCACGATCAACAAAGCAATGACGAGAACTTTTAGAGTAGACATGGTGCAATGAGAATCTCGAGAAACAAACTGAAAAATATAAAAGCAAAAAAATAATAACTTAAGATTCCTAACTAAAGAAGATTTTCTAATACTACAGTTGAATCTCGATAATTTGAACTTCCCGGCTAGCTCGAACCTTTTTTCGATTCCCCTCCAGGTCATTTAGTTACCTTCGACAACTCGAACCCCCTGCTCGAACTTTTTTCGTTTTCCCTTGAAGGTTCGAGCAATCGGGATTACAAATGAAGTCAACTACTCGATTGACTGTTAATCAAAAGTAATTTGTACATGTATTTGTTCCTGTCTACAGTCAGCTCTCTCTTACCATACACCTCTACAAGACAGATACATGGTGATTGTTCCACCCCTATCGTTTTTCAGTCATTATTTTTACTGTATCTAAACTCCCTGTAAGACGGACACCTCTCTAAGAAGGACAACGGACACTTTGAAAAATTTTAGGCACACCGCCCCAAGCCTAAGAATACAACCGCTCCTTATCGCTATCTTATGCATAGATCCTGAGAACAGAGCTTGCGAAACCAGACCTTTTGTCACCGGTTCCCAAGCACCATCATGTATTTACATATGTAACCAAAAATGTTAAAATTCTTAATTAAATCGATCAATTGTATGACCATGAAGAGAATTGTAATGAAATGAAATGAGCTTGGTAGCCGCGCAAATGAAAAAAGTTCTTTTTAGAAAACAAACAAGAAAAATAAAAAAAATACTGTATTTCTGCTCGGTATTTTGAGTGCCGCTTAAAGAATAAGCTCTTGCTCTAGCTAGTGGTTAATAATCTCTGTTTAGTCAAACAAGTTGTGTTCTAATGCGAATTTTCTGCGAGTTCATCAGCCAAGTGAGCTGGGCTGTGTTAAACGCATTTTGTAAAAACTCCTTAGCAATAAAAATGCGGCGCATGTTGAAGTAGCCCACGTGTAGGAATTTATGTCCTAGACTAATAATACAAAAATTAATTTAAATTATTCTAGCAGCTTACCACGTAAGAATGTTTGTTCCACAACCAAACGGTAGGCTCTCATGGCAGGCTGAGTATGAGCAATACTTTTATCTTTCGAAGCATGACACTACATCATTTATAATGTCAAGGAAGACTGGCTTCTACGGCTTAGCTTTTTATCGTTTGTTCTCAGGCAACATGTCTGTGTATATCAACAAGTATTCGCTTTTGTCTCATGGCCGGATCCAAATTTTTTAACATGTTTTTGTCCTTATCTTATATTACCGTTCATGTATGTCCTTCTCTCAAGTTGCCCCCTTTTCAAGCGCTTTTCAGCTGATGCGACTACGCTGTGCAGATGGAAGCCACGCTAGGCAAAAAGTGGTCAAGCTTATTCTTAAAGCCCAGTTTTATGAAAAAATAAGCCCAGATGTCAACCCAGATGACGAGATGCCAATCCACCTTTCAAGAATTGACGCTGGGCACTTTAAAACGGCGGACGCTGAATAAAACAGTTAACAATGCCTCAGAAACTTCTGCTTTGTGAATTAAGTTGCTCGTGTAAACATAAAATAATTAATTTTAGAGAAACCTTCTGCTCTGTGTACTTAAGTAACAATTAAGTAACAAATGCAAATAAAAACCTTTATTCTTTTGAAAGCCCTCCCTGTGTAGCCCAGCAAGGTGAAATTTAGATCTCCATGGCCCTAGGCTGATGCTCGTATGGTCCGAGGTGGCTCACCCATAATAACATCAGGTTACCTTGGCCCTGGTGGACTCTGGGTCTAGTCATATCTTAGTTTAAAAAAAGCGTAAAAAGTCTTTTTAGAAAATGTATTTTTTCAATTGATCGGTCATCTAGATGATTGCTTCCAAGTGCAGAATGAACATCATTGTGCCGACCAAAACATCGCTTACCACACCTTCTGAAAAAATGTTTTTCGTGTCTCGGAGTGTTTCGTGATCCCGTTCGAAGGTTGTGCTCCACGATAGAAATTAAAAACTGTATAACGGTTGTTAATTGAAAATTTTTTCGATGTTTTCAAGTCCCGTTTCCCAGTTTGTTCTTTTTGGCCTATCATACGGTTCATACGGTGAACTGATCAACAATGAATATAGAAAGATAAGAAATCTTGATAAAATCAATTAAACTGGCCAAAACTGCAATCGAAATTTCTATAATGTGCGGTGACAAAACTAAAGCTGGTTTAGTGTCTTTTTATCCTCTTATTATGTCAATGTATTCAATAACTCCCAGCGATTTTAAGTTTTAAAGAAACGGAATTTAGTGAAACAATTATTTTGTGTTTTAAACGTTCGATTGTTATTTTTAACAGTTAAATATCTCTATGAGATCTGCTTTGCTTTGTGTAATGAATAGATATCTACGTTCAAACCTGACAAATCTTGGATTGATTTCCTTAGTTCTTTCAGCTTCAGCTCTGACTTCGGGAGAATGAACACTGAGAAACTCTAAAGACGCCGATTTATACCTATGTTAGAATTTATTTTCCATTGGATAGTATAGTCCCGTTGCCTAGTTTCTTTTTTTAAACTGAAAGTATTCTTGACACTTCTACTTTAAACAAACGAGCCTTTACAAGTAAAACCACAAAGTATTAACTGCCATAATTACAAAAACGATTCCAAAAGGAATATGGGGCACAAACTTTGCATCTTGTTAAGTACTGAATACGGAACGACCCAACAATGACTTCGTTTTAAACTAGTAAACGTTTCAGTCAATTTCTGATCATGCGCAAGCCATCGCCGCTGCAGGAGACCAATTGCAATTTTTAAGAGTTCCTGTTTGTTACAATGAAACAATTTTATTAAATGTTGACTTTTATGAAATGTTACGTCTCCGATGACATGTCGTTTAAACACGGACCTTTTATCAGAGGAACATTTTTTCATGGTTAAGCTTTAAAACCAAGTAAGCGTGAGACCGTTTTATTACTATCCTATACCGTTTGTATGAAAGCTCGACTTGCAACGCTTGTTTTTCCTTTTTTGTATTTTTTTCAGAAAGAATTCAACATTGTTTGCCACATCTATAGGCGGCTTAGGTTAAGATGATTCTGACATGGTAAATGCCAAACCTAATTAGTGGCATATCCTTCAAAATGACATTATCTTCCTGTTTTGGAAACTTTATACCAAGTTCAAAGAGTTCCTCGTTCCTCATTTCAGCACTAGGAAGTTCTAGTAACTTGGAAGTTCTAAGTTCCGTGAACGTAGTTCCCAGATCCCACTCTACTCTAGTCCCTTCGCCGCTCGCCCCTCCCTTCGCCGCTCGCCCCTCCTTCCCCGCCTATTCACGAAGAGACTGAACCTGAAAAACAGGCTGTAAACACTAACTTGAAAGATGCAAAGTTGTTAAGATCTGGTTCAAACTATGTATATGAGTGGAATCCTATACGAACTACGGATAGCGTGTAAAGTGAATGAATCCGACCGTTGTGTCAGTGCAAATTAAAGACGGAATGCAATTCTCATGAATTCTAGCACCAGGCTAACAATTGATTGACCTAAACGTTTGTATGGGGATGAATACAGATGCATTGATTGCCTTTGTGGAATTGGACCAAGAAACAGCGAAAAATTTCAGTCGAGTTTTTTAAATGATATAGCTGAGACTTTTTTGCCGGCGTAGCTGACGGCATTTCGCATTTCGAGAGCTTTGTTTCGGCAGCAGAGCGGCGAATTCTTGGAGAGTTTTCCGGTTGGCGGTTAACTGACCAATTAAATTTCAGTTTTGTTGCCGTTTCTTTGACTGTTACAATTGATGGCAGCGGCAAGCTAAATATATCCTTGTTTTACGGTTAAACAGATGCATGTCGCTAACTGATTTAAAAGTTGCAGACAGTATGCGTTTGACGGTTAACCTCATTATAATAATCGATCAGGCGTGGTTCAGTTGAATCAACGGCGCAACTAAATTAATTATCGATTTTAAGACAAAAAAATGAAACATTTCGAATCTAAGCTAAGGAGAATACACTTCTATCATAAATATGTAGCAGCTACAGTAATTAAAAGCTAACAACGGTTAAGTCTGAAAAACAACGGTTTGCAAACAGTTGTGTGACTAATTATTCTGGCGGGAAAATAGTTAAGCCCTTTTTAAACACTCGATGACATACCGATGACATAGATGAGATGGTGCTCTTAGTGGACATAAAATAGACATTATATCTCTTTTTAGTCTAGCCGCAAAATCAGACGATAATCAAGTAAAATAAGTATTGCTTGCTGTTTGAAGCAATCACTGGTCATCTGGAGCATGAAGCGAAAGCGAATAAACTATTTGTGAGCCAATTTTAAATAGCTTAAATTACCCACTGATTTGCACAGTTTGATCGCGCGTAACAGGTGCAACTAGCAAGGAATATCCATGTCTCATTCTGTCAGGTTACCGTGGACTTGGTAAAAGAAAATCGTATGCAGTGCAATTTTCATAAGGCACTTGTGATAAAGTGTCACAACACACGCAATATACTGCCTCTGAAGGGCGACAAGTGCTTTTTCATGTGGGTCCAATTATTTCAAAATTAATTGCAAAGCAAAAAATTAAAAAAAAAAAATCAAATAAATCATCAGCGCAAATGATAAATGGCTTCATTTCGTTTGGCAGTGCAATAAATCATACAAAATGTAATCGTCTGAATCAGCAATCGTCAGATTAACGCGATAGTTAAGGGCAGATAACTTTTAAGTAACACGCACATAACACTGAGAGACTTACGTGTAAGCAGATTGCGATTTTCAACACCTTCTTGGCTACTGCTGTCGAGTAAACGGTCAGCGAGTGAATAATTTCAAACCTATGTTTATGCGTTTTTTATAACCGAGATCACTCGCGCGAGAAATTGCGTCCTGTCATATTTTACCACGAAGTATGATGGATAAATGTCATTAATCATTCCATGTATTTATCGCATAATTCTTACTATATATTGTTCCAAAATAACAGCTGCCGCCAAAATTATAACGTTAAGCTTTATCTGTACTTCTTGCTCTATCATTAGTTTTATATTTTAAATTTGTGAAAAAGTTCACTTGGAATGTTCATTCTAATATACTGGTTTGACGATCTTAAGCTTACATCATCGCTGATGCTCACTTTTGTTTGCAGCAGTTAATCTTTTTTAAACGGTCTTGTTTCGCAAAGAACAATTATTGCTATTTTTAAATTTGTTTTGCCAGTCGGTAAACGAAAAGAATAGAAAAATAACCAGCCAGGCGAGACCCGACACTGTCTTATTAATAAATAAATATCGTTAATCAAAGATATGCTGGCCATTTAATACTACAGTATAAACTGCGGACAATGAGTTGAAGTAACATTAACAAAAGCAAACTTAACAGATGGATTTAGTTTAGATTCTTTAAAGTATCAGTTTGAATAATAAACACTGTATCCGTTACTCAGGATCATAGGTGGAGCCTGTTTAATGACTAGAACGCAAAACATTTATGAATGTTCAGCAGGAGATCAATTAAACACAAAAGATCGACAATTTAGAAACCACAGTCAACGAACAAACATTCTAAAAGAAAAAGAGCGCGCTAAACGCTGCATAATTAACTGCATTTTTCTCTAAACGTAATGGGAGGTTCTTTCACATTCCGTAAGACACAGTACCGATATTCGCATAATAAATTATCCGTAATTATCATTACGCGAGCATAAGTTAGTTAAATTAATATGTGCAACGTCGCGTGAATTATCTGTAAATAATAACGTGATAAAGACAGGGCGATTTATCCCCGTTTCGTATTGTTTGCAATTGATTCACAGATGTTTATCAAATATTCTTCTTTCACCCGGGCTAACAAAGTCCGAGGTGGTGTGGGGTCTAGTAACCCACTTGTTAACAAAACATGAATCAGTCAAGACAACTTCAGTTAGTTAACGAACACTCTAAAAGAAAAAGAGCGCGCTAAAATAGCGCTGCATAATTTAGTGCATTTCTACCCGTTAAAAAGTGCGGGACAAAACGGTATTAATTTTTGTGGGTGATATCGACTAAGCGGTAATATCGATTAATCAAATTAGTATGTTCAAGTACGCGTAACTTTCAAGTTATTGTAAGGTGATCAAGGTAAAGCGATGATAGTGCACTGCACTTAACAAATTCCTGAACATTCTCTTTTCACCTTTGCTTGGTTTTAATACGCATGAGCACTGATGGTAACAATAAATCAAAGTGCCCGTTGGGCTGTCTCGTGTTTCAGATCAGTAAAGTAGCACCCGTTGCTAACAATCATATAAGCTCAGAAAAAACATCTCCGGATTCTACAATATTAATTCTCAAATTTCATTCTCAAGCATTTGCAACAGCCTGTGCTATACGAGCATCGCACCATGTGCCCTTTCTACACATTCTACTCAAATAGTCAAACCAAGACTGCCCTTCCAAAAACTCAACAAAATCTTCGCAATGATTTCTAAGGTATTCAACAACTACAAAACGCACTATCTAAAACGCACTACGATTTGCTACTTTCATACTTAATTACTTACTTCCCTATTCGCCATCGGCGCTCAGGGCAGCAAATGACTTGCTACCGAGTCAAATATCTGATGACTAACACTTCGAAAAACGAAAACAGTCTCCATTTCCACCACAATCATAGACTGCAGCTAGTCGTATCTTTTGCGAACGCATGTAACGCACTCGGTCTTTGTATAACAGGCCCGTAGGGAGGGGGTGCGATGGGTGCGTTCGCACCCCCCCCCCCCCCCACGAGCCTTGGAAGTCCGCTCATTGTGAAAAAAAAAAATATATATATATATATATTAAAATAAATAAATAAATGAATAAATAAATAAATAAATAAATAAATAAATAAAGGGAAATGGTATTTCTGTACTTCGACTATTTACATTCAATATGGTCCTTTGGGTTGAAGATCCACCATTTGAAGATTCGTGTGGTATATTTTAGACCAAATTGTGTGATTATAGGTTAAATTCAACGATACATTCTACCTAATGTCCTTCATAGTCGAACCATTCGAAGTGCCATTCCCAGGCGCTACCAAAAGAGAGGAGACTGGGTACTTGTTGGGCTCGGAAACACCCAAGGACAATACTAAAAGATCAACAAACCGACTCTGACTGATTTATGTAATAACCATTTTGACACTAAAATGAAGAGACCTATCTTTTTCCTGTTTTCCTTCTATGTGCTGCTGTCATTTTTAGCTAAATAAATTGTAAACTACGTTTTTGAGGTTCTGTTTCGAAAAATGTGATTTGAATTTAAAAATGTACTAGAATTATTGTCGTCGTTTTCTTCACTTTTACCTGCCTTTTCTCCTAACAAACTGTCTTCAAAACGCACGAAATGCCTATTTTTTCAAAATTTCCTGGGAGAGGATACCCCCAGACCCCTCCCCCCTACATTAACGCGCCTGCGGCGCTCAAGATTTCGTGCCACAGTCGCTCATACGCACCTCCCATGAAAAATCCTGGTTACGGGCCTGTATAATATCTTAGTACGACAGCGAGAGGTCTGGCGCCAATGTAAAACTGTGAGTGGGACTGGGGAGAGACGCTAAAAGTTTTTTCTCGCCTCGCAGGCTCACAACGTTCGGCGCATTGCGCCTTTCAACGACTTAAGAGAACAAACGACTGTTTTGCAGTCTACCACAATCACAAGGAACAAGACCAACTGCACGTAACCTATTTCTAAGTTGTGAAAACGAAGTACAATCATAACATTCCCTGTTATTCACCGTCATGTTTTCACCGAAATTAACAATAGGCCATAGGACCAGGAATCTTTCCAATACACCACACATAAATAACATTTTATAATATACAGAAAATTTTTTATCATAACTAAATTTCCAAAACCTATATGCATTATTCCAGAATGAAGAAAATATAAAACTTCTATATTTTCCCCCTTCCCATCACCCACCACTCGCGCTTCGCGCTCGCTCAAAATCCCTGCCTCTTTCCAAAACTCTCCAAAATCCGCGCGGCCTTGGAAAAGCCTGTGAAGGAGGCAGACGCATTCTGATTAGGTTAGAATGGGTCATCTTTCATCAGCCCCTTGAAATTGCCTGGATGGGGGAAGGGATATGGGACGGAGATAATGTAATCTCTGGTTTTTCTTTCTACGTCATCTGCCACTTGACATTAATTGCTCAGATAAGACAGGAATGATGGCGAAGAGGGATTTTAACTACATACGTAATACGCATTTTGCATGGGTCTAACTCGATAATGAATCCTCACTTAGACAACAAAACAAAATAGAACCGGGCAATAAGAAATGACTAGTACAAGATATAAACGAAAGAGACAAGTTATATTTTACGAGTTTTTAGTATTAGAAAGAAAACAGACATTTGCTTAGATGATATCGGGAACAGGAATTTTGTTTACCTTAGCGTAATACGCATTTTTTCATTTTGTATGAACCATTTAACTCAACAAGAAATCCTCTCTTAGACCACAGAGCAAACTAGAACCAGACAATTAGAAAGGGCTTGTACAAGATATAAGTTAAAGAGACAAGTTATATTTTATGCGGTTTAGTGTAAGAAAGGAAACAGACATCAAAGCGGTGTAAATAAGCAAGCAGCCTTTGACCTTACTGGCGGCAAAGTATCGTATTCGTATATCGGTTGTCACGCAAAAAAGGAAATAACGCTACTAGGCACGTCTATAAAGCCACAGGGCTTCTTGTTTGTGTCTTTCTTTAATACTGCGACGAGTTGACCTTTAGCATGTGTCTTAGTGAATGGGGGAATTCAGGGAATTTTGAACTGTTTTCCAAAATGGTTTAGTGTAATACTCGAATTGAACACACGCAAGGAAAAAAATGTCCAAGGGATCTACAAGTTGTTTTTTAACTAGTTTAATCAGCGCAAATTTCAACTTGCACCAGCTAGTAAAGGCACACATCTGGTTCGACTATTACGGTCTATTACATCTTTGAAATCCGAATCTAAAAGATTGGAACGACAAAAAAAGTTTTTTTTTTCTGACATATTGTCGACATACCTACAGTTCTGTATTATTCTGTAAGGAGCAATCCTGTTTAAGAACAAAGCCGAAGATGAGATACCACATCAATATTTCTGTTTGCGTGATAACTTCACTTAATATTCTCCTTTTGACACATTATTTGACATATCTGAAAACTGCTCTGACGTCAACAACCCTTTACCCTAACACGCGCCAAAATGGTTTTCTTGTAACGCAAACAGAAATTTGACAACAGCTTTATCTTCTAATTCATACTTTAACAATACCCACCGCAAATATAATATCAAAACACAAACCTACCGTAAAGATAAATTCATTTTCCATGTAAAAAACTACCTATTTAAGCAACATATGTGAGATAAAATCTCCTTATCAGATTTGGCGGTATTACTAAAGATAGTACTTCATGTAATATATTACATTATACACATACCTCATAATGCAAACATTTACACTATATGTCTCACACGCGTAAATAAGCACTTTAAAACTCGACAAGAGAAAACGCGCAATACGAAGAACAGCATCCCGGTGCATCTTATCAGCAAAATGTATCTATGTAAATATGGCTATTTCTTACCTTGTTTCCTTGCTACTTTATCACTTCGTTACCTTACGAGAGGTCTTACACAAAGCACTATTGTGAGCTACCAAGTCTACTCGGATAATCTCGTGTTACGTCACGGTCACGTCGTTCACGACGTGACCGCGACGTAACACGAGACAAAAAGTATAGGTCGGTGCGTGAACGAGGTTGATTGATCTACCATCTAGGTATGGGGAAAGCTTATAACAAAATCAGGAGCCATAATCGGGGAAATAATCCCCGATTATGGACATTATCCTTCATCACGATTTAGGGCTCCGGGGCACTAAATATCCCCCCCCCCCCGCAACCACAACCCCTCATACCCTCTCCCCCTCCCTAGAAAAAAAGCGCGCTTAAAATGACCGCAGTGCTGCTTGGGTAAACTTCAAGATGGCGGACCGCTTGTTTATGGAGAACCCTCCTTCGCGTCAAATAAACATATTTCTTCGACAAAATATGAAAGAATATTTGTCTCAGACGGACAATCCGGCACATTTAAGCGATATTTCTCGATTTTATTCTGAATTGGAGGCTGCAGTTGCAACGATAGAAGGAAAATACATCACTTCACGAACCCGAGAACTGCGAGAAATTCAGCAACTTGTACAAAGCCAAGGAATGGTATTACGGACCTTAAAGAAAATTCACGACAAGATCACCCGAAGACTATGATCAACACCAAATCTTGCAAAACCATGGAGGGATAATTTTACGATCGATGTCCCGCGAGAAGTTTTAAATGTGATTTTGTGTCACATTATTCAAAATAATAACATTGGCCACGAGTTCAACGAAACTTCCGTCTACATCGAAATTACGATCACAGAGCTGAGGGAAGCGGTATTAATTTTTGACTTTATGAACTTGGATGGTGTACTTATATCCCGTGACGATCTTCTAAAAAAGCGTTTTGGAAGTTCAAGAGAGTCATTGGAAAGGTGTGAAGTATTAGTTAGTCAAGCAAAGCCCTTGACACTTAAATACCATAAGAACACTGAAGTATTATCCGTCCACTTTGATTATGGTTGTTGGAATCAATTTGGAATTGCACAGCATTAAAAAAAGAGCGCATTTAAATTCACCTTAATAATGCTCTTAGCTAGAGATAGTGTAATTGTTGTTGACATTGTTGTTAATGAAACTTTTGACAGAGTTTTGTACATTCCGTGCGCACGTTTACGTTTATAAAGCTTACTTTTTGTATCAGAAGGCCCAAAGGTATTAAAAACATGTCTTTACAGAAGATAATGCCTTATACCTGTGGACAGGGCCATGAAATTGTCAACAAAGTTACTCAGGTTTACATGATAATGTGTTGGACATCAGGAGTGGTTTTCTTATGATTGTTGTACCAGTGTAAGACAAATGCAGACCTTGCCTTTCGGTAAGCCTAAAAGTGTTTTGGTTAGCCTGAATAACACTCAGGTTATCCTCCTTACGGTTTATAATAGCTGCAAAAAATTGTAACAGTAACATAATATATGCTTCAAAACAAACTGCAGGTCTGCAGTCTGCCATCCTCGGAGACCCAGAGCGGTTAGTGGGGGCTGGGGTAAGTCTATACGGGCCAAAAAAAAATTGGCGAAGAAAAGTGAAGAACGAAGAGACTTACCCCCCCCTCCCCCCCACTAACTGCCCCTGGGTCTCTGAGGATGGCAGTTTGCATTAGTCAGACACTGCTATGAGGGAGCTGAAGGGGTAACATGGGAACTGGGAGACACAAACAAAAAACGATGAGACTGGGATTTGGGAAAATGTGTGAAAACAATAGGCTGGGAAATGGAATTTGGGCAAAATTTGGGCTGGGAAATGGGATTTATAGCCCTCCAACCCCCCCCCCCCTCTTTCAGGCCCCACTGCTATTGCACCTTTTGCCCAGGGGGGGGGGGTACTTCGGCTTGTAAACGAGGGGGATGATCGAATGGAGGCAAAACTCAGGACCCAAGAAAACCCTAAGTACATACATACAAACATACAAACATATACTTTATACACAGTAAAAACATCAGTTACAAAGATTAAAACACACAAAAAAAAACTGATTTACATGTTTGCCGTGTGGGAGCACGAGGGAGACATCAGGCAATTGATAAGTCTTTTAAATTGGCTAAAGTAAAGTAATGTCTTCTGACATTACCCAAAAAAAATCGAATCCGTGGACTAAAAATAACCCCCCAAAAAATCCCTTGTCAAATAACTCCTAAATTGCCTGGAGTGGCCATGGCATTAACATAACACAAAGAAAACTATAAAAATTTGAACGCTCGTGTTTGTTTATTCATCATACCATAAATACCCCTAGGCTGCGCCAAGGCACTTAAGTTCGTTTTTAACACACAAAAAACCCCTTTTTAAATCAAGTCACCCAAAAAAATACATGCCAAATTTTCCAACCCCCAAAAATCCCGGAATCGAAAATTTCAAACCACAAAAAATCCTTCGATCATCTCCGTAATTTGCAAACCGGAGTAACCCATCCCCCCCCCCTCCCCCGGGACCTATTGTACACCAAAACCACAGTTTATTTGATAAACACATCTGTCCAATCAAAACAAATGCATTAACGGTCTTACAATACACTAGAATGATAACCAGACTTATGGGTTATCGGCTAACAAGTTGTCGAGACCGTCTCAACAGGGCAACAATAGCTAAAAATGCATAAATGTTGACAACAAATTTTCTCAAGGAATTGGTTTTCTCGTTTGGAGTTTTAGGTAACAGAATTCCAAGAAACAAAATTTTACCAAACCAAATTTCTCCGTTCATTAGAGCTTTCATTCATATATGATTTCAGTGATTTCATATATAGGTAATGTTAAAAGTTTCCTTTCAGTGTTACGAAATAGAACAAGGTGTACCACAACATAAAAATATTATCTTCCACCCCTTTGGCATGCTACAAGAATTACAGGTAACTACGACACCCGAATATTAACATGCCATTGCCTAAGTCTAATTACTGTCATGACTTACTTGACTGTAATTTTCTCGTTACCTTTAAAATCAATCTTCCGTGGGAGTCCTTCTTCTTTGATAAACCGAACTTTCACCACTCGTTTATTTATAGGTGTTTGTGAAGAATTTGATGTCATCTGTCGCTGACATGTCCTTTAAGTTCTTTAAGAAAAAGAACTGTGAAGTGCAGGCAATTACCACACAAACTTGATGGGTGAACTTGACTTGTTAGTAGACAAAACGTGACCACTTGAAAACCATAAAGTAAATAAGAAAGTCATTTACTGTAAAGAAATCATTTGCTGTAATATTGATTCAGCGGATTATTGAGTCAACTAATGGGAACGGCACAGAGTTAAATTTATACCTGAGTTATTATCTTTTATAAGAAGACAAAGCGAGGCCATTTGAAACTATTTAGTAAACAAGAAAAAGATTTACTGTACAGAAAAAAAATCATGTTATATTTATTCAACTGATTATTGATTCAACAAATGGAAAGACAAAAAGTTGCATTTACAAATTACAGGTCACGTAACACTGGGGGAAGTTTTAAACTATTAGTTATCCGGGATTACTGATCAAATATCAAGCAGCCATCTTTGTTGTATGTCTAAGGTTGGTTCCATAATATAGTTATCAGTTATCATATCGCTTAAGCAAACCTCCGCCCGTTGCTCATTTGTCAACTTTTTTGTCAAACGAAATTGGACGCCATATGTTGCTGCCCCGTCCTTAAAGTCTTTGCACAAAAGAGCTGTTTATCTGCACAAACTTGCTGGCATGAGCTTGAGTTCTTAGTAGACAAAACGTAAATAAAGAAAACAATTTACTCTAAAAAAGTCATCTGGTACAATATTAATTCAACAAATAGATTATTGATTGAACTAATGGAAAGACACAAAGTTGTAAATAAGAAAACATTTTAAACTGTACTTAAAACAATTCTGGAGTATTGATTCAAACTCATTATTTTAAATATCACAGATCACGTAACAGTATAGGAAAAGTTAACTCGATCTTGATCATCCGTAATTTTTAAATACTAAGCCACGGTTACTGTATTTTTGTTCAGACAATCTAGTTGGCAACTCAGTCATAACGCCCTTTCAAACCCGCGTTACCAGTTGAATAGGTATATGTGGAGAGTTGAATATCACCTGGCGTTATCCCATTAAAGTGACCTACCAGCGTAAACTTGATCATTTAAACCTATTGTAAAGAAGAAAATAGTTACTTAAACTAAAACAAATAGTCTTGTCTAGTATTGATTCGACATAGCATCTGTCCATCCAAGAACAAATAAAATATCACGCAAGAACTCAATTAACGATAACAATGATCAAAAATGTTAGTGGCGCATCTTTTTAGTTTTAACGGAATTTTATATATAAAATATTTTATCATTAGCTCTACTAAGTTTCGTGCACTTTAACTTGATTCACTTGAATTTGAAACAATTTCTTTAACTGTCTTTGCACGGAAAAAATTATGGAATATTGATTTGCCCAATCATTAATTCAGGAAAGACGCAACGTTCTATTTACATACTACAGATCACGTAACAGAAGGCGAAGTTAACTATAAGTTATCCGGAATTATCAAATACTAAGCCACGATTGCTGTATTTCTTCAGTTTTTGTGGACTCATACGGCATACCATCTGGTATCAATGATTATATCTCCTTTTATCAAACCTATGTTAGTAATACTCGTTGTGAGTTAAATAGGTCTCTATGTGAAGAACTGTTTCGTAAATAAGAAAAACATTTTTTGTAATGTTGATTGAACATATTATTGTTTTAACTGGGAAGATACATAATTGTGTTTATACTGGAACTGTGTGAATACAAAATGTGGCCTTTCAAACCATTAAATAAATACGAAAAAAAAAACAGTTACTGTGTGAAGGGAATCAATTTGCCAGGTAATAATGATTCAAATGATTATTGATTTAACTAATGCAAAAACTTACAATTGCATTTATTTATCATAAACCTTATTTATTATTAAAAGTAAATAACATATCACCCAACTAAGTACAGTCGAATCCCGATAACTCGAACCTTCAAGGAAAATCGAAACTGAAGGTTCGAGATACCGGGAGTTCGAGTTATCGAGGGTAAAATTAGTAAGAAAATGACCTGAAGGCCAGGGAATCGAAAAAGGTTCAAGTTAGCGGGAGTTCGAGTTAATGAGGGTTCGAGTTATCGGAATTCTCTGAAAAATGTCTGTAAATAGATAGCAAAAGCAACTGAATTAGCACAAACATAAAGTAGCAAACATTTTAAGAGAAGATTCTAAATTAAAACTGATACAATTTCGTCCAAGAGGTGAAATATTAAAACTTGTAGGTCTACCTATTCAGGGAAGTTGTATCCGTTCAAAATATTAAATTCAGAGATGGAGAAATGAAGTTGCAAACTTTGGTCTCGTTATAAGAAAAACCCACGTTCGACAATTCGAAGATCAGTTTCTTTCTCTGAACAGTTATTGACAGCCCCCACTTGTCTTTTTACTTCGGTAGAATTGATCGTTTCTGAGACCAATTTCGTTTCAAAGAAATTAATTTTCTTGTCTTAATTCCGGCTCCTTCTTCGTGTAGAAGCACAGAACACGTCACAATGGAATACTGCATCGCAAACCTTTTGTTTTTATTATATTCCTCGTTCTTTTGTCCTTTTGTTCTCTATTGTTATAGGTGAACTGTGTCTTCTACACGAAGTAAGAGCCTTAATTCCTTGCTATTGCAATTCGCTGTTTTCACCGTTCCCATAATACATCTTGTTTACCTCCCAAATTTTTTGCATAAGCATTGTTTTCAATTTCTCTTGGGATTTACAGTGACGTGCAATCGTCCCCAGAGAAATTGAAAACAATGCTTATGCAAAAATTTTGGGGGGTTATTTAAATAAAACAAGATGTATTATGGTATCGTGAAAAAAGCGAATGCAATCAATTTTTTCGAGAAGCGACTTTCATGTCTTTACGTAGGAGATGATTCTCGACCAACCCAAGTGAGAGCTACCCACCTCGCTTGGCAGTTATTATTATATTTATCTATCATCTTTTGTAGAATTGTTGTTTAACTGCCTGTGTGACGAAAGATAACGGTAAAACGCTGTCTTCAATGTCGTACAAACAGAGCTTGCCATTCTGAAAACTGACCGCTAGTTACATAAATTACAGGATTAACTACTGCAAATGTGCACGTGCGTATACGAAAATAGCAACAATCATTTATCACACCTAATCATCCGGGTATACATGATTCGTCGTACACCTGGGAGATACATGTAAAATTGTGATGACTGTTTAACCACTTTGCGGCAAATCCTAAATAACTATCTCAGTTATAATTGTACAGTCTCGCTTGCTCCAGGTAACGCATAAAAAGCTGCAGCATTTTTTATAAGGATGGGTAAAAGACTCAAAAAATCCAAAAGAGTACGAAGACCTGAGTAAACTCAACTTTAAAGTTTATTTTTCCTGCTTTTCTTTCCTTCCCGGGCAAGGGCGCAGGGCGCTTAAAAGTTAAGAGCCTAGGCTGTAAAATCTGAAAGTAACGAGGGTCGAATAATGCCTTGAGAATTTTACGGTATGCCTCATTTGACATCATTCGCGCCACGGTGGGGATTGGGTTAGAGCAAAAGGCCGCGAACGAGCCGAGCCGTGGGAAACTAGGGAGAGGGCTAATTTTCTCTCCAGGGAGGGGTTAATTTTACAAATTGCGGTTATCAAAACGAGGCGATCTAATAAGTGTCGCTTGGAAGGTCGATTTTAGTGCAAATCTTTTCAACTTTTTGCAAAGAAAATGTCACTTCTGTCGATAAAATACCGACGTGGACATCTCGAAATTTTAAACCAACTTCTCCTTCCTCACAAGTCAGTTTACGAGGAAATAAAAGGTGTTGAAGATGGCTGGCAAGCCATACGAACAATGAAGGTAAGCGAATGTAAATAAGCTTATTGCGATTACTGTAAGCTCACGAAAGCTACTGAAAATTTTTACATAATGGAATTGATAACTTCTAAGAGTTTTAAATAAATGGTTAATTTAAGTTTATATAGTGGTTAAATAGCGTTAGCACTCAATGTGCGGAAGCACTTGAAAAATTAATTTTTCCCACGTGTGCTTCAAGAGCCGGTCTGCTGACGTTTGCAGAACTTTTAGGAACGTTTTGAAACGTTTTTAGGTACGTTCCAAAGACGTTTGCCTTTACACATCGGCACCGTAGTGTCCGTGGGTCTTACGAAACTGGTTGTAGAAACACTGTCTAATCAGAATTTTTTATCACTTGAGAATTGACATTCATTTGGTAACACAGTTATTATTATTAATAATATTATTGATATGGATTCCAACAACATCTGTGCTAAAAATTCTCAAACATTTTGTGATTCATGTGCAAAGCGAGGGATTACAAGCGAGCTTGTTCAATTCCATGTTAACCTCAAGGAGGCTATTTTGCTCTGCGTCAACAAAGGTTGTTTGTATCCCTTCGGTTCTGGGGACATTTCCAGTTTCATTGTTCAGAAGAGATCAAAAGGAACAGCTTTTTCTGGATATGCAGAATCAAAATTCACAAGAGCAGTTCCTGTTCCAGGCAAGGAAAGCCAAGGAACAAGAGACAACAGCATGCTAAGGAAAACTAAACATAATTTTTTGACAATGAAAAGTGCAACTGAGGAGCAAAGAACAGATTTAGCAGGCTGTGTAAAAGCGGATTTTTGTAACTCTAGAATATCTTTAGATGTAGAAAATACCAAGATTGAGTCATATCCAGAAATGGATAAAAAGTGTGTACTTCCTTATTCAGTTCAAAAGGACAAAGAGTTTGTAAGGACAAGAAGATCAAGGAAAACTGTTTTTGAACCATACACCCCACGAAGGAAAAGCTTGAACAGGAATCCTCAATTGTTAAAAGGCAATGCGTGTAATGCGTGTACTCAGTTGCCTGTAGATTTAGAACAAAACTACAAGGAACTTTCCAAAGATGAAGAAAACTTTGTTATTGATATTGTGTTGAACACACCCTGATCTGATGGTGTATATTGCTTTGACATATAGAGTAAAAAATGTAAATGTAATTTATTTACCCATGTGACATGGAAGAACTAGCCCGCTCAGGAGCTTGTTAGAAAGTGTACAATGTATGTGCTTTGAAGATCCAGTTGGAAGATCAAAGTTCCTTTTAAGCCTGGTTTTCGCTAGCGACGCAAGCACAAGTGCAATCACACAAAAATGACAAAATTAATATTGATTCTTGTGCTTGTGCTTGCTGCAAGCACAAGCACAAGCATCAAAATGCAATGCGCTTGTGCTATTGCTTGAGTCGAAGCCGTGTTCACAGAGAAACAAGAGCTGTTATCTTTGCGCTTGTGCTTGTGCTTGTGTTTCCATTGCTAGTGAAAACCAGGCTTTAGAACTTTATATGATGGATTTGTTATATGTATCGTCTTAAAAGCCATAACTGTCAGGCAAGTTCAGAGTTTTAATTTTTATTACTGATCGATAAACATGCTTGTGAGAATAGTATTGGGCTTGAAGGAGTAGAGCTATGCGGGCTAATCTGAATTGTAGTGACGTTTACATGTATTGTGGTCTCTAACAGAAAAATAGACTGACACGTCCATCAAGTTGAACTAGATCAGATCACAATAATATTATAGTAGTAGAGAGTCTTCTACTGACTGGACAAACATTTCCGATAAAATAATGTTCTTCTGAAGATAAAAAAATTAACATTGCATTGGCCAGGATACATAGGTATTAAAAGTGAAAATTCAATTTAAGCAAGTTTCTGTTATATTGTACATGTACCAGGCTATGTACAGGTTTTAAAATTAGTCTGTGGTGTACAGCGTACAATGCTGCCCGAGTTTGAGAAATAAAACATTTGAGGGAGTTAGTTACTTTTCACTTTTCAAATACTACTTTTAACATTGTATTGTATGTATATCATTTCATTTATTTTTTTATTTACTTTTACTATAGCTTGTTTTTAATAATTTTTTTTTATTATAGTGTCCCCAGTAGACCTTTCCCGCACTCACTCCGACCAATAACTATATAAACAGTTAATGTGTGAATTCGCCCACCCTACCCTTGACTTGAAACCATTGTTTGCAAGTATCAATTGAAAGCGTAATGCAGGAAAGGTCTAAATCCACTGACACTTAAATAATGTTAATGTTAAATCATCACAGTTCTGTACCTTGAGAAGCCTTGGGGTAAAGTTTGCATACTGGGTCATGTGACCATCTGCTTTCTTGCCTGGCATTCAAGCAACAATTCACCCAAGTTAATATATATGATTGTACTTATTGTAGTGAGCCCCAGTTTCAGTTTTTCAATGTATGTTGAATTAAATAAAGCTGTTTGAATGGTGTATATTCAGTGTATAAGAATATTTTACACTCTTTGATGTTGTTTTTCATGTGTAGTATTTTTGTTTCAGGTTCGTGGAGCTCCTGCGATTGCCATTGTTGGCTCCTTGAGTTTGGTGACAGAGATTCTACCAAAATCATTTAGTTCTACAAAAGAACTGGAAAACTTTGTAACAGAGAAGCTTCAGTATCTTACCACAGCAAGGCCAACAGCTGTGAATATTATGGAAGCTGCAAAGAATCTGATATCATTCACCAAGGACTTAATATCAAAAACAAAGGATACAGAAACTGTCAAAATGGAACTTATTAAGGAAATTGAAGGGATGCTGGCAAAAGATATTAGTGATAATCAAGCTATCGGGAGATTTGGGGCAGAACATATGTTACAGCTCGCAGGTGTTGATAAGCTTAAGGTTCTTACTCATTGTAACACTGGTTCACTAGCAACTGCAGGCTATGGAACTGCTTTAGGAGTTATAAGAAGCTTATCAGAACAAAAGCGTCTTGATCATGTGTTCTGTACTGAAACTCGGCCTTACAACCAAGGATCTAGGCTAACAGCATATGAGCTAGTTACTGAAAACATTCCTGCCACTTTAGTGGCAGACTCCATGGTATCAGTGCTCATGAAAACAAAAGGAATACACGCAGTTGTTGTGGGTGCTGACAGAGTGGTTGCCAATGGTGATACGGCAAATAAGATAGGAACGTACCAGATAGCTATTGCTGGTAAGTCAGTGCATTGTACAGTGTGTTAGTTAAATATGTAGAACTTTGTTGTTTACTCTACTCATTATGTCAGTTGGTAATGCGTGTTTAGTTTCATGAGTTCTGGAAGTCCTGAAGTCAACATGCTTTTATTGGAGAGAGTTTCTTTTGTCAATACTGTCGCTTGCATCTAAGCGTGAACACTCACCCCCGAAACATGATCTAAATGGGTATTAAACGTGGCATAATTTGTAATCAAACGTTGAAATTTGGCAGACCGTTATGGCAACTTTCGTGCCAAAAGTTCAACAGATTCTGGTTTCGAAATAGTGGAAAGATTGGATATGACAGATATGAAGACTTCTTCAGACAAATTGATTCTGATCCGTGTTGATATGCATTTACAGGTTCACTTAATTCACTTCTGGCGTAAAGTTGTGTCAGTGTTGCACCTGTACTCAGTTGCTGTTACGGTCTTCTAAACTTCAACGTTTGATGACAAAACATGCCACGTTTGATACCCAATTAGATCATGTTTTGGCGGCAAGTGTTCATGCTTAGATGCAAGCGATGGTAGATTGCAGTAGAAAACTTGAAAACAGGCAGAGAAGTAAACACTACAGGGTCATTTGTAGATGAAAATCAAATTGGACAGTATATTGTTTGTGTAACAATCACTTGCCGGAAAGGAAAACCAAAACAAGATGAATTTTACCAAAAATATCTT
Organism: Oculina patagonica; assembly: GCF_052425735.1. Lineage (NCBI taxonomy): Eukaryota > Metazoa > Cnidaria > Anthozoa > Scleractinia > Oculinidae > Oculina > Oculina patagonica. Next base: position 64,112,238 of record NC_135761.1, read on the forward strand.
CATGATTGTGAGAGCTTGACGTTATATAGTGCATTAAGACTGGAGACTGATTGAATGTGAGATGCAGGAAGTTGAAACCTGCCAAGTACTTTCTGTGCACTAGCAAGATACATGTAATAGTTCAAAATATAATGTGGTGAATACTGTGACTAGGTTTTAGATGAAAATTCTGAGATAGGATAATATGTGAGCCAGCGAGGCATGGAGCCAGAAATCCCAAATCCCAATAAAAGGCTAACCGCCAGCTACCTAAACTAACTGTAGGCTAACCAGAGTACTATTTAGGCTAACCGGAGTGTTATGTCGGCTAACCAATGTGCTACTAAGGCTAACCTGAATGGCTCGCATGACTCGCATGACTTACAAATCATGTGAGCCATGCGAGCCATGCAAGCCAGAAATCCCTAATCCCAATAAAGGGCTAACCGCAAGCTACCTAAGCTAACTGTAGGCTAACCAGAGTGCTATTAAGGCTAACCAAAGTGCTATTAAGGCTAACCAATGTGCTATTTAGGCTAACCGAAATGGCTCGCATGGCTCGCTGGCTCACAGATTATCCGGACCCAAAATTCCCAGAGTTTTTTATTTTAATTTTAACATTTCAATAAGCCATTATGCTAATAAAGACACAAGATTGTGTCAAATCAAAATAAAATGGTTGTGCATGTTTAATTGAGAAACTGTACAATTTCAGTCTCCTTCCTCTGAACCAGAGAATAAAAAGTAAAGAAAGCTCTTCTCCCAGGGCAAGATTAACTTGATCACAACAACTAAGTGACGCAAAAACAAAAGTATATCTTGAGGAAATATTGTCAGCACCATGGCTGTTAGAAAAAAAAAGAAATTTTCAAGAGCATTTGGTAGCCATTTTTAATGACATAAGACATTATACAGTTAAGGCCATTAAGGAAACCTGGATCAGTGATCCAGACCTGACAGTCGTGTAGATTGGAGTGGGCTGTATTAGATCAGGTTGCATAAGATAAACTTTTTGTTAAAATTATTCAGTGTTCATTACAAGTTACCTTAAGGTTACTATTTTTAGCGACTACTAATTTTAGCAATTTTTTCTGAGCAAGATTTAGCGGCTATTAAATTTAGCAATTTTCCGAAAATTAAAAAAAAATATATATATATAGCTAAGATGGAAATAAATGTTCAGCAATAGAACAAAGTCACTTTAAATTGAACGAAAATTACCACAAAAAACAAAGTGAATTGCAAATGTTAGAAAGTGGGTCCTCTTCAGAGAAATCAGTCACATTCTCCACTATGACGGCAATGCCAGCTCTCTCCCAACCGTTCTTTATTGTTGCCAAACCTTTTGATGTCGTCATATACAATAGTTGAACAGGGCCACCATATTTAATTTTGTATTCCTCTGACTGGCAGGTGTATTAATTTAACGCATACTAAATTTGACCGAGACAAATTTTAACAAGTCTTTGCTTATCTAACTTCACAGCAAAACACCATGGGGTTCCATTTTATGTCGCAGCACCCTCCACCGCTGTAGACCTGTGTCTAGAGAGGGGCAGTGACATTGTGATTGAGGAGAGACCAGAGGAAGAGCTGACGAGCATAGCTGGGGTTCGCATTGCAGCTCCTGGGATTGCTTGCTGGAATCCAGCTTTTGATGTCACGCCAGCAGAACTAATAACAGGAGGAATTGTCACAGAATATGGCGTGTTAAAACCTTCTGAGCTGAAGATGGGGTTACAAGAAAATAGTCAAGTTTAGTAGCTCCATAATAAACATGTTGAACAGTGGTTATACCTGAGGAACACAACTAAAGGCATCAAGAGTGGGGCTTGTATACAATGCACCTTCAGACTGCAAGCAGTCGCTCTTTTTTTGTCTGATCAACCCCGGTGAACATAACACAGCATAAAAATTGAGATTTACATGAAATTAAAGGTGGTTAAATCTGGTGTAAAGTTGGATAATGGACTTAACACCATCAATTAAATGTTGTTTAAGGTGGTTAAAACTAACATTAAACTACCGTGTGTGAATGTGATTTAAAGTTGGTGTAAGGAAGTCTCTTTATCTGCCTTTTATACTTGAGTGTAAAGCTGGGATAAAGGTCAGCTTTAAAAAATGTAAAGTCAGCGTATAGCTGAATAAATTCCAAATTCACGCCAGCTTTATTTGAGCTTTACACCACGGTAAAGTTATATTTTCATGCTGTGTAACTGTATAAATATGAATTCAGTGTGTGTTTTTCCTCTTCTTTGTACCAAGCATTTTCACCACTGGTGGCTTTTCTGCTCTCTATGGTGACCACTCATGTCCTTGTTAAGAAATGCCTTAATAAAATAGAGATTGCTTGCAGTCTTGGCAGGGTAGACACAGTAAAGATGCTTTGCTCCTGGTGTGCCAGCCTCTGTCACATTAATTGTACATTAGTTAGGTTTGACAGTAATGTATCTTGTTTATAAGATCAATGGTGATTCTAGATTATTTTTTCCAAAAACAGTTTCACTCAAATTAACTGCACTCTTTTCCCACAGTAGCACATTTTCATGTGAGAAACAGCATTCTGAAAATAGGGGACATGTTATTCATTTGTGTTGTTTTGTTTGTTTGAGATGTGGCCATCACAGTACACAGACCCAGATACAATTTGTAAGATCAAACCACTTTTAAAACAAGTGTTAAAAATGGCCTGGCATATGAAAAGCAAAGACAGGGTTACTTTTTATTGTATTTTTTTATTGTTGGCATACAGTGTATGTTAATCTGTGGAGGAATTTAGTCTATACTATAAACTACACAAACAGATGGAATTTAATTTAAAAAATCATGGTACTAACAATTACAGCTTGAGAGTGATCCAAAGTATTATGGAATAAAATTGTATGATGGGTACTTTGTTGGCCAGCTGGTTTGAATGTATAACAGCAGAAAGGTTGGGACGGTGAAGTGTGTCTCCAAGATGGAAATGTAACTTCTCCTTACTGATTGCAAAACATCCCTTGTAATTACTTATAAGAATTTGGTGGTATCTGATTGACAATGTACTTGACATTGTCAATTAGTTGTCATTGTCATTGTCAATTACATTGGCAGTATTGCCATCAGAGATCTTTGCTTCTCCTCAGATCCTTTGGGGGAGGATGGTCTATGTGCTCTTGTTCACCCAAAACTTTCCCCGGTGTTCCCTTGTTCCCTAAAAGTAAAAGTATTTTGTCGATTTTTATGATCTGTGTTCCCTAAAATATCAGAAACAGCTTTTGTTCCATGTCCCCAGCATTATTTTCCTTTTGTTTTTTTGTTCCCAGTTATTTTATGGCCATGTTCCCTGAAATCCCAGGGAAGCCTCAATTTATGCAATTTGCTGCGAACAAAATAAAAGTTTTAAACTCATTGGCAACACATTCGCTGATAACATGCCGTCAGTATTGAGTTAATCGGGGAGCTGGAACACAGAAGCAAGATCCCCTCTAACCGTGGTTGTGAAACAGATGAAATTAGCTCTCGATAGTTGCAATTGCAAGATGGGTGCTGACCAAACCTGTCATTAATAGGGATCATGATACAGGACGTGCAGACAAAGTACTGGTAATACTTGCAGATCTTACAGATGACAATTTGTGCAGGTGTGATTTCAAAACACGAACTGCACATAGAAAAAGAGTTTTCACTGATCCCCATTGCGACTTCACTGACTGTTTTCAATTTGCTTCAGGCCTTATTTCAGAAAATATAAACTGAAAACCCTCACTTAAAAGTTAAAAACTGAAGTCAAAGTTCAAGCCCATCTTGGATTAGCAATCCGGCCCGCAAGTACATGTACGAACAACTCAATGGCATATGAGACGATCAGTTATGTGGAATACAGTTGAAAGAGAAAAATCCACGAGACTGTAAACAGTACTTACTTTGCCGTAAAGCTGTTGGAAAAGGGTGCGGTCGAGCTAGAGGGAAACCTGGGAAAGCGCGTTCGAACGGGGTGAACAAAAGCAGGCGGTGTCAAGGCGGTGTCTCAGCTAAGCTCCCGCCATGCTCGTCCCCATAGCCCTTTTCGTTTTTTAACCGGCAGGGCCTTGGCACAAGAAACGACTTACTCTGGTGACAGAATTTTTGAATTAATTTGACTTTTTTGGAAAGAAATCTTGAACGGAAGTCAAAACGCCATGACCTACTCGCACCATATAGAAACACGACTGCATACAAAAAGACCGGAAGACCCAGAATCTAGGACAGAAAAATCATTGTCTCCAGAGCCCTTCGTTTCTCGTGCCAATGCCCTGCCGGCTAAGAGAAAAGAAAAGGGCTTAGGGACGAGGATGAGCTCCCGGTCCCTATTTTTGCCTCTAGCGGTTTTTGAAGTTTACGTGTCCGGCTGTGGTGCGCGTAAGCCATCAATGTATTTTTATCCATCTTGCTGTAATCCTATTGATGTGTCAATTAAATGTATCTTGGGTCTGACTGACCAAAGCGCCCACGCCTCATATATAGCCCTTGTGCATGATTGGTTGTGAAGTGAAAGCAAAATTAGCAACTTTTACTATTCCTATAAGAGCACGTGCTTGCATATTTTTAATTATTTGCTACAGCTTGAGCAAGTACTGTATGCCCAAACCTGACGTCCCCTGTGATCTGACGAAGGAAAAGGAGACAAAGGAAATATTGAGTAGAATTGAACATTTCTATTCTTTTATTTATTGAAAGATTTCGACATGAACTGAAACCGAACGTGAGCATTAAACAAACAGAGCGTGACATTTTCCCTGAGAATTTCTCTTAATTTTACACCTGTGATTCACTTTAACAGTGAATTTAACTTTAGAAGCGGATTTCATTCGGAGACGTCAAATCAGTTCGATAAAAATTCAGCTGAAAAAAAAAACAACAGAAATTAGCTCCAGGCGCAAAATATAATACTGGCCAACCAAGTATGTAATAGGTTACACTGAATTCTGAACTTAGCTTTTCAATGATAGAAGCAAAAACAATAGAGTAATAAAATTGCACACAAAACTTTTTAATTAAATGTAGCATTTTGACAGACATGTGCAACCTTGATGTCCTCCAATCGTGGCTGGTGCCATGTACAAAGGTGCCAAAGAAGACTCGGATAGCGGAGAAATTTTGTTTGGGTTTTTTGGTTTTTCGTTTAAGCATAATTTACAAAACTTCTTTTCAACCAGCATAAGCCTGTTCTTCACTAAGACTGAGCTACAACAGAACCGTAACAAATTAATTAAAAAAGTGATGTCTTGCAAGATATCTGGTAATAAGGAACCGGATGTTAGTTATGTGCGAGTGTTTTTAGCAACTGGATGTGCAAACTAAATTTGTACATCGATTCATAAGTGTTATATCATATGTGCTCACTTAAGGTGGCCCGAACCTTTTTATTTACGTGATGGTTGCATTTTTGAATCGCGCTTTTTGGCAGGAAAGATTTCACCGATTTCTTCGAATTTTTGCGTCCGGCTGAATGAAAAATGTTCGAATTTACGGAAAATGGCATTCGTTTTTCAGTCGGAATAAAATCTTTTGAGATTTGAACATATTTTCAAAATCTAGTTTTTACCAAAAATGTCCGGCCATCAATTTAAAACCCGACGACAGATTTCTTCTAAACTTTAGCAAATAAGCCTCAGAGCTCTCATGTTTTGTATTAGAAAGTTTCATGACAATCCTGACCATGCAACTCGCTGCACAAAATGCTGGTCAAATTATGCTTGGCTAATGCATTCATGTCAACTGATGCACAAATAGCTGGACATTGCAGCCGGACTACCTGTCATTTGCAAGGATAATGATCCCCAAAACCTTTTTAAAAAGAAAGTGAGGAATCAGAAACCTACAGCAAACACAAGCATCGCAACAAGAAGCACAATTTTATGACGCTTGCAAGGTAAAATCAGATAATTTATATTCAGCTCCCTTATCATGTATTTGTTCCTTTATTTTCGAAAAAAAGAACATGCAAAAAAGAACATCTACGAAAATCACTTACCAGTTTTCATCATAGTGGGTTCCTATTCTGGGGAGAAATAAAGCTGCCAAGTTCAGTACTTCTAACTATCCGCTTTTCGACTGCATCGAGAACCTTTGTGCTCAATAATATATTCATGATAGCTGACTTTGTTTTCGAATTCCTTACGGGCAGTTTGCCACTTGGGCATATCGAGTGTTCAAATATGAAAATGGTTTTCTTATTAAAATGATGTTTTAATGTTTCCCGTGACTTGCTATCCCTAAGTGGCAAACTGGCCGTAAGGAATGCGAAAACAAAGTCAGCTACCTTTTTATTTACGTGATTATGGCCAGACATTTTTGGTAAAAACTAGATTTTGAAAATATGTTCAAATCTCAAAAGATTTTATTCCGACTGAAAAACGAATGCCATGTTCCGTAAATTCGAACATTTTTCATTCAGGACGCAAAAATGTGAAGAAATCGGTGAAATCTTTCCTGCCAAAGAGCGCGATTCAAAAATGCAGCTATCACGTAAATAAATAGGTTCGGGCCACCTTAATATGTAATAATCCGTACGCATAGCGGAATATTTCACGAAGTGACCCTGAAATGTATTTATAGAAATTACTAAGACAGAAACCATGTTTCTAGCGATCTGATATTCTGAAACAAGAAACCAAAGGTGTAACACACTTTCATGGCGACCAGTTAACTAATAAAGAGAATTCAGTTCCGTAACAAAGACAAGTTGAACTTAATTACCTAATACTGTTATTGCATTCACGTTTTTAACAGGTGGTAATAAAAAAACGTATCTTTAGTTCGTAATAGGGATTTTACTGAAAAATCGCCCCGCTTAGAAAAATGTGGCCAGTTGATTTGCACTCTTTGATATTTAAAAATGCATTATAATATTTTTAACTTCGAAATTTTCCTCCTTTTTCTATTGATAAAAGAAAATAGCTATCAGATATGATTTTTTTCTCCATATCAGTCGTAAAATGTCATTATTTCTTGTTTGAATAGTATATGGCCGGCTTATGTTTTTGCATATTCATGTGTGACTTTTATCAGTTTCTTTCGGCATTTGAAATAAGCAATATACGATCGTCTCCATGCTTTACAAGACATGTAGTTAGAAAATCTTTTTACAATCAAACAAATAAGCGATGCTTAACAGAAATACAGCGTCAGATATACTTTCAATAATCTAACTTTAAATTATATTTGCTTATCTCATAGAGAGAAAAACAATGCCGAATATAAAACTAGAAATTTCGTTCAGGTAATCTGACATCGATTGCTCCAGTACTTTTTACTTCTATTCTCAGTGATTCACACGGTTTGGTTTTAACCGTGGCGAAATAAACAGTACAAACCATTAAAATTACCGAGCATATTACCACAAACAAAAAAAACTATGATAAAAATTAGTTTATTCAACATATCGAACGCTTTTTATCATCCGTAATGGGACGGCTGTATGTACTTTGTAAGACATATCGTATTGGTTTTTTGCGCTGTGTTATTAACAGGACTGACATATTGTTTGAACATCTTTCGTCGTGGTTTAATTTACATGACATGCTTATTAATTCACCACAGAGTAGCCACAATGCTTCCCTACTTCAAATAATTATTAGGAGTTTGAGGGGGACTGTACTTGACTCAACAGAGCAAACCATTTTCAAGTTATCTCGTGTGGAAACAAGAAAGCCGAATATTCATGATGGTGTAGGGAAGTTAATCCCGACTTAAAGTTTATTGGACAGGTAGGACGAAATTTTTTCATCGGAAATATCTATATCTACGAAGAAGGTAAAACAAGGTATATATTTGTTTGTTTGTGCTTTTGAGCCGTCTGCGTTATAATTACGACAAACCAGTTTTGCTTCTTTCGGGAATAGAGTTCGTTGTACCTATTTAATAAATGATCCATCCTTCTAGTGTGTTCGCGGAAAGTCAGTGTTAAATGAAAGCGTAAACCTTTCTTGAGGGCTGTGCATCGAGAGAGTTACACAGCCTTCAGGTCGTTTGTAGCTACTAAAATATCAAATCAATTCGTATCTGGGTTCATCAATTCTATCATTAGATAATAAAAACCATTATATTTTATTTAAAAGAATTTTTTCTCTAGATGTCATTTCGCAACAGAAAAAAGGACAAAGTAGTGTTTGCTCGTCGATTTCAAAGCAATGCTCGCTCTTCCAAAAAGGAGCAATAAGGTTTATGCAACGTGTATTAAGCCATTAATTATTTTTTGTTCTGTTGTGACTAGCCATTGGACTCATTTTGTTTTTTGCCCCACTGTCCCTTTCAAATGATATGAACTTTCAAAAAACAAATTTATTAACATATGCAAATGTACCTCTACGCAAAATATGCGTTTTAGAAAAAGCTTAGAGTTGTACAGAATTTCGCTATTTATAGTTAATGCCGTTGATTCACTTATTCGGCCTTTGTCCAAGTTCGCACAATACCAAGTTTCTTTCTATTTTCAGTTATATATATTTCAGCGACATTGGATATCAATCAGCTTGAACGTTATGTAAGCGAGATAAACAGGCAAAATGGCGGCAGTCCTTTATCCGATCCTATTAGCGATTGGCTTGAATATACAGCCAGTGGCAACGCTATCTATGATCAGCGGCTCAGGTAAGACACTGAATATTTCCTGAGTGATAAATATCCAGGACTGTAAGTATGTAACATCCCCCACAGTATCCATACATTGTTAAGCCGATAAGTGGTGAGAGTAAAAATTCTCCTTAACCACCATTCTTTCAAAAGTAGTATTAAAAAACGTACGGAACTTTTATTTTAGGCTGTTTGTCAGATGTCAATTAAAAGTTTGAAGGTTTGTCTGGCGCCATAATCAGTTAAAAGCTTGACTGCTTGTTTGATGTCAGTAAACATTTTGACAGTTTGTCAGATGTCAGTAAAAAGTTTGACAGTTTGTCAGATGTCAGTAAAAAGTTTGACAGTTTGTCAGATGTCAGTTAAAAGTTTGACAGTTTGTCTGATGTCAGTTAAAATCTTCACTGTTTGTCAGATGCCACTTAAAATTTTGTCAGATGTCATTTAAAAACTTGACAGTTTGTCAGATGTCAGTTAAAGGTTTGACAGTTTGTCAGATGTCATTTAAAAAATTGACAGTTTGTCAGATGTCAGTTAAAAGTTTGACAGTTTATCAGATGTCAGTTAAAATCTTCACTGTTTGTCAGATGCCATTTAAAATTTTGTCAGATGTCGTTTAGAAATTTGACAGTTTGTCAGATGTCAGTTAAAAGTTTGACAGTTTGTCAGATGTCAGTTAAAAGTTTGACAGTTTGTCTGATGTCAGTTAAAATCTTCACTGTTTGTCCGATGCCATTTAAAATTGTGTCAGATGTCATTTAAAAACTTGACAGTTTGTCAGATGTCAGTTAAAAGTTTGTCAGTTAAAAGTTTGACAGTTTGTCAGATGTCAGTTAAAAACTTCACTTTGTCAGATGCCATTTAAAATTTTGTCAGATGTCATTTAAAAACTTGTCAGTCTGTCAGATGTCAGTAAAACGTTTGACAGTTTGTCAGTTAAAAGTTTGACAGTTTGTCAGATGTCAGTTAAAAACTTCACTGTTTGTCAGATGCCATTTAAAAGTTTGTCAGATGTCGTTTAAAAACTTGACAGTTTGTCAGATGTCAGTTAAAGGTTTGATAGTTTGTCAGATGTCATTTAAAAAATTGACAGTTTGTCAGATGTCAGTTAAAGGTTTAACCGTTTGTCAGATGTCAGTTAAAAGTTTGATAGTTTGTCAGATGTTGAAAGCATGGCAGTTGGTCAGATGCCAGTTAAACGTTTGACAGTTTGTCAGATGTTGAAAGCATGGCAGTTGGTCAGATGCCAGTTAAAAGTTTGACAGTTTGTCAGATGTTGAAAGCATGGCAGTTTGTCAGATGCCAGTAAAAGGTTTGACAGTTTATCAGATGTCAGTTAAAAGTTTGACAGTTTGTCTGACGTCATGTTCAGTTTAACACAATTAATACAAATTTTGACCGTTTCTCAGATGACATTTAAAAGTTTGATAGTTTGTCAGATGTCAGTTGACACTTTCTCGAATGTCAATTGAAAATTGACTGTTTTACAAGTTTGAATGTTTGCAAGGTGTCAATTGAAAGTATTGGCTGTTTATGAGATGTCATATAAAAGACTAGCTGTTTGTCAGTTGTTTAATGGAAAGTGTGTGTGTGTGTGTGAGGCATGTTTTGACATGTTAAACATATGGCAGTGTCAGTTGCCAGTTGCTCAATCCAGATCCTGGTTATAAAACTGTCGGAGGTTACTACGCTTATCAGTGTAACTCACATTATTGTTTCTTTACTGATTTTACAGAACCTTTTGATCTTTATTTTCCACCAAATTCGGATGGTTACGCAGTTACAGAAGACAGTGCCATACCTGATATGATGTCATTCTCGGTCTGTTTTTGGGTCAAGCTTAAATTTACTTCAGGACCAACAGCTACTTTGTTGTCTTATTCTACTTCTGTTTACAAGAAGGCTTTCGTCTTGGATACGCAAGGAATAACATTAAATATTCACATGGACGGTGGTCCTTATCTGTAAGTAAAGTTTTTGGTACATTTACCTCAAATTTAGTATTAATTATTCATTGATAATTTCCAAGAGAAAAAATATACCGAAATATTTGCCAGCCAGCAGGATTTCCGCTGGGGGACGGATAAAGTGGGGAACAGATTCGTTGGATGGTTAGAAATGTTGGCCTTGCTATGGTTAATTTATTATAGTAATTTATTAGTAATACTGACAGTAATACCTTAGAAAGCGCGCAACATCCCAGACAAGCAGAATGATATAGAGGTTCTAACCCTATCTTTCCTTAACTTACTTCCTTGCCTTGTTTTGCCTTAAGCTTGCCTTGGCATTACCTCCTTCCGGTTTTCAGTTTAACATTAAAACAGTATTACTATAATTTCAGGTTCCCATCCATCGATCTTAAAGACGAAAAGTGGCACCACGTTTGCTTCTTGTGGGACCAGACAGTACCTCAATCAAGCATCTACTTTGAAGGTGTTCATAGCGGCCCTCTCCCAAGTTTTAGAATAGGTAACAAACCCATTCACTTTTTAACACTTTTCTCAAATAATGAAAAATATAATGTCCTCTGTGGGTGAAACTCATATTGTCCTCTGTGGGTGAAATCCTTGTCCAGTATGGCCATTCAGATGAAAGCTTTGGAGCAGTACTTTCATGTGGTACTGTTAATTACGTTGTACAAGTTGATTTTAACTTTTATGTCTTAGAATGAAACCCTAGTGTATGATAAAATAAATAAAGTACGTTTATAAAATAAACCCAGTACGTTTATGTGCTACTGTTTATTTTACTTTCAAGGTGGTTTTAACTCGACGTTTTTGGATAAAGATCTCGTGTGTGACTGTTCATATAAAAGTCATTTGCTGAGCACGACTTTAGTGTGGTCCTGTATGTTTTTCATTATTTTGAAAAAAGAAAGCAGTCCCTTATTTTGTTTAAGATGATAACCATTAGTAAATCTCTATTTTGACCTGTAATGTATTTTGTCACTCATAGAAAAAGGCCTCAAAGGGGGCGGCACATTAGTGATTGGTGCGAGAAGGACTGGGCCGAGTGGTGTGTTCACTGATCGCATGAACGGAAGCATCAGTAACCTGAACATCTGGAACAGATACTTGAATGAAGAAGATGTGCACAAAGTTTACCGCAGCTGTGACTTAAACAGAGGGAATGTCGTGTACTGGTGTAAACACGTCATCGCTCCAATGCTTAGAAATGGCGTCAGCATCGTATCTCCATCGACGGCGTGTGATGCTTTATGTAAGCATATTGGAGTGTTTCGTTAAGTCATTTATTAGGTTTTCGATTTAATTAAATTGTTTATTTCCAGTAAGCAGGTTACTTGAAAAACGCTCCCTCTCGCTCACTTTCAACTCCTTTTGTGCCACTTATTTCCAGCATGAGTAATTAAGGTAAAATGCGTCGCATCTTTCAGTTTAATCGATTGCCCCACTAGGGCGAGGAGACCTCCAGGAAACCACCAGGCTTATAAGGGAAGGCAACCTCGGTTAGCAATATGTAAGTAATTTCGCTGTGAATGTGAAGCTAGGTCAAATTCAGACTCATTTCATTAAAAATTCAAACATTTTTTCTAATCGAACCAGTGATTTATTCTGGGAGAGAATTCCAAATTTTAGCACCCTGGTTAAGAATTGTAAACTGCTTGAGATTAGTTAATTATTTAGACACGCTTAGATTAGCTTTAGACACGGTTGGGTTTAAAGCAAGAAACTTGTGGGGCCGTGTATTCCCGATCGAATTGGAATTGGGAAGTGATGGTTTTTGTGGAGGGAGGAAAAATGAAGAACCCGGTGAAAAGAGAGCTCCAAGAGCTAACTCGAGGTGTTATACCATCCGGTCCAGGTGCCTATTTATTTTGTATAGTAGTTATTTATTTTAACACTCACGAGAATCTTCAGTGTTGAAGGAGGTGAGTTACGTGGAAGAAGAAGAAGAAGAAGAAGAAGAAGAAGAAGAAGAAGAAGAAGAAGAAGAAGAAAACCCTTGAAGCAAGAACATTTTAAAATTAGCAGCACTTTTTAGTTCTCATTGTATTAAATTAAGTTTAAATTTTTATCACTTAAGTATATAATATGTAGTTAGGTTTATATAATATGTAGTTAGGGAGGGCCATATACTGGGCCACCAGTAAACTATGTTACCCTCGTTAAATAAAGTCTTACTATTATTATTATTATTATTATTATTATTATTATTATTATTATTATTATTATTATTATTATTTCCTTATTATTATTATTATTATTATTATTATTATTATTATTATTATTATTATTATTATTAGAACCAACAACAAACTCAACCCACAAATGACGTAGAGTACAGAATTTGAACCCAGGACACCTATCTAATTTGTTGGAACATGATGATTCCATAACACTGCTTTCTTCTCTTCCAGATGCAGCTGCGAGTTTTACAAGGCAGGCGAACTTTAAACTAATGGGACACGAGATCACCAAGAATACAGTTCGGGACGAGTTTACTTGCGCTTCATATTGCCTACGGAATTGCAACTGTCAATCATTTAACTTGTCAAAACGGTCGGATAACCAGTACATTTGTGAACTGAACAATGCGACGGATAAACAGTTCGCAGGTGATCTCATCTTTACAGGCGATGATGATGTCACGTATCACGCCATGCTGTACTGATTAAGATGACACGTGACATTTTGATGTCATTCGACACGATGCGTCACATGGCCAATCTACAATACAGGACAATAGCGTTCCAGACTTTAGGGCCCCTTATGCAGAGGACATAGCGTATGCATTTTATTCCGTTTGAATTATGAATTAGTTTTAGAATTGATCAATCTTTTTCACCCATCCTCTACCTGTATTATGAAGTGACAGTGAACTGAATGAAGACCTCAAGGTAACACCACGCCTTTCTCCTTTATTCTGAATGTTTTAAGAATGTTCACGATGTAGAAAATGTGTATATCGCAGAGTTTAAGGCCCGTATCATAGGCTAGTCTCTCAAAATTTTATTCTACTGAATATTAACCAGAGTTGTGTTTAGGTATTTTGTATATCGCGTAACTGCACTTTAAGTGCAAAATATTACTGATCGCACCCCATTGTAGCTTTATTCTAAAAAAATAGTTACAGAGTGCGATGCTATTAAATTCTCTCTTCCGAACGAATTCAGGTTACCATGTTTAAAATTTCACAGTTTGATTGCCTACAGAACGTGTTTCGCGGTAGGACGCGCAGTACAAACGTGCGGAGGGAGACGCTGCAAAAAGTGTGGCTAATCTCGCCGCGCGTGCGTCTCGCGTTTTGTGCTCTACTGCAGAACTCTCGTAAAATAATCCGCTTATTCTGAAATCAAATTTTACTAAGTACTACTGTATACTACTCGAAAGATTGTTTCTGTTGCATATATTAACCACACTTATTTACCTTATATTTCCTTGCACCTGTCACAGACAGCTTGTATTGCTAACTACAGCCCGGGAGTATTACTCTATTTGTTTTTTAGTTAAAAAAAAACTTTATAGTTGACCTGCCTAGCAGTCTTTTTTCGTCTTTTTTTTGAAAAGCGCGAGTGGTGCGAGACAGAGCGCTTACCAAATAGGGCCTGTGTTCCATCACAGTTCCATGCAACACTTCGGGTGACTTAGACCTTCGTCATCAGCGTTGGTGCCATGTTTTTTCTTTTGTATATTTATTCTATCAGAATCTATTTTTGCGTTAGCCAGTTATGAGTCAAATTGCGGTAGGATTTACATGGGAATGGGGATGATCAATTTTAATTGAAAAACATTACCCATGACTCTTAAAATAAAAAAAATAAATTACTTTTGAAGTGTAAAGATAAATGCTTGTGGGGCCGCGTATTCCCGATCGAATTGGATTTGGAAGTATTCGTTTTTGCGGAGGGAGGAAAACTGGAGAACCCGGAAAACTCTTCATTATTCCTAGACGATTGCTTATATTTTTCTGTGCCACTTCCTTGTTCCATCTCCTCTACGATATTAAATTATTATTTTCTATCCATTATTTTGCATTAGCAGCAGACATTTTCAGTATAAAATGACCGCTACTTTCGAATAAAACAGTCCTTAAACCTTGCATGTATTGAAAGTGAAAACTTCCAAATTGTGAAAATCTAGGAGGTGAAAGAAATCGGCCTATTGGGTACCACTGCTGTTAAAACCTCTTTCTTTAATATCTATATCTTTCTAGCATTTATTCTACTGTATGGGCTGTAAACTCTACTTTCCAAAAACTCTTCGCTGGAAACGATGACTCCGGCTTTACAAGCCAGCAGCTTCCGTCTTCATTTTGTTAGTTTTTCCAAAAATTAGGATCGTTTGTCATTTTTCTTTGATAATTTTCATACCACCTTTGAACCACACTCAGTGGAACAAAGCTCTCTGAAGGATTCGGTGTCATTTGTGCCTGTGTTATGGCAAAGGATGATGCATAATTAAAGAAATTTTTCAACATTTTTTGTGTGTATTCCACAAAAGAGTTCAAGCTTGATGGTGTTGAGTGACTCGCTGGTGTCTGTTGGGCCAATTGGTCCAGGGGCTCAACTGAGATACCAATTTGTGCACCTGTTGCAGCAGCACCCATTGCAAATGGGTTCTGTACCCTTTCCTCTGGCTTGGCCTAAAATAAAATTAAATCACTAGTTTGAAAAACTGCGATAATTTTTCTGTTGAAATTTTTATAATTCACCAAATGTTGTATAATTTTGCATGTTTAAAGCTGTTTAACCATCTTAAGTTTCATTTCACTGAGTGAAGTTTGGCATAAATCATTAACCCTGATAATGTCGTGTACAGGGTGGAAATATTAATTCTCCTGATTGATTTCAACATTCTCTTTATATTAGTAGTTCTGAGAATTAAGTGGTGCATCAGGACCATTACTATTCCCCAGTGGACTATGATTCCTTCATTTATTGTTAAGTACAGGAAACCAATTCAACCTCATAGGTAGGCTGCATTCTAAGTCACTAGCTGTACAAAAGGAAACAGGCTCACACTTAATTCTTCATGGTTACATTAACACCTGGGTTGGTAGGCAGGGGGGTGCAGTGGGTGTGTCCCCACCCCTCAGGGCCACAACTGTCCACCTAATCGGGGAGAAAGGGTTAAAATGAACCTCAGAATGCAGGAAATGTGGACTTCAACAACTTGATTTTTTGCAAAATTTCCTTGGGAGAAAATACCCCAGATCGGACCGCTGCTTAGACTTCTACGCCACATCCAGCTATACAAAATCCTGCCTATGGCGACCCTGAAAACAGACTGTTTTGCATGTTATTTGCAAGAACAACATAAACAAAAAACATATACACCCTCCATGTTTAGAAATAAGTCAGTAAAATCTGCGCTATTACATGTATGACCATGACAAAAACGGATGTATATAAAATACTTTGAACTTTAACAGACTTTCTCTTTGGCCATATACTCGTTCCCCATGCAGTAGCAAACTGCGGTTACCCACTTGAACCAGAGGTCGTGAAACTCAACGACTCTTGCTAGCTAAAATCTTAAAACTGTGAACCAGGAAATCCTGGTTCTGGTTTGATTGTGCGCATGTGCAGGGGATTGCTGGTGAAATTGACACAGCAGTAACTCTATTAAATTCAGCCAATCAGATTTGGTTGCTCTTTTAGTGATGGATCCTTCAGATTAGCCATACAAAGAGGTGACCTAAGACACCCTGGTGCCCCAGGGGGTGTATGCCCCTTGATAGATGATGGGGAATGATCTGAAGGATTTTTAATGGGTACCAGGAAATTCTTGATTCCAGGATTTTTTTTGGGGTTGGAGAAATTTGACAAGTATTTAAGCAGCCAATTGGGTGACTTGACTTTGAATAGGCGGATTTCCTAGGGTCGGGAGGACCGCGTGTTCCCCCTCCTGTGGGTTGAGAGGGTTGGGGGTGATCAGGGGCGTCCGGTGGTCCTGGTGCCTCCATCGATCATCCCCGTCATTACAAGCCGGAGTACCCCCCTGGGCCTGGTGCAGACCAGATGGATTGTAGCCTCTGGGGACAAGATTGTTCTCTTTTCCATTCCAAGAAGGATGGGAGTAACCTGTTTACTCAGGATATTTCAGCTTATATGACACATGTTATTCTTTGCACTTACCTTTGCAAGTTTAAATATAGCACTTGGCTTGTTGTTGGCTATGAATCCTAGCAACTGTGATGATGGTCCTTCAGGGGTTGGGTAACAATAGTAAACTCCCCCACCCATCCCATCTGGGAATGGTGTCACACCAGTCAGAAACACCACCACATGATGTATTTTTTCAACATCAGTCAAGTTGAAAACAAACTGAGTTGGTCCAATCTGCTGAGCATCAGTTTGCACCTGAGGAATAGATGGCAAATAGGCACTTCAAACAACATTCGGCATACAGGTAAAAAGAGCATCATATATCAATGTACTTAAAGACAAAAAATTTAGACACAATAAGATTAAATCCTAAGGAAGGATCCAGAAAGGAAAATGAAAGTTTGGGTGGGGTGATGTGTTGTGACGTTTTACCCCTATTCAGACTCAAAGGCTGTTTGTTTCCGGCAAGCCCTGTTTGGGATACGTTATACAGTAAACAGCTAGTTATGGGATAAAGCTACAGTTCTAGCAATAATCACTGAAGAAGTTATTTATCATGCTATTGGTTACCAGTTATTGCTAGAACTGTTAAGTAAAGTAAAAAGTAAATCACTTTATTTAAGTGTCAATGTATCTAGCACTGCTGTGCCAATTGGGGACACTGGAAATAAATAAACAAATGTTGTAAATAGAACAGAAACTTGTTAAAAATCCCAATTGGTAGGAGGCTGACCAGTTAGCTATTTACAAAGGGTGGAGGAGTTGAATTTGGGATGACCAAACACAAATCCATCTAGCAGCAGGGAAAAAGGATTTTAACCCAGGAACTCTGGATTGCAAGTCCAGCACCTTACCACGAGGCCATGCTGCCTCCTCAACATGAACATCAAATGTACACGATATAATTATTAAAAACAGTTAGATGAAGTTATATTGCCATATGTACTCTTGAAAATCAGTGAAGGCATTTGTGTAATATTGTGTACATATTGTAACTGAAAGCATTATGATGCACAGTTATAATATACATCTGTTAATGTCGAAATGTATTATATATACATGTGTCTATTACACATACATTGTCAAAATAATGGTTAGATTAAATCCTGACCAAGGATGGATTAAATCCCAAAATATGTCTAGTTCTTTCTTGTATTATTGTTTTTGTACTTTAAAGCACAGGCACCCAGGCTTGTAATATGACTACTTGATGTACACATACATTGTCAAAATAACATAACGATTTGTGTGAAACAAACAGTAATCATATACCTGCCAACTCTCACGCCAACTCACGCTTACGAAGCAATTTCTCACGCCTAGTCGAAAATTTTGTTTTTTTAAAGCCATAACTGATACACAATCAAAAAAAATTTAAAATAAAAAAAATGAAAAAAATAAAATTTTTTTTTAAAATATTTAAATATTTTTTTTTTATAAAATTTTTTTTTTTAAAAAAAAATTGTTGAAAATTTTTTTTTGAGGATTTTTTTTTTTTTTTTTCCTTTTTTTTTTTTCCCCAAAAAAAATCTTAAAAAAAAAAGTAATCACCAGGATAGGCTGTGATCAGAAAAATAAGAATAATATACATTTACGAAACTTTAATATATACAGCGTACAACACTAACATGTTATTATACCTGGTTGCTGTTTCATTGTTGCATTTATATCACATTTCAGGCAGTTTTTATTTTTAGCTCACATAACTTTCAGGCATCAATGAACTAAAAACAGAAAATGTGCTGCCTATTCTGGCAACATAGTTCTAAACAAATCCTTCTGTTTTACCATCAAGCAATCGCAAGCCTGCTTTCTCTATGACTGATAGTGGAACATTAATTGTAGATCCTTGTACCCAGCCCACTCCCTCCCCCCCCCCCCCGCGGAAAAAGTACAAAGACATGTGCATCAAAATCTCGTGTAGTTTGCTTTGTGGTATTTTGATGAGTTCAAAAGAGACAGTGATTTTGAGGATTTCAGATGTTAAAGCACTGCAAGTGAATAAACCCCTTTTACATCGTGCAAATAAACCCAGATCTTGGATTGTCCAAATAGATTCGCGCGAGTTTGTAAATCTGTGAGAGTAGGACGCGTGAAAGCTGCCACACAGTGTGGATACGGAATAAAATGATATTTCCTTCTATCTATTCAAGCGAATGTTTTTGTAGTTCATCGATCCAAATAAACTCCATCTGAAAATAAAAACAAATACTTACCAATCGTCCAGACACGATGCATCCGAACATATCGAAGCAGATTCGAGTGATCGAGTGAAATGAGCTAACAGATTTGTTGTTTTTGTTCGATTGTTATGCCAGCGGTCAACCATAAAAACAGAGGCACTTGATCTTGTCACGTGTCACAAAATTGGGCAAGTGCAGAATGAGACCTGGGTACGAAAAAAATTGCTTTGGGCGCCGAAGAGCCAGGCCAAAAGAAGGCCAAAAGCCTAATTGATCAGGCTGCTAAGTATTAAAAAGGAACGATAACTTTTATGACTTCAGTGAATTATATTTGTGTGCATGTGTTTATTTTCAATAAATTGTTCACTTTAGCAGGTTAAGATCACCATGCATGTTTAGTCTGTTTAGTTGGGATATTTTCCACTGAAGTAAAAATGAATTGTCGGCGGACTCGAATTGCGGATTAAAACAGTCAACCAAAAATTTGACAAAATGCGAACTTACAAGGAAATATATAGCTTCGAGATTTCTTGTTAGCTATTTCATTCCCTCGCCCCACTCCCCTGAAAAGGAATTTTCTCCGTTCACTTGTCGAGCGCGCGAAAAAACTCAAAAAACCCGTTGCCACCTGTTTGGGTAAAGACATGAATTTTTGAACCAATTGTTCGCTTGCTTGATTTCTCGCTGCCATGAACTTTGTCTGGCCATGAAATGCCGGAGAATAATCTCTCCCTGGGAAAATGCTAACTGGCATTTTATCGATGCGATGAACTGTATGATTGATCAGCTGATGTTATGAGGTGGATTCCGTTACACGGATTTCATTTTGTTCTTAAACAACGCTGATTGCAAAGCAACAAAGGAATCACGTGGTCTTGGTGACCTTTAGAAGACGAATAATATTCCTGTCATCCTTTTAGACTTTATAGCAGGATAACATCTTTTACATCACCGCTTTTTCCAGAAAATTATTTTTAAAAAAGAGACTTGTAAATCAAAGTGTGTGGTTTTTGAAGATCAACAATTTAAAATGTGGAAACAGCCGAGAAACATTTTGCTGGTTATGCTACAGTTAACGCTTTTGCCAGGTAAGTGAAGATCTTTCATTTTTTTAATGCGATTTTTCCCGGCGTTAAATAATAGCGACAGCTATTTATAACGCCTCCAAGTAGTTTTTCAGTTAAGTTTAAAGAAGTCGCTATGTTTTAGGAGACCTAGTGTTCTCGCTGTGATTTGGTTCTACAGTCAAACTAAGAATGTAATTTATTGTCGATACAAGATAGTCCTAATACCGGCAAAGGACCATTAGTGCGCAATTTGCAATTGGTTTAAATGACAGTAACTTGTAGTTAAATGATCCTTACTTCATTGTGTCACGGACCTTCCAGAACGTGACTTAACGGTAGACTAGAATTCCACCCCTTAATTTACCGTTGATTAAATCTATGAAAACAATAATAAAAACAGAATAGTTTACAACCGTAAAATGTTCCACACTCTTCAGAACTCATCAGATCAAATCATTTGTCAAAAGTCGTTAAACTTCATTAAGCATGGACAGAGCTATTCACTTATACACCTGTTTAGATGCGGTCCGTGATATGATCTCTTCACCGTAGGAATGTTTATGCTTTATTTTTTGCTTGGTATCTGTCAAAAAGTACGCAATTTAAGTATCCTATATCAAACTAAACAGCTGCCTGGTTAAAACGCCTTTTTGCGCTTACTCAAGAAACCACGTCCTTTCGTATTTTCTAATCCCATCCATTACGGCCCGGGGGGCCCCCGGTTTTTTTTTGGGGGGGGGGGGCCCGCGGTGATTTTTCCCTTTCTCTTTCTTTTTTTTTTTTTTTCCCCTTTTTTTCCCTAATTCCCTCCCTTCCCTTTTTTTTTTTTTTTTTTTTTTTTTTTTTTATACTCCTTTTTTTTTTTTTTTTTCTCTTTTTTTTTTTTTTTTTTTTTTTTCTCTCTCTCCCTTCCCCCCCCCCCCCTCTTTTTTTTTTTCTCCCCCCCCCCACGGCCGTATGGGAGGCCCCGGCGTTACGGTCTCTTCACCAATATAGTCATAATACCTTTGGTACTTACTACATTTTACACTAATAAAAATTATAATCATCATCATTGTCGTCGTCGTCATCATCATTAAGATGTCTCATCACGCCTGTAGGCGCATAAGGCGGTAATCCTGTATCTTTAGTATTTTATTTTCTTGCAGTAACGTTCTGTGACTTACGTTCGTTCACGTTTCAACGTTTCGACTGCCCAAAAAGCTATACATTTACAAACGCACGACTTCAAGGCGGTCTTCAAGCCGGGGAATTTAGAAGACTGGGCCCGCCTGATGACACGGAGCTGTGCGTCCAGCGGTGTTGCGATGAGAGGTCATGTGACCTGGTGGCGTGGATTGGTGATCATTGTTACTCAGTGTCTTGTGTGAATCGTGACATGTGCAAACCCGTGAGGCTACCAAGTTATCATAAAGGCATGAGACTGCTGTACATTGCTTCGAGAGAAAACGCTGAGGATGAAGGTATGAAACTGGACGCAAAGACATCAAGGCTCTCCTATAAAAGTTCGGAAAAAATGATCTAACTTTCATAGTAGTTGTTTCTCTGGAGATCATTCGTAAAGGTGGCTGAACACAGTTTTACGGAGCTCTCTGTAGATGGTTGATCGCACTGATAGTCTATCCAATGTCAAAACGTTTTTAAAACGGTATGCCAAAGGACGCCCAGACGCAAGAAAAACACTAGCAGCTTTTCCTGAATCCTGACCATTTTTAGCTCGTTATAGTTGTAACGGTTTGGATTTGAGACCAGGTACTCTGTCGGTTTAGCCACCTTAGGTTTAGTCGTAGAATGATTATTACCTTTCTTGCCTCTACCGTTCGTTTTGACTGGCCTAAATTCTTGTCGCTCGATATCGATCGCTTCCTGGAAATGATCATGATCGTAGCCTGCGTTGCAGACGAACTAAACCCCGGTATATCAAGGAATCTGGGACACATCCTGCTGCAACGCAGGCTACATGATCGCAACGTTTCAAATTATCGTTTCGAAGTTCACATGGTAGATATAAAATTGGTTTGAATGTAATTCCTAAGCCGGCGCTGCTAATTTTAACATATGCTCTTATCTTCAGTTGAACCCAACCGGAGGGAAATAAGTGAATTGCTTCACTTGTCGCCGAATGACGCAGGATCTGTCAACGTTACAAAGATGTTATCTTCCTACAGTGGAACTCAGGAGCCAGCTGCGCTAAAATCCTCTACAAACGTCAGGAGAATAATTCGCTCACTTGAAGAAATCGAAGACGAAGAAGGCTCTGGTGCCACTGAAAGCAAAACCGACAGCAAAAGTGCAGATGACGATAACGAAAACTTTTCATTCAGCGGCAATTATTACGAGCGCAACTCTGAAAGAATGAAATTCAAAATGGAGGAACCTTCCGGCGAGGAGGACTGGGATGGAGAACTGATTGGCGAATCGGGTGCAGAGCAGGATGATGACGTAACTGATGACATCATTCAGACTCAAACACATGGCGTGACTGCAGTAAAACGAACAGAAATGGCGTCTGTGGTTAACCCGAGTGATATAGAAGAATTTGAATCGGATTCGAACTATGGGGCTGCCGAGAATTTAGGGGAAGACGAAGACACAGATGTCGATTCTAGTTCTTCAGGAGCTAGTGGCGCTAATGTTTTAGACGAAATTCACGATCAGCATCCAGGCGGCTCCGGAAAAATAAACAAGACTATTATGCGTGAGGTGCAACGTAATTTACACAAAGTGTGGCGCTACGCCTCTTCAGGTAAAAACCTCGACATGATTTCCAAAGGACCCAAAGGAAAAAAGGAGGAACAAAAACTACAGGAGATTTATAACCTGGTGATAAAACACGAATCTGGCGGAGCAGGACCCAAAGAGGCTGTCTCTGGAGAAGCGAGTGGGTTGAGTTTGGAATATGCTGATGTCTCGGGTGAAAGCGATAATGATGAAGATGAAACATATGAAATGGGATCTGCTATCTTTCACGAAAGCCAAGATAGGGAACGCGTGAATTCGGGGAATGATGATGATGTTTCTGGGGAGAGCAGTGGACTTGGGGATTCTTCGGAGATTTCTGGCGACAGTGCCAGTGGTTCTGGGGTAGTTAACAAGAAACTGTTGAAAGAAGTTGAACATAACTTGCACAAAGTATGGAGATACGCAGCGCCTAAAAAGGACTTAGACATGGTAGCAAAGGGTCCCAAGGGAGAGGAGGAAGAGCAAAAAGTTAAAAAGATTTACAATATGATCAGCAAACACGAATCTGGGTCGGCGTTTATTGATTATGAAATGAGAAAGAAAGAGAAATCGGTAAATGACAGCGAGCAAGCTGGTAAGCATCATCCTAGGCATAAAAGTCGCAAAAGCAGGGTCAAATTAACCAAGACCGAGCATAATGTCACCGAGGCGAAATTGTATAGACTGCAGAAAGCAAGGAAATACAAGTACAGCAAGAATTTGAAAAGTCTCAAACCCTGGGGTATGGGAATGGGGAAGTCAACGCGAAAACCGAACGGGGTGTATGTAAAAAGAATCGGCAGAAAAGGCAAGGCAGGCCGGGATAGAGGCGACCCACTTGCTATCCTTGGAGAAGAAATGAAAGAGTTAGCTCCGAGTGACGAAAATGATGACAAAACAAAAGATAAGGAAAAGTCAAAAGAAAATAAGCTTAGTAAGTCGAAATCTGATAAAGGGGAAACTGCGACAGAGAGCTTAGTCAATGAAACAGCTAGTCAAGAAGCTGAAGCGAACAATGCACCAGATAAATCTCAAAGTCAAAAGATCGTATTGGATAAACAGGAACCGTTTGACAAAACACAACTTGAAATCGGAAAACAGTTGGAGGAGTTGATTTTGAGCAGAATGGCGCAACTTGGGAGTCAAAGGCTCGAGGACTAAACGTAAAGGGAAACAAGAGCATTTGAAAAATATCAAAGCGAAGGATGGTGAAACTGAAAGGGAGAAAGAACCTCAAAAAGGCAAGTGCAACATCTTTAGTTAGTAAGAGTCAATTTGTTGCTTGTTTACACACAAAAACGATGTAGATATCACACTGTTCAAGACGTCGCTACGATAACGCGTCAAGAAATTCTGCGGCTGCGATATCATGGACGTTTCTTATTTAGGTAGATAATGAAGTAGTCTTAGCTTTTTAAGTTAATCGTATACAGGATAGCTTTGTTTCGTAGAAGCCTCATGTTCTCTTAGTTAGACTTACTTTTTTTTTTATCCTAGTGTGATATTGACGTTTTCCTCATTTCCTTTTTTTTTAAGCTGGCCCACAGCTAAAGAAAGACAAATTGTTAATGGAACTAGAGAAAGTAAAGTTCTTGAACGGGCCTTCGACTGTTTATAAGGACAGTAGGTTTGTGTATCTCAAGCAGTGTGGGCTTTACGTAGAGGAATATAATGTATCCAAGGTAAGAAGCTCTGTTCTTTGAGTGGGCCACAACTGTCCCAAAAAGGTTTTTAATTAATCACACTGGCGCTTATTTGTTTAGAACAATTGCTTTGCCCTTACGCGCGTTTTAAATCTTGGTATATTTCTTAGCTGTCCTCTGCAATACAACAACAATCTGTAAAATAATTAAATGCTGAGCATTAAATGGGGAAAGCATAGAAGAGCTAGGGCGATAAGCCTTTCCTGTTTGTAGTTGAAGCTGTACGTTATCTTTGTATATTCAGCTCTAAGGCAGCCTGATATTGAGACATAAATGAACATGTGTATATATCAAAGGAAAGGAACATTAGTTTTTTTCGTTCTACGAAATTTTAGTTTTTGTTACACGTTACCGTCATGCGGCTTTTATTTTCGAGGAAAATTAATATTTAACCAAATTAATGCTTAATTAAAAAACTCCCTAAGGCATCATCGGTTTATCCTTCAATGATATGACGTTAAACGTGATTTTTTTCGAAGATGCAATTATAATTAATTCCCACTCATAGAGAAAGTTAATTAAAATCTGTGTTTTTATTTCTTTCCCCAGACTCGTGCTTCGTGGAACAATGATTTATTCTCACCATATTCATATCTTTACGAGATGCCTAAAAACTATCACACATGTAACTCGTCTGTAAGAATGAACCGCACAGATCTGCGAGGAGATGTCTTCTTGAGCTTCCGGGTCATGTCCATAAAAGGAAGTACTATGACAAACAATGCTAACATCTGTGAGAAGTACTGCTGCCAAGAACCGCGCTGCCAGGCCTGGACACTAAGATTGCAACAGTCAGACACGGCTAACTGTCCTAAAGGTCAGCGGTACTCTTTTTAATCTTGGTTTATACTCTTAACCCCCAACAGTGCTTTTAATACACCTAGTCTGTGCTTGATCGAGTATCAATTCATTGTCGATACATTAATAATGTTCTGGTCAAATGCTACACATTAAGTGAACGTCACTTTGGCAGATTTCTTCCAGCAACTGTGATAAATGGAGTTTAAAAAACTGTTACTTAACATGTGCTGTCAAGGTTGCTGATTTGGTAATTTGTATTTGATTTTATCCACATTTCCATCTTAAGAAAAAGTCGAATAATCTTTGATCAAGAAAGTTATTTGATTGTGTGATTTCATTACTTCACCAGGATCGTTTTGCTGCTGGCTAAAGAGTGCCATACCATCACCCATCCGGGACTCAGAACACTGTACATCCGGGATAGTGCACCGCGAGAGCACCAAACATCCACCAGCCGGCATGCGGTCCGCAGTACCTCTCGGAGGACTGGGCACTGGTTCATTTGAGTTACGTGCGGATGGGACAATACACGAATGGACTATTGAGAACCAGTCTCCCGGCGGCTCAGCAAAACTCAACAAAGGAGCACTGAACCTTGCTATGTTCGGCGTAAGAGTAGCAGAACCAGACAACAATAAGAGCAATGCTGCACTATTGAGAATCCATGCACCACATGGGTACCCTAGTGTGGATAGTTTGTCATACTCTGGGTCCTACCCTGTCAGCAAATTGACTCCTGGTAAGTTCCTTTTTTTACTCTTACAATTAACCGTCCATTTAATGGAAGCTCTCTCTCTTTTTGGGTGGAATAAGTGTCGTGTGCATAAGTTCCAGAAAATTAGGATTTTGAAGAAACTGGAGATGGCAAACCGACTGGGACTTTTGACGACGTTAGCGTGAAAAAAAATCTCCATCATTTTTTATCTACTTTGCCCTGCAGTGCGTCAAAACTATACCAAGGAGAAACGAATAACAAGCAGAACTAACTGATCAATAACAACTCAACTTGCATGCCTTTTCCCGCGCTTGGTAACTGTTGTTTACTAACGGTTGCTTGGTAACTGTTGCTTGGTAACTGTTGTTTACTAACTGTTGCTTGGTAACTGTTACTTGTTTGTGCCTTGAGTTCTACTAACTGTTGCTTGGTAACTGTTACTTGTTTGTGCCTTGAGTTCTGACTAGCTCGTTGCAAAACTGTATTTGCTTTGATTGACTAGATGAGAATAATTTGATTTTGTTTTACGTACGGAACTGACTGAAGCTTCTACTTACAAATGAACTATCTGTAAGGCCTTGCTGTACCAGGCCTAGGAGTAAATTAATTGTATTCCCGGATTATCAGCCATCGCATTCATCCCGTTTCCCCATTAATACAGTGGAGCGGCTAGTGAGAGGTAAGATCGCTAAAGCCTCGCATCATGAAAGCAACTTCAAATCTCTCTTTTGATTTTTTCATACATCTGCAGGTGGTTCAATAACAGAAGACATTGACATGAGCCTCTATGCCTTCCCATCGTTCCACGTGAGAGATCGTTTCAAGTCTGCGGTCCCCGCGGTTGCTTTCACCTTGGGCATGCGCAATAAGGCTGATAAACCGCTGGACGTATCATTTATGTTCAACTTGCCTCTTGGGCAGCAGGAGGATACAATCAGAGTAGGAGATAATTATGGCGAAGTTGTATTTACAAGGTACGTCCACTGTCAACAAATTAGCGTCACTTACGTGACTAAAGCGTGACTGGAGCATGATTGAGCGAAGCGTTACTGTAGCGTAACTTAAGAATCACCAAAGCTTAACCATGGTGTAACAGTAGTGTGAATATAGAGTGACCGTGGCGTAAATGACGTCATGCCCTTTTTAAACTAATACACACTTTCTTCGTCGTTCTTTTTCAGAATGATAAAACCGTCGGATTGCGCGCATGCGTGCTCTAAAATGCCCAAATGCATGTCGTGGACAACCAATGGGCCCACCTCGTGTCTGTTGAAGGACAAAATGCCGCTACATGCCTGGGCTACCGGCATTGTGTCAGGCCTTAAGGGAGAATGGGCTGTTCAAGACTCCATGTTGACTTGCCACAGGCCTGGATTTTTCCCGCAGAGCGGAAGCACGACAATATATGCAGTGGATGACGAGGATAGCTTGGGATCTTTTGCTGTAGCAGACGACTTTGGTGATATATGGAAAAACTTCTCAAACACAGGCAAGTTCATGTACTCTGTTGTCGTGAGTTGATAAAACCGTGCAATAATTCCTTAGCAAAAAAACTTCATTAATTTATGTTCGAGTGAGGCATTCAAACTGCAACCAGCGTTGAACACAGATGTAGTTAAAATGTTGAATTTGTAAATGAAACCGTAGAGTATGGCCCTTTAAATAAATGAAAGGTATTGAGCTTGCTTTCATAGTGTTTTTTTTTTCTGTTTGCTTTAAGTATTTCACAAAGTAAAATTTGTGGCTTTTCCTGAATCAGTGAACAGACATCAATGAAAACAAAGGACTGAGCAATTCTTTCGTTACAAATACAGACGAAGCAATGAGTGTCATTTCTTACTAGGTTCTTAGTTAGCTGTTTCTAGTTTTTCACTTTTCTGATTATGGCTTATCCCTTTCAAATTATACGATTTTGATTTTGTTTTCGCCTTATAGGAGAAATTGGTGTTCCCACGTCACTTAATAAAACTGGACTTTACGGCGCGGCATCCGTCAAGACACAACTCCAACCTGGGGAGAAAAAATCTCTGACGTTAATTATGTCGTGGTACTATCCTCACCGTGATTTAGCCAAAGTTCATGTTGGTAATCTGTACTCGGCACTGTTTAAATCAAGTCAGGATGCTGCACAGCACATGCGCAAGGATCTGGTCAAATCGGTAATCGATATCCAATCGTGGCACGAACCGATCGTCGGATCCGAACCCGTTAAAAAGGGCCCAATCAACGACAAAGTAAAACATATACCAAACAGTCCGGAAGAAAACAAAGTCAACGGGCTTCCTGATTGGCTAAAGGACTTGCTTGTTAACAGTATGAGCTTTTGGAGGTCTGGGTTCTGGACTGAAGATGGAAGATGGCGTCAGTGGGAGGCTTATGACTGTAATGATATCGACACCATTCAAAATGACATGCAGAGAATTATTCCATACACACTGTTCTTTCCTGGTATGTAAAGTAGTGTTGTCTTACCATTATTTTGTTTGTTAGTTGTTTCTTGCATAAAATACAGGTCTTTTCTGAAAAAGGTCGGTCTTTTACCTTCCAATGAAATTTCAAACTAGCGATTTCATATTCAAAAGGATTTTATGGTAATAAGTTAAAAATGAACCAAAAAACGTATGTCAATTTTATAACTGACTACTGCATCGTTAACAGAGGCTTCTTTTCGTTTAACTTAACTTAATAAGCAATGCGAATCAATTTCCCTTCTAAAGTGTATGCTTCTCAGACACTTCTTCGGGAAATACACCAGATTATTCAATGTAAAAGAGAGAAATACGGTGCGGCTAATGAACTGTAAACCAAATTTTCAGGTATAGCGCCGGACCCGTTTCTATTTCAAGCTTTGGCTAGTTAACAAAATACTTATGGTCCCTTATGGGCCGCTGGCTGTGGTAATAATTACGCTATGTTATTTCTATTTTCCCAGAACTAGTGAAAGATCTTTTGACATCTTGGGCCGACAATCAGTATTCCAGCGGTATGCTGCAGGAAGCGCTCACATCTGGCTGTTTGGGGCCGACAGGAAAGCTGGGTAACATTTTTTATTTTGTATCAACATATATTGAGTTTGATCTATTGCAGCACAACTGACCATGTGTGAAGAATGGGGCAGAGCGTGCAGAATGGCGGGGAGAAAGGAATCTGTTACTTATTTTTCTATTAAATAGTAGTGAAATTCATCATCTAATCAGTGTTTTGGTCCATCTATTAAAGAGGCTTTTTGAAACCATTGAATGTTAAATGTTCTCAGCAAATAAGGAAAATTTATTTTATCGTCGGTCAAAAGACAAGCGCAAGCAGAATGAAAAATCGGCAAATGAATTATAAGGAAATTTGCTACCAGACGGAATGCCTTTGTTTCTCGTTTTATACGATCTTGAAATCTAAAGCTTGGTTCAAACGTGCGATGCAAACCTAATTGCAAGGAAAAACAAGTGCGGGCTGGCACAAAGAAAACGCAAGCGCAAGGAATGACGAATTGTCCATTTTCTTGCACCTGGCTTGCGCCTGCATTTTCACTTGCTTCACGTGGGAACATTGCTAAGGAAACGCAAATGCAAGAGCAAATGAAGTAAGCGACTCGCGTGACTTGTTCGCCATCTTGGAAAAAAACTTCAACTTCGTCTGCCTATCTTACTCTCCTTGCGTTTGCGTTCTACATATGAACGTCGCTTGCATTTGCGTCGTACTTGTGAACCAGGCTAAAGCTTATAAAAATTTATGGGAATAATTATGCAGGGATGGGGGCTTAACCGGTCAAAGGAAAGGCGTTTTTAAGAGTATACTATTCTCGACCCTCAATTAGAAATATCATAGGTATTTCGCAAGTTGTGACGTCAGCTGGTCTGTGTACAAGCTGTTTGCGACTTCCCCGCTGAAAATTGAGGGCTCGGTCAAAATCGTATTGAAGCGGGTCTAAGAACGAGGCCAGAAAAAGTCTTATCAATACTGCATTACATTAACTCTCGCTGATTTTGTATTTCCTGTCGTATCTCGGTAGATTACGCTGGTGGCCGAGTAATGGCGGACACTACAACCATGTTCATTGTAGGATTGTATCACTACTACCAGTGGACTGGTGACCAGGCTACACTCAATCGACTTTGGCCGGCTGCAAAAAGAGCGATGGCTTGGGTCATGGTAGATTCCACAAAAGGTTAGTTTTTTAATACATTATGATTCCTTATAGTTTAAATAGTTATTTACAAACATATGTGCCTGTAAATTACATTTATGTGGCTGAGCTCAATCTCAGGCCATTTCTGGACTCCAGTTGACAGTCCCCTCCTAAAGACAGTGGAAGGAACGCGGGCTCACGACATAGGATTACACACATAGCGTGATTTAGCTCCTTTAACAGTTTTCTTGTATTCCAATTCATTTCTTAATTTTTATTTTATTTTAGGTACTGGTCTTCCCTTTAGGAAAGTCAGCACTTATGACATCGTGGCACTGGACAAATATGATCATGACGCTTATAACTCCTTTGTTTACCTCTTGGCTCTTCGTGCCGCGCAGGAACTAGGAACGATAACCAATGATACCAAGTTTGTGTCGACCGTCCGTCAATCATTTAATCATGCACAGAAACGAGTGGATGTCGAGCTGTGGGACAAAGCAAAGCAGTATTACCACGCCTGGTGGGATATGGAATACGGGTCACCCGAGTGGATAATGTCTGATTCCTTGTATGGGCAAGTCTGGGCTTATAGCCTCGGTCTGGGAGATTTGGTTCCGCGCAGTAAACTGAGAGCGCATTTATCGAAAGAGATTGAGAGGAACGATTCTCCTTTTGGACTTAAGGTTTTAAACACAGGACAAGCGGAACTCACTCTCGAGGATACGTCAATCATTTTAAGCCGTCACATTCCCGGATGTAAGTCGCTGGAGAATATTACGAAGCATAATTCTGTTTGGATGGGAGCCGACGCTGATTGGTCAACTCTTATGCTGCATTTGGGTAAGAACATGTTTTATAATTAACAGTTTTCCTTCTTCCTCCTTGTAAGAAAACGGCCTTAATCTTAACATATTACTTGATCGATCGTACGGAGAATTCTCAATATATTATTAAATTCTCTCAACTACCACCATACGAAATGAATGGAGACCAGCGTCGAACCGGTAAGGAACTATTTTATGTGGACGTTAAATTCTCCCAGGTTGTACTATAACAAATCTGATGAGACCAGTCAGGAGAAATTTTATGTTGACATATTGGCTTAAAGGTTTAATAGATCATCAGATTTGTTTATCTGGTACAATAAAAAAATGTATGGGGAGCAGTGAAGAGAATTTTAATGTCACTTCACGACTTAAAGCTGCATACTTCATCAGGTTTTATCGTCTAGTTAGCCTGAATTTCATACGTGTTCCTCTGGTCGAGCGCTCCTGCCTCTTTCTTTCAGAGGAAGACTTCTGAAATTCAGGCTAACTGATGTGTAGGCATTAATCTAGCATACAAACAATCGTATCGAGACGAGTGAAGAGAATTTGGCTGTTGAATCTTAAAGGGTTAAAAAAGCAAAGGTACCCACGGAGTAGGTTTTGTCTAAAAACTCGGTTTTGTTGCGCTTTTGTATTTACAGACACGGATCCCATAATTGCCTTAAATCGAGCAAAGAAATCGCTTGATCACTGGCGTTCCACCTTAAATGATCAATGGAACGTCCACGGCCTTATTTCAAGCAATGGCTACGGAGTGGACGGGCTCCCATGGGCCACCTCGCATTATTCCTTTCACATGGTACTCTGGCACATCCCGCTGGCGTTGTCAGGGCAACAGTACTTCGCTCCCAATGCATCATTGACTTTCTGGCCCAAGTTTCCAATTCCATTTAATTTGCCTTTCTTCACGCCTAAAGCGTCGGGGACAATTGAGGGAGCATACGTAAAGGGTAACGATAGAGAAGAAGATGACAACGAAGAAGAAGAAATGTTTACGTTCACTGTCAAATCAGGTAAATATGCTATGCTAAATGACTGCTTGCTTGATTGATTGATTGATTGATTGATTGATTGATTGATTGATTGATTGATTGATTGATTGGTTGTTTGATTGATTTAGGGGAGCTGGGATGGCGCAGTGGTGAGAGCACTCGCCTCCCACCAATGTGGCCAGGGTTCGATTTCCGGACCCGGCGTCATATGTGGGTTGAGTTTGTTGTTGGTTCTCGTCCTTGCTCCGAGGGTTTTTCTCCGGGTTCTCCGGTTTTCCTTCCTCTACAAAAATCAGCACTTCTAAATTCCAATTCGATCGGGGATCCGAGGGCCACCGGTTTGTTAATCGCAAGACTATTACGTGCTACCCTCGTAAAATAAAAACGATTTATTTATTTATTTATTTATTTATTTTATTTATTTATTTATTTATTTTATTTACTGATTGATTGGATTGATTGATTGAATTTCCTTTAAAACGTCAGGCCTCGTTTCATGTCAAAATATTAAAATATTACAAATACTCACAACTGGCAGATTAACACTATCAACAAATTAGAAACCTTAAGATCAGAGTACGGGTACGACTGAGATTAAGTACGAGTTTGTTCAACGAACGAACAAATAGTTTCCAATCCTACCCGACCTAGCTCAGTCAGCAATTCCATATTTGTTCAATATTAACACTCTACACAGTTGTATTGAATAGTTGATGAAAAATACTTAATGGTTCTCACTTTTTTCAGGTGAACTGAGCCTTAAAGAGTTGGCTATTTCAGGAAGCAGGTATGGAAAAGGAGAAATATCAATCAAACAAGGAGAGGCAGTGACGTGGTCCCGCCCAAAACAGGATGTCAAAAACATTTTACAACAGCTGTGATAAAAATATTACGTTACGCCAGGAGAGTCTACTAGTCATGCAAGCGCTTCTGGGATTGATTGAGAAAAGACGGGAAAAAATCAGAAAATAGACTTGATACAAGACTTTCGCAAGATTTCTAACCTTCGCACTCTTTTGTTATTCGCTATAAGAGCAGTTTTAGTCCTTAACAAAACGGTGAACACAGCAATCTCCTGGCTTCGGAATTTCTGAATTTTGAAAGGGCGCTTTATTTTATAACAAGTGCCTTCTTATTTGCCCAACCAAACAATATACGCGTACTACAATGCTGGTACCCAGTCTGCTGGCGATTTTCTAGTGGAACATTCACATTGTCATTCAGACAAATGAAGACCTCGATTTCCTAAAATGGAGGCCTTTTGTCTTGTTTTGTTTTGTATGCATACATGCAGTTGTTCATCTTGCTTTCTGTGCAACTTCAGATAGCAATTAAATTAATTTTCATCCCAAGTTTTAACAATTAAAATTATTTTTAATACTTTAAGGTTTGATATATACGTATAGTGGGCATGAATAGATTGTGCTAGTAAATTCAGGAAAAGTTGCTTCACAATATACCCAAAAGTTGCTTTAAAGTTGATCAAATATCAAAAAGTTGCCACCAAATTTTAGGAAAGTTGCTCTCTAGAGTCGTTTTGTTTCAGATAATAACTCAAAACGTGTATGTTTGTTTGTTGCCATTAAAACATTTTCATTAAATATTCTAACAATCATTAAAAGAGGCCAAAAATTCATTGTTATATGAGAAATATAAATACTTTGTTGTAATCAATATATTTTTTAAACTCAACTTCAATAATAGATAAAAGCTGAAAAAATAAATTAAAAATAATAAAAATAAGATAAAAAAAAAAGTTAAAAAAGCAAAAAAACATTCGAAATGAAACGACCTTTTATGGTTTGGATTGGTTGTATGTCAATTTAATGCTCAAAAGTTGCCAAGAAAGACAAAAGATGCCCTAGATTGCTGGTACTACAATAAGTTGCTCAAAACCGTCTAAAAGTTGCTCAAAAGTTGCCGAGCACAATCTATTTATGCCTAATGTATAGTGAAAAAGCTCCTCGATAACACGTCGTAAAATTTCGATAATAGGGCCCCGAAAATAAGCCCTCAAAGCTCAGAAGCAACAAATCCTTCCGATGAGCTCTTACCCCTAATAACATGCCCGGCCTACATTTACTTCCCTGGAGGAAGTTTAATTGATTGCACGACCAAAAACATTTAAAATAGAAATTTTTAAGGTACTTATTTTCAGAATGTTCAATGGCGCGCCACATTTGAGTGTTCTTGTGCAGTACGTATTTACTTACCAGACCCGTAGAGAAGGCGTGGGTGCGACGAATAGTCTCGGGGCCGCCACAGCAAACGCTCTATAAATATGTCTTTACAGTGCGACGCGCCTTACCGTAGCCACCCGACAAACTTTTTCAGTTCAAGTGTCCTCACGTATTATTTGTTTGACCAACACGCCTCCTTGCAAAATTAAATACGATCAAATAGCTACTTGTTATATCGTATTTCTCAACAAAACGTAAACTTTTACAAGAGGCATGAGCTCACTCCTACGACTCTCCGTGGGAAAAAGAAGTTGCTGTCACAGTTCGTACGTGCTTGGCAAAATCAATAAGGTTCAGTGTCACCAACGCAAGAAAAACATTAGCTTTGATTGGTAAATAGCCGGTGTGGGACGGTGAACCGAAAATAGCGCTCACAGCCCTGGAGCCGGAGTCACCTTGGCGATCATAAAAATAAAAATAACTGTGAAGGGGTGTAGCGGGTCGGTGTAGGCAGCTTCTTTTAACTGCTTGTTAACAATCCTACTTAACACTCTACTCACGAAATAATCTTAATTAAATTTTGCTTTCTGATGGGAAATTTCATTGCCTGATGCCGGGCAGTACCTAGGCGCTTCTTCTTGGCTAATTTTCTTCATTCATCATGTTCATGGCGATTCTAATTTACCAATAATGTGATTTTACATTAACATGATTGTAGTTTCGTCGCTTGTGCTATTTATATTCTAATTCACCATGCTACACCTCATTCACTGAGATGAATACAATCTTTTGTGTAACAACCGTGCGTTTAGTTTATTCTGGGAATCTGCGAAAAGTTTTCTAAATAAACACCATTTTCTAAAACGTTGGTAAATAACAAGAAAATTTCCCACTAAAGTTTCTTTTTATAAGCGTCCTTAAATTACGGATCAAACCCCGCGTTTAGAATTACAACCTCTTTCCTTGCAATAATAAATAATGTATAACACGTAAAAGTCACTTGCAAGTTTTTAGCTTAGCTTGATCGTCATGGTTTTAAGGCTCCCCTGGTAACCTCGTCAGGTACCCTGAAAGGTTCAAATGCTGTTTTGTTTGCCAGCAGTTTGACTCTCTTTCTGTTTGAAAATGGCTTAATCCAATGATCCAGCAAAGATAGAATGGTGAAAAACAGGCGAGCAGTACGAACAGAAGCAAAATATGCACGTGCAGTTCAAAGACTTCTTATAAGGTATTCCGGCCTCGCAAAATATTCTGTATATATTTATTTATTATAATACGCTTGTAAATTTGTCCCAGAACTCTGTGTAGCTGAGGCGAAAAAGTAATATACTAAAATTCTAACATCAATAAATTTACGGAGTATTTATGCATGGATAAATTACACGTACTACAGATAAAAGGTTCTGATCAATACCTAGACTTCCCTACATGTACAAGTCAAGCACAGAGAACGCGAAGCTCAACAGTGTGCTTGAAGTTGCGTGGCTGCAACCACGAGTGGCGCCAATTAAACCTGCCCGGCTATATAAAGTCATAAAGAGAAATGCGCAGGAAACACTTTTAAACCAGTGTTAAAAGAGAACTGGACATGTAATATAGGCGTCCCGTCCAGCTAGTCTAAGCTGCGAACCTTTGCGGATGCTTCCAAGATAATGCACTGTATTAAATTTAAGCCGGGCGCGCAATCTAGTAGAACTTTACATCAGTTAAAGGAAACCGTTTTTTCGTATATTAATAATATTTATTTCTTACATTGCGCAAATGCACATGTTGATATGATCAAATGTACATCATCAAACATCAAACGTGTCTAGTTTGTTATATTATTGGATTATTTGAAGCTTACAATGCAAATTCCCGTCATCTCCTGGGTCTCGGGCTCAAATCTGCTTGATGATTCATATTTTAGCCACCTTCGTATTTCGTTCGGCTTGAAAATTATTGTGTCCTAAATCAAATGCATCACCGACAGAAACAATCAATTTTTCTGCACTCACTGTTTACTGTTTTTAGCAGCTAACCAAAGACTATTTATAAAATGGTTCTTAAATAATAAAAATAAGCTTAAAACAAAATTTGAAAAAACAAATCTGTATGTTGGGAAGCAGAGTTACCCACTAAATTTTTGGGTGGAACAATTATTAAGTTTAAGTTTTATGTGTTTTCTGGGACGACTCTGTAGTAGTAGAGTCAACGAAGCGCCAAGCTGACAAATTTTGTCCTCATTTTATTTTAATCATTTTTATAGAGGGTAACACTACAGTATGAACCAGTGGCCCTCAAAACTCAGAGATCACCAACAAATAGAACACTAATATAAAACTAGGAAAATACCAAATGACGAAATGAAAAGAAACTAAAAGAAGATCAATGTGAGATCAAAAAATTCAACGTAGCCCAACTACTAAACTAGGCTGTTCCTTATGATGCTGGGAAGTATCCAGAGGCGTGAGTGAACTGTGAAAGACCTCCGCCCTGACCCGAATGGGGGCAGACAAGGAGTAGTCCATGTCTGCTCGATCCATTGATGTCGGCGTTCTATCAGCATCTG
Source organism: Oculina patagonica (assembly GCF_052425735.1). NCBI lineage: Eukaryota > Metazoa > Cnidaria > Anthozoa > Scleractinia > Oculinidae > Oculina > Oculina patagonica. The sequence continues at coordinate 64,148,746 of NC_135761.1, forward strand.
TGACAAATATGGACAGTCCCCAGACAGTCGTTTGTATACCATTGATAACCAATTTACATTTCTGTGATAAAATGAACCAATATTGTTTAAAGGTTAAGATTGGTAATAATTGAACTGAATTACAAACTCATCCTTAAACTCATCTTAAACTCATCCTACTTTAATTCACTCAATGTAATTAAAACGGTTTTTTGCCTCTTTTGTTTTTTTTTTTTTTTTTTTTTTTTTTTTTTTTTTTTTTTTTGGTTCTCGTTCTTTTTACTTTTAATTCTCGTCAAAGTTTTTCGCTTTTCCGTTTAGTATTTTTAGCCGAAATCAGTCATTGTTTCCGTGCATTTTTTGTAACTTTCTCACCGCAAATGTAACCGGACTTGATGGGAAAATGTAGACCGCGGTCAATATCGATTTTAGCCAATCAAATTCGTTAATTCAGTTGTTCCCAGTCCTTGTGAGACACGGCCATAAAATAATTAGAAATATTGGACCAGCAATAAATCATTTTGATTGGTTGATTTTAGCTATTTCCCTCTCAGCCGTCTTAATCGTGATTTATAGTCTTGATGTCCCTTGTGCTTAAGTTAGTATTGAACATTGATTAAGTATATTGATTTAGTATTGACACTGGATGTGCGAGTAACGTAACACAGCTGTCTCGGTGGTCGACCTAGCTTCACTGTCATTACCGTCTTCATTTCCAATTGTTAACTCGCGGTTAATTGATGCAGCGAAACATCTGTCAAGATGGTCAACGAAGCTTCTCAGAGCTACGAGTGTGTGATCTTGGACGTTTAATTTGTTGGTGATTCATTTGCAATTAAACTTAGTCCGCTCAACTTTCCTCCCAGAACGAAGTAGCGAAGCTTTTCATTCAGCATTTCAAACTGAGGCTTAATTTAAATCTAGAAAGTTGATTGGTTTACATTTGACTTCACGCTACAGACTAAGTAAGTAAACTATTTACTTTAAAGAGGGTATCACTTAATGGCCGGAACAACACTAATAAACTTGTGGCCCTCTAGGCAAAAATAAGAACTATAAAAAATTCAAAAATAAAAGCTGTATACAGTGTTGCACGCAAAAAATAGACAGGTTTTTCTCGTTATTTGTTTAGTGATGGATACCAATTTCAACTTAAAATTCGCCCCTGGCCGGTATTTTCTGATATTTTCTCCGCTTTTTTTTCGCTGCCTTTTTTTCTTGTCTTTCTCCGATTAAACAGAACTAAAAACTAATGGTAGTAATGGTTGAAAAAATGACAGCAAGTAAATTAACAAGAACGGAAACATAAAAAATTAATAAATAGAAACGAGAAACGTGATAGTTTTCATGCCAATAGAAAAATGTCATTTGACATTATAGAGCTACATATGTCGTCCTTTCAATGGTCGATATCTTCCAATCAAAGATCAATTTCAAATGGTTTGATTTTCCTTGTCATTTAAATTGAAGCTTCAAACATTCACAAGCTTCTTAACATTAATGGTAGACTAGTTTTGACATGGAAGAATAAGACAAAAGGATAAAATAAATACTTTTTAGACTGAACGGAATTTTGTTTTACACGGCGATATCGGTAGTTGGCATCTTCAAAAAATGTTATGGTAAATTTCAGTAACTCGACTAATTAATTGCTGTGTGATTTATCTACAGGGCTCGTGAAACTTTCAGTTCCTCCAGATTTATTGCATATTTTATAGGATAATATAATAATTTATCATTTACATTTTGTAAAGACGAACGAATTTTCTCTTGAGCAAGTTAACACATTCGTCTCGCTGTGATAATAAAGTCGGCGAATCGATTTAAAATGGACAGCTCTAGTTTTTATGCAATGCTTCTATAGCGGCTATATAACTACCGCCAAAAACAATACTTGGGGGGGGGGGGGGCTATTTTATAGAGCCATTTCAATTAACGTTGTCAGATCAAAGCTTGAAGACAAGACCGAAAGGTAGTATGGGTAGAAGAGAGCTACTGCACGTGCTGAATACTTATGATACCTTATTAATACTTCGCGGAATAGATACCTTATTAATTATTCGCGGGACTTAATTTTTAATTTTCGCGATTTTCAAAAAATCGCGAAATTGAAGACCCGCGAAAATTTATTTCAAACGTTTTCTATTGCATTTTTTGAGTTTTAAACGTATTTTTTGGCCAAATCGCGAAAATTAAGTCCAGCGAAATATGCCCGTTCCATTTTCGCGAAATTAAGTTACTGCGAAAATAAGTAACAATCAGGTATATAAAAACATGACAAATGCAAATTTGCACGATTTCTTTCTGTCCAGACATGCGGAAACTAGGCCGGTACTTTTAGCCACACTGCGTCTTCTGCGAGGAAAAACAAATTCTTCACGTGCAAAAATAAAAAAAACTTGTACATTTCCTCCAGCCAATATGCAAAATTTCAGTGAATACCCAGACCACCATTCGGTCTAATCTTGTCTTGTTAACTTAAAGCTTAGATCTGACAATGTTAATTGGAATAGCTGTAGTTCAGTTACGTTTGTACATACATTTGTCTACAAGTTTTCCCACGAACCGCGTCAATCATGCGGAAAAAAATATAGACAAATGTGTGGAAAATTAAAAACGTAATTGATTTTTTTTTAGCCCGCTATTTCCTTCAAATTGGGGGTTTAAAATTTTTTTTTTTTCTTTTTTTTTTATTTTTTATTTTTTTAATTTTTTTATTTTTTTTTTAAATTTTTTTCCCGTCCGTTCCTATCAAAACAATTTTTTTTTTTCCCCCTTTTCTTCCCTTCTGGGCGCCGAAAAATATAACTTTCTTTTTTTTTTTTTTTTTTCTTTTTTTTTTTTTATGTAGATATTAATATAATTTTTTTTTTTTTTCCCCCCCCCCCCCTAACCATTTCGCGTTAAACGGTAAACGTGCTGACAGTAAGGTCCTTTAAACGCATTCAGCACATCTCAATCAGGAATACATTATTCTCCAACCTCATTCCCAAGTTCTCTCTTTTCCAGATCGATCCAGGAAACGAGGTTGATCAGTATTTACAAAAGAAATTTTCCTAAATGCGAAAGAGGATCAAAGGTTATTACACTTTATTCTAGTCTCATAAGTGACGGCCTTTTTTATTTTATTCATTTTCTTTTAGCCCCCGTAGGTTTGTTTTTCAAACCGAAATATCGGGAAAATATATTCTACAATTGTTTTATTTTCTTTTGCCACGATTATCAATTAATTATCATTATTTAAACCTACCCTGTTAATACCTGCACATTTTATGGCCTACCGTTAACTGTGTTCGCAAAAACGGGGTTCCACTGGCAAACTGCATCATGATGGTACAAGGCGGCTTTTTGATTGGTTAGTTTGGAGGTCCTAATTTTGCAATATCGACACTCAGCTTTTAATGTCGACCACGAGCGAATTAGCTTTTCCGATTAACTTACATTTTGAAACATTGTGCAAACAAAAACTATGGATTAGAGACCGTTTTAGAGGTTTTTAGCTATATCTGGCAGTCAATGCAAGTCTAGAAAATTGCATACGTCTGTCCGTACCGCGCGCGGGTTTCAACCGGACTGTTAAGTTTAAGCACTGACATACATGTATCATATGCTTGTTTAATATTTTGCTTAGAACCGCGTTCAAACTTAATCTTTCTCTAATTAAGCGAGATAGAGCGAGGATCGTCGAGTTCGAATGTACTTAAATTTTGTATTCTGTGTCAGAATCTTTGCCAAGTGAACCGTCTTTAGTAAGTTGACTGTTAAGTAATAATTCCGTTCGGAGTGTCTGCATAGTCGCGAAAAGTAGTATTACTATTTTTCTAAACCACGATTACAGTACGAAGATTTTGCTATTGTGCCGGATAATTTTAAACATAGATTTAACTAAGAAGCCATAATTACAACCACCGCGCTTTAAACGAGGTGTTCAATAGTTTTCGATAAGCCTTCAATGAGAAATTATCCATTTACCACGGAAGCTCAAAATTCCCAGTTTAACATTCTTGTCAGTTCGTGATTATTGTTTTTGCAACAATTATGATTAGTTCCCGTAAATAAATTTTTTTTCTGTAATTTTTAAAATGGCTAAAACTCCGTGACTTTGTAAAATATGCCTTTTTCCACTCAATAATATACTTCGTTAGTTTAGATTTTTTTTTTTTTTAGAGATGCGATTATCGAAGCCAGTATTTGTTATGAATGTTGAAATGAATTTATCTTGGGTGTGAATTTCAATATCCCCAAGGCAAAACCTTTCTCGTTAATAATACGAAATTTATTGTGTGTCTTTCTACTTAAATATTTAAACGGGCAAATTTAAAGAATGTTCCGCAATCACATGGTGAATGCACAGCGTTTGAATGCTCGTTTCTTTGGGTGAAAAGCTTATCAAATTCGGCGTCAGCAAATGTTCACAGAATACCCGTTAATATGATAGCACCCGGCAGCTGTATTTACGGCATAAAGTGCACGATGTTTCCGCAATTCTCCTATATACATCAATTACAAAACCTGATGGCTGACCTCATTGAGTAATAAAAGAACCAACTGGTGATTGGCGGACGCAATATGCAAATTACATGACCAGACGTTGGGCTTTTCTATATTTCTGAATTAATGCCCTCTGTTTCGGTGATTTCTTGTTCAAGATGAATTTTGATGAATGAATAATATTCCCTGCTCATTTTCCATGACGTGCTTTTTTTGGATCACAGGTGACAAGGAAAACTTGGTCCAAATGATTCGATGGCTGAGGAATCGAGAGATCCAAATAAGAACTCAGAAAACAAGCTTCGAGCCGCTACTGAGGTTTTTCAGCGTAAATATCGCTCTATGTCCACTTATGGGGAACAAGTCATCGATGATGCGAACCGTTCGAAGAAAGCGCTTTTCTGTTTACCGGAAGACAATCCTGTGAGATTCTACTGCAAAAAGATCGTCGAATCCAAGTATCCTTTGCTGAAGAACTTGAAAAAATACTCATCATCATAACTAATATATTTTTGCTTGAATTTTCATCAGTTAGTCCCTTTTGTTCATGACACTTGTGTTATATTTAACTATATTACCTTGCGGCTCGCCGATACCTCATGCTTCGGTTGATGTAATTTTAATTTCAAGGTGCCTTAAGTCTGCCCGCGATCAGGGTTCAGAAACGCTCGCGATTTTGTCATGATTTTCCCGACGTCTTACAAAGCGTGTCATCGGAAAATGTTGACATGATATAGAATATGATTACTCTCACCATCAAAATTAAATTTTTCAGATTGAGAATTTGCTGGATATTTTTCGCTTTATTTTTCCTTGAAAAATCAGTGTTATATAATAGCGCATAGGCACTTCCAAGTCATTTTTCTCGTTCTTTTTTTTTCGTTGATTTCCAGCGACGCAAAAATTGGTTCTAAAAGTCGGTTGCTGTGTTGCTGTTTTCCTTAACTCCTGCTCAGAAAGTTTGAATATTTTATTTTACTGACTATTGCTGCAAATTGTGTAGTTCTGATGTTGGAGGAGCCGCTACCCAATGGAGACACAACTGAACGAAATAAACAACTGGTAAGAGAATTATTTTAATGTTTTTACTAACTAAAGAAGCCATTTCGATGTTTTTAGCGAGGATTCTATTTCAGCCGTTTTTCGGTAAGGAAGCCACCTCAGTGCAGTTCCTGTTCAGTACTATAACAAAAATTCTAAGACAAGTCAAGCAAATTGCCAAAAAAAATCTGGAAATATTACATATATATGTTACGGCCGAGCAGAAAGTTATCACTGCGCAAAGTGTATTTATGACCTTTTTGTGTTGATTTTTCGCTTTATTTTTTTCAGGAAGCATCTGAGAAGTATTTTGTCATCATTTACTGCATTGAGGCTGCAACCAAGATAATTGCTAATGGATTTCTGCTACATAAGGACGCGTACCTGCGAAATGGTTGGAATATGTTAGATTTTGTGGTGGTTGTCGTTGGGTAAGCTTTTTATTTATCTAAATGACAGTAGAGTTTGCGTACATTAACATTCTCTTCGTTCAGCTGTCTTTATTGTCAGTGCTATTTGCGCCGGAAATTTCATTTGTCGATGAATGGCTCACGGTCCGTGCGAACCAAAGCGGCTTGGAATATTCCACAGAACCTAGCAAGCGATTTTTGATTTGTTATTCACGCCATTTTAGATGAAGTCCTGTTGCGCGAATAACGAGAAAGAATAAACTAGAATGAATTATCAAAGAGTCTTGTATTAAGATCAGCTAGGGATGCAGCAGCAGGTCTTATTGAAATTTCGTCTCATTTCGCTGGCAATAAAATCGTCACCAGACTAAATATTCTAAACAAGCAAAACATTTGCCGAACCAAGCGAGGATTAAGCTCTATAGATCTGATCCATAGATATCATATTGTACCGTCACAAGCCAGGACATAATTTTTTATAATAAACTTTCCTCGCATAAAGTTTGAAGCGAGTCCCAGCTAGTTATAGTTATTAGTTATAGTTTCATTTTTTGTGGACACGGGCAAACAGTTCGTCAACTTAAAAAAAAACTAATAACATCGTGTCAAGCAAAATCACCCTTAACAAGAAAGAACAATTTTTAAGCGCTTTTTAGCTAATTTTCAATAGCACAAGTGTGTGATACTCTTGTCTTCGAGCAGAATCGTGAATAGCGCACTTAAAAATTTCAGGTCGACCTCTTATCCGGCCGACAATGCTCTTCCGATGAGCCGCGCGGTATATCGATTTCATGGGATCAAAGTCTATAACAATCAAATTATTAAGTATTTTTTGCATGCGGCAGTCCTCATAAATAGACTTCGCAACGAAAGAAAACATCTTCTTGTTGTTGACGTTCCATTTTAATGATATTTCGGGACGTGCAAACATAATAAATTCAAAGTAGTTGCCAATAACATTTAAAACATTTGCAAAAAATTCGTCTGTTCAACGAATTAAGTGAACAATGCGGATGAATGGCTGGTAACACCTCAACAATGAATGGACAGTCTTTTATTGCTCGTTACAATGCGCTTTTTGAGAGTCTATATTTGTCACAAATTTTTTGAAGAGCGCATCTTTTGTTTGAATGCACATTCAGTCCGCAACTGCACAGCTTGGCCAGCTAAAACTGTCAAGAATTGATTATAGCTGTTCAAACTATATACCTAGCTGTCTGGCTTATTGAGAAACAAAATATTGAGAGCTTGAAGAAAAGATGTGTTATTTATATCGGCAAATCAACTTTATGTATTCACTCATGTTAAGTAACTAGTTAACTGATGAACGTGGGCGCCTTCGATCTTGGTTCTTCGTAGCTGTTTTAACCTTTCTTCTTCCAGTGTTTAGTTTTTGTTGTTTTATTTTTAGTTGGAAATTCGATCTGCGTTAAGACGACAAATTTTAAATGATATTAACAATTTTAACACAAAACCTCAGTGGAAATAGTGCTCAGTAAAATTCGCAATCATTTTCATAAAAAGATCCATATCCGCCTTGCAAGTGCCAGTAAAAATTAATATTTTGCTGATTCACAAGAGGTTTTTATGGACCTATTTATAAGAACAAATATCTCAGTGAAAATCTATGTCTTGGTCAGTGAGGTGGACATGTTTTGAATTTGATTTATAACAAAACTTTTTCGATATACGGCGTGTATGTATGTACCATTTACTTGTTAAAAATGTCTTAATCACTCAACATCTTAACTCTTTCTCTTATCAAAATGATTGTGGCTTTTTGCTTAATCTTAACTTTTTCTCGCTCTGTCACAATCTTATAGTTCTTTGATATTCGAGTTAGAAAGGTGCATAAGGCCAGTTAACTGTACTGGTTATCAACATCTCTACTTATTCATTATCTGTCGCTGGTCTGCCTTTAATTCGCATTTGTTTTCGGAATTTAATTCAGCCTTCTGGTCAATTTATTAACGGCATTTAATATCGTGCGATACTACACTGATAATACGTTATCGCGGTTTCATAACCTTTTTGTCCCCGTAGACTTGATTTATCTTTGTTCTAAGACCAAATTATATTTTCTTTAATTTCAGAAAGGTATCTTTTAAAAAAGCAAGAACTAATTACGTTTCTACCGGAGAACGTAAAAAATATAAAGGTTTTTTTATTTTATTATTATTAATATTTTTTATGCTAGACTTGAGTACCTGTCGTTTCTTACGAGCACTGGCAAACTTAAACAGATCAATAGGTGAACTGAAATCCCATGCCAGGTGCGACTTCAGCAAAATCCTGCATGGCTAAAATTGCACATCACTCCGAAAGTTACCAAAGGTCGCCACCATCAGTGAACGTCATGCTGCTTAGCAACCACGTTATCAATCACCGCGGGCTCAGCTCACTGAGAGCAATTCAAACCAAAATTTAAATACTTATTTATTCCGTACATATGTAGTAAATCACATGCAATACTGGCTAGGTAAATATGAGAACGTGCTTTCAATAAAAGGAAGTCTGAGGTATTTATAGCATCTAAGAGGAAAATATGGAAGTGACAGGGCAAATGTTTGACGCACGAATGCAAAGCTGAAAATTTCTGTGCTATTGCGCAATTCATAATGAGATAAGGCTTGAATGCATTTTTCTCGACTTGCTTTTGATTTGGTTAAATATCGAATTTAAAGCTTAGATGCATTTTAATTTAATTTAATTTTTAATAAAGTTTGACGCTTTGATGTTTTGTACTTTGGTTCCCTAAATTGCTTTCATGACTTCCTCTTCTATGAGTGAAATTTTATGCCACGATAATGATAAAACGGCCATTACTGTGACCGAGTGGCTTAATGGCAAAATCAATCCATAATTATTAAAATTCGAAGCAGCTAAAAATAACCTTTAAGAGGAATCAATCTTTACCGGAACATACACTGTATGTTTGACGTTAGACTGTATTTGTGTTATAACTTCAAGAAGATGTAAGCATTTCGTCGCTTAGCTTCAACCTACAAAAACTGAAAAGAGTTTACACCCATTTTTTTATCCAAGTTTTTGAAGGCCTGAAATATTTCAAGATTAAAATTTTGAAAATGTTAGCCTAACGTGCTTTTAGTTCTGAATGCATCTCAATCTTCAGGGCCGTAACTAGCAAGAGGCAAGAGGACCTTAAATTTTAACCCAAAATTAGAAACAAAATATGCTTTGTTGGGAAAATGATCCCCGGTTGAACAAGGTCGATTTTTCTCAGGAAATACCTCATGAAAAATGTCTCTAAAAGAGATTCAGCTTCTATATTTCAAATTTTCTGGACGGCATTCCCCCAGAACCCACTAGCACGTGATCTTGCCTCGTCTATGGCAAAGGTCTAGTTACGGCCCTGACCACACTCGTTCTTATTATTGTTCTTGTTCTTAAACTATGACTTTAAGGTTTTCTGTTATTTGAACAAAATTCTTTATATCAAAAACATGCCTAAGAATATCATGACTTTCGCCCTATTCAGTTACTCATCTGCACCCTCGTGTTTGATGTTTTAGTTCTTTGATCTTTTGCTTTCTTGTCATAGTATAGACATATCAACTTATTTACTTCCCTTTCATCTTTACGCTGCTTTACGTAGTTACACCCACGTATTCTAAACTCCATTATACTCTGAGCGGCATGTGACGTCAATGGCGAGTCACTTAGTGCCTTCTTTTAAGAAGCCTACATTCTACAGTTTGAGATTCCGTCAATTAAAACAGATTTTCCGTTCATTGTATTCCGCCCCCGTTCGCAACGCATTCATTTTATTCACACGTGCCGCTCAGTTCTAATGACTCGCTTACCAGCTCATCACTTGTCTCTGCTACTGTTTTTTTTTTCCTTTTTTTTGCGTTGTGAGGAATAGCAAGCACATTATGCCGCTCGTAATCCATTAATCAGAAATTAGTTTTCTGGTGATTAACAAAACATACGTAGCTTGAAACAATTTTTCCTCAACAGTGTCAATATATATATTGACTTTGCATACCCACGTATTACCCACGTTATTTTCGGGTTGTAAAATGTATTTTCCCATGACGTTTTCAATTAACCACGAGGCTTAGATTTAATTAACCAACGAGGCTTAGATTATCATTGCTTGTTGAATTTTGCTTGCTCTTTCATTTCCGGGAACAATGTTAATGCTAGAAGCTTTAATTTTGATTGACCAGGTCACGTGATCAGTAGCTTGTACGGTTGGTCTAGTTACGTCAGTTGCATGTTTACCGGTTTGTTTTTATTCTTATGTTGTACTCTTTTGAATAGCGATAATTTAGAATGAAATATGTATAATATCACATCACATAGAAAACTCAGATGTCAGTTCGAATATTGCCATAATTGTCATTATTAGGGACGGACCATTAGAAAAGTGATGGGGGGGGGGGGGGAAACCAAAAAAAAATTCATGCAAGCCAAAATGGCAAGAAAAAAAAATCGTGCAAAGGGGAAGGCAAAGAAAAAAAATTCGTGCAGAAGGATAGGTCCTATTAATACCTGAAAATACCTGCCATCATTTAACACTTGATGAGATCTCTTTTTCGACGAAATATATGGTGGAGAACGCTGAAAATAGCATTTCCGAGCCTAGAATTTTCAAAATTTTCTGGGGGAGCATGCCCCCACACCCCCCTAGATGGATTGTGATCATAACATTCCTTTAGCTCGTCTCTCTCTAGCCTGCATAGATGCTTACTAGTTAACTCATTTCTCAAACAGATTGCAAACATGAATGGTACGATATACAGTGGTCTTAGTTTATGTTGTCAATTCCGGTCAAATAGGATTTCTGCAGTAATTATTTATGAATTTCTATTACGTATTGTTTTAGTTTTTGCATATGTTTATGTCTAAGTTTTCCCACGGACTTTACACAGAAATATATGAAAAACACAAATCTATTATACGAAGTGATCGAGAAATTCATCCTGCTTTAAGAAGCGAAAGAAGATGTGTAAGAAACTATAAAAAGAAATAAAGTGTCCATTAAGGACAATTATGGTGGCGTATGATTGGGATCGCACTCTAAAAGCTGATATCAATTCAAAAACCTCTAATCCATTACAGACAATCAAACAGACTTTTTCCTTATTAACTATTTTTTGTAGAAAGGGGTGGATCATGTAATTTCCAACCCTCGCCCAGGGGTGGATGTTTTGAGCTAGAAGGAAGGGGTGGGTCTCCACTTTTTCCAATTGCACCGCCCTTTGACCACCCCCCCCCCCCCTCGGTACTTTTTGACAGTCCCTAAAGGATGAAGTCAATGAACAACAGCATTTTTAAAATATTTAAAAAATAATCAACAAAGCAACATTTGTCAAAAAACATGGTATAAAGTAACAAAACATGGCATTTGTCTGAAAAAAAAATCATTTATCTAAAAAAAAAATTCGAGCAGAGGGTTTCGTCCGAAAAAAAAAATTCCTGCACAAGAAATGGACAGAAAAAAAAATTCGTGCAAACCGAAAATTCCCCACCCCCCCCCCCCCCCCCCCCATCACTTTTCTAATGGTCCGTCCCTTATGTGATCTTAGGCGGCTGACTAAATCAGTGCGTTAAATTGCCAGGTCCGGGTTGTTCGAAAGCCGATAAACACTAACCCAAGATAAAAAATTGATCGAGGGTTCAATTTCTCTTGTTTAAAAGTGTTTTTATTGGCTATGCTTTGTGCAGTTTAAGATTGGTGGTCACAAAATAAAAACTCAGATCTTAAGATCTAACGTTAACTGAATTGTGTTTTTTAGGCTGGTTGGCATGATATCGGATCTTTCAGCTTCAGGTGGAAGCGGCAGTAACAGTTTTAAAGAATCCGAGTCGCTCAAAGTTCTGCGGGCAGTTAGGGTCCTGCGTCCACTTAAAATAGTTTCTGGAATACCAAGTGAGTGTAACTATTGCAGCGCGTTTTCACTAAGGGCCTGTTTACATGGAGAAAAGTTGTCGTTGGTAGGAGGGTTACTTTCCATACCGAGCAAACCCGGGCGAGAAAACTTTTCATACATTTAATTATAAATAGCTTAGAACCGTTAATATGAGAAATCGCAACGTCTGCAAAGTTGGCTCGGAAAGCAGGGGTGAGTGGAGGGTCACTCTCTTTGAAGGTAGGGTGATCCTGGGCGGCGAGCAAACCTTTTTTGATTCGTTTACCAGGGACAAGTCTGGACAAATATAGCATGCGTGAAACCGGGAGGGCCAATTTATGGCTCGGTAAGCAGGACAACTTTTCTCATATAAACGCTTTTTAAAGATGGCTCGGGGGAAAGGGTGAACCTCCTACAAGGGAAAATTTTCTTCATATAAACGGGCCGTAAGCTTTGCAGTTGATAGAAAAAAACAGGCAGCCGCACGCATGTCCCAGCCAATCAGCGCAAAGGTGTCATCATTTCGTCCAATCAGATGCAGAATTCAAACCAACTGCGATTTTACGTGAGACTTTCCAACTGCTGTTATTGTAAATTAAATGTAATGTAAATGTTATCTTATTTAAACTACGTAACACGGAAGAGCATTTATGAGCTCGTTCGAATTCTTTCTGTGTTTCTGTTCTCCCTATTACTTCATCTTAGTTGTTACCTAAACAGTTGTATTTTTTTAAGGTTTTTTACATAATAACACTAACATGACCAAAATTTCTTCTTTGTTTGTAGGTCTTCAAGTTGTTATGAAGTCAATAGCACGGGCCATGATTCCTCTACTCCAGATTTTATTCTTAATTTTGTTTGTTATTGTAATCTACGCCATAGTAGGATTAGAGCTTCTACGCGGCAAGTTTCACCTCACATGTTATAATTCAACCACAGGTAAGCAACACTTTCATTACCAATAGTCGTGCGTTTTTTTACATGAGCCCCTGGCTCGGGAGATTGGGCAACCACTCCCAACATCAACGACTCTAAATAAAATACCATACCATACCATACCATACCATACCATATCATTCATATGCACCATATGCGCCATGCACCATAAATTACAATACCCATCGTCCCCGGATATTTTATCTAATTTCGACACCTGTCGGCTCAGTTGATGTTCAGTGTTAGAAATAAAAACGTTATCGTTGAAGAAAAACATAACCTCCTCCTATTGCATTTCAGCATTTTATTTTTTATTTGGCAATATCATGGTGAAAAAATATCGGGTATACCGTTTACCAAAAACTTATTATGTATGGTGGACGAGTTAAGGGTAAATTCAATACATTTATATATCGCATGTTTTGTTCGTGCTCAAATGCGCTTTACAATTCAAGTTATGGGTGTGACCGGACGTCAGCATGTAAAGGCGCCTGTGGCAGCCGCTATCAGTCTATTTCTGAACTCGAATCTATAGGTTTTTTTGTCGAGCCCTGTTGTTTATCATGATTCCTGCCCCTCACGGTGTCCTCTCCACTCGGTGGTAAAAATAAGTACCGGTGAATTGTCGGGAATCCTGTCAAAAGTACTTTGGGTTACCTCGTTCAGTGGACTAGCTAGCGTCACATCAGCCAGCCTCTGTCCCCACCTACTGATAACAATAGAGATCTAACGAGTGATTTTACTTCTATCCTGGTCATGCTACAGAAACCAGAGTTAAACTGCAATAGACTTTTATATCTTTAACCGCTCGCCAATGACACTACAACACTGATAAACCCCATACCTATTTTTTAGGTCAACTCGACGAAAGGTTTGTTAGTCCACGTGTTTGCAGCCAGCCTGGCAAGGGAGGCCGGCCATGTGACTCAGGCCTACATTGTGCAATCGACAATTCGGTCTGGAGTGGACCAAATAAGGGCATTAGCACATTTGATAATATTTTTCTGTCGATGTTAACAGTATTTCAATGTATTACAATGGAAGGATGGACCGACATCATGTATCATGTAAGTCGACAGTGAAACGTATAGTAGCTATAATTTTTTATTGGGAATTAAATTATGTTATTTTTTTTTTCGCCCGTTTACTCAGAGCAACTATCCGTCATCAGCCGTAACATAGTTAATAGAGGGAAATGGTTAGGAAGCCCGGCAAACATCAAAGAAGCAAACAAAGAGGCCAAGATTTATGTTGGAAGGTCCACGACCCTGCACATCTTTTGTTTTGCGCTCATACACTATGCATGAATTACGTAATCGCAATGTTTTTGGTTAGTTGCATGAACACACGTAACCACCTATTGTATTTTGTCAGGTTTTGTGCAGGGTCAACCCCCAAAACAGCGAACAAAAACATACAACAAAGAACTTTGCCGGGTTTCCTAACCATTTCCCTCTATTAACTATGGCCGTAATTATCAGTTACTTTAGAACTTTTTATTGATAAGTGCGATAGTATATTTCATGGGAAATGTATCTCACAGAATACAAAAGCCCAACAATGCAAAAGCCTGCGATGTGGTGTAGCATCACAGACTTTTTTTTTCGCAACTTGATGATTTTTTTCCTCACCTGCCTTGTTGGCCGTGTATTGATATTATAAGGAGAAAGTATATATTGAGTATTGCCTTTGAAAATGAAAAAAGAGTTAATTCACCATCAGCTGTGCAATAACGCTAGTGCTGGTCGATGACGAGACAGGTAAAATCTAACAATTCTTATTTTTCTTTCTCCGTAGAGTTACGACGCCAGAGATTATAACACTCGTGTGGTCACATCAATCGTGTACATATCATTAATCGTTATTGGTTCATTCTTCATGCTCAATCTAGTTCTTGGTGTTTTAAGCGGGTACGTATTGCTAAATTAATCAGACAAGCTTTATTTGCATGACTGTAAATTTATTACAATATTGCAAAAGCGTAAACTTATTTAGTAATAATAATAATAAAAATAATAAAATAATAATATATAGTAAAAAAACAAAAATGATTCGTATAAAATTAATTACATTGATAGTATTGATAGTAACGTTCTGTGTACATTCATAAGTGCTCAGAACGAAAGTTCCAGTGAAACCGTTACAGTTTCCCTGTGCAAACTGATTCAGAAGCTTGCCTGTTTTCACTGAGTTTTCATTTCCTTTTAAACTACAGCCTGTAAAGTTTTTGATTCTGTATTTATTCCTGTCTCTTTTTCAGTGAGTTTGCAAAAGAAAGAGAAAGAGCTGAAAATCGGCGAACATTTTTCAAGTATCGCAGTCGAGAGAAAATAGAAAGACAAGTGAATGCATATACTGACTGGATAGGAAGAGCGGGTAAGCAAGGTTTTCACGCGACTGGTAAATACGACCAATTCTTTTTCAGTGACCTCTTATGCTCAGGATGAGGACGAATTATTTAGTATATTTTGCCATTGAAACGGCTCAGTTTTTTTGCAATGTTGTCAAGGATTTTCTCGTTTAACACTTCAAGAAAACGCACGTGAAATTCTTATTTTTAGCTCTTGGTGACTCTCGTTATTTGCACCGAGTATTTGAACCAAATTGTCTTACTTCCTCGGTCACTTGCTTCCCGATAACTAATTGTTAACGCTCATAACACTTATCCTTAGGTGTTACTTAACCTCAAATCAGCGTTTACTACGCCCCAAACATTAAAAGACTAAGGAAAGAAAATCTAAACGCCATATTTTTGTTACCTTAACGTATATAGGCGTCCAAAACAAAAATGTCTCGCACGTCGCACGAGGTAGATTTAAAGCATTCTTTGGTACTTTGGTCCCATGTTCCCTTTTTTCCCTACTTTTCTAAATTAAATTATCACTTATACATACTTAGTTACATTGTACTTATTTATTTTTATTTCATTTTATATATTTTTTTTCTTTTCTGCATGGTACTTAATTACTTAGTACTTGTCTTATTTTACTTTTGTCTTCTTTTATGTACAACCTTGTCAAAGCAATTAAATTTTTTTTAACTACTCAGCTCGTTTAGTTTATTTCTATTCTGAGTAGTTTTTTCGCCTATTCTAGTTAATTTATATTATGCTGTAATTTATCTTCTATTTAATTTGGCAAAATAAAATGGTTGTTGTTGTTGTTGTTGATACTGTAACTGTATTCAGAAAAATAACAACCCATAAAAATTCAAATTTCCACTCTTTCTATTTTTTATTGTTTACTCGATTATATACTAATAACTTGTTGTATTTGTAGAGGATATCCTGTTAAGGGAAGAGAGAGAAAGGCACGGAGTGGGAGAAGGTATGCTAACTCTAATATTCATACAAATCTGCTATTTTCGCTAATTAAAATTAATAAAAGCGAATCCACTTAAAAGAAACGTACTTAACTATTCAACCATTATATGATCCGGCTGTCTATGACGAATCTATTTTGATCGTTTTTTTTTAAAAAAGTTGTCTACTTTCATTTTTTTTCTCGTTGAAGTCAGATCTTTGCAGTAATTTATACCTGAAGCCCAAACATCTCTCACCGATATTGTGACTTGGTACATGCAGTGCGTCAAGTGCTTTTCTATATTTTTGTCAGCATTCTACTTTACCTCTTACAAGAAAATTAATGTTGATTCTTCTTTTTCCATACAGGTGGTCCACGTGATCCATTGAAAAAGCGCTACAGTTTGTCAGACTCGATCATGCATTTGATAGAGGATCGTGGAGAAATAACAAAATATCTTAGAAACAAATCGGAATCATGGTCTGAAAGGTACAATCTCAAACCTGCTATCATATGATACAGATGCATTTTTACCAACCTTAGACATAGACATCATTTATTTAGCCACGAAGAGCTTAGGAGCCATAGCTCGTTAAAACGCTCTCGTGAAATAAAAAGGTTTAAAAATTACGAATAAAAGACGGTTAAAAAGGTAAAAAGTGCAAAACTACACAAAAAAAAAAGACAAAATTGTGATTATGCTATGAATAAATAGAAATCTATATAAATATAACTCTAGTTTAAAAGAAATTACAATTCAATAAAAGGTATCTAAAATTACAATTTAAAAGTTCTTTAAATTTTAGAAGGTCTAGTTGTGCGCGTAGTCTTTAATAATTAAAACCTTGTCGTGTATGTCATGTAAAATTGAGTCGCTGAATCTATTTCTAGCTTACCTTTTTTTGAAAAAGGAGCATTGTTGTATGCTATTTATTTGTTCAGGGTGTTATGAGATTTAATTGTACTGGCATGTTTTCCTTTTTAGTTCCAGCACAATGCGGAAACTCAAGAAAAAAGAAAAGTTAGTTCGAATCCAAGTTCGTCACATGGTTAAAAGTCAAGTTTTCTATTGGTCAGTTATAGTCTGTGTTTTCCTCAACACCGTGCTGATGTCTGTAGAGCATTATGGGCAACCTGTTTGGCTAGGAAAGTTTCAAGGTGGGTACTTGCTTAGCAGATTCCATCACTTGTTATCGTAGTATGACAATAACCTTTGCTCGTTTCCATTTTGGTGCCGAAAAGGCCTATAGTTAAGTAAATAGTTGTTACTAACATAAATCCCAAATATCCTTATACAAATAGAAAAATACAACACAAAGTCAATAAATTTATTATCACTTAGGATCTGGGCATTCACCAATAAACACTTGTTATACCTTCTCCAGTTGGTTGTTTCTGAATTTGAGTTGTTATTGTTTGCCTTTGCAGAGATATCAGAGTATGTTTTCCTTAGCATATTTATAGCCGAGATGTTGTTGAAAATGTATGGCCTGGGCCCTAGAGTTTACTTCAAGTCAGCGTTCAACAGATTTGACTGCGCGGTAAGATTTCAAAATCCATACTTTTATCGGTATGGTATGTTTAAGTCAGACAAATGGGAACAAATAAATGTGTTATTAGTATATAAAATCCAATAATGTTTCTGTGATAGTGCCAAGGTCTTTAAATTTTAAGGATATATAAAAATAATAAAAGAAGTGTGGTAGGATTGCGATAAAGGTCGGGGGGGGGGGGAGTTTCTTCTCAACTTTTCCACATTTCATCAAGGTCACACGCTCTCTCCCCTATAAGAAGTGTGGTAGGATTGCGATAAAGGTCGGGGGGAAGTTTCTTCTCAACTTTTCCACATTTCATCAAGGTCACACGCTCTCTCCCCTATAAGAAGTGTGGTAGGATTGCGATAAAGGTCGGGGGGAAGTTTCTTCTCAACTTTTCCACATTTCATCAAGGTCACACGCTCTCTCCCCTATAAGAAGTGTGGTAGGATTGCGATAAAGGTCGGGGGGAAGTTTCTTCTCAACTTTTCCACATTTCATCAAGGTCACACGCTCTCTCCCCTATAAGAAGTGTGGTAGGATTGCGATAAAGGTCGGGGGGAAGTTTCTTCTCAACTTTTCCACATTTCATCAAGGTCACACGCTCTCTCCCCTATAAGAAGTGTGGTAGGATTGCGATAAAGGTCGGGGGGAAGTTTCTTCTCAACTTTTCCACATTTCATCAAGGTCACACGCTCTCTCTTCTATAAGAAGTGTGGTAGGATTGCGAAAAAGGTCGGGGGGAAGTTTCTTCTCAACTTTTCCACATTTCATCAAGGTCACACGCTCTCTCTTCTATAAGAAGTGTGGTAGGATTGCGATAAAGGTCGGGGGGAAGTTTCTTCTCAACTTTTCCACATTTCATCAAGGTCACACGCTCTCTCTCCTATAAGAAGTGTGGTAGGATTGCGATAAAGGTCGGGGGGAAGTTTCTTCTCAACTTTTCCACATTTCATCAAGGTCACACGCTCTCTCTCCTATAAGAAGTGTGGTAGGATTGCGATAAAGGTCGGGGGGAAGTTTCTTCTCAACTTTTCCACATTTCATCAAGGTCACACGCTCTCTCTCCTATAAGAAGTGTGGTAGGATTGCGGTAAAGGTCGGGGGGAAGTTTCTTCTCAACTTTTCCACATTTCATCAAGGTCACACGCTCTCTCTTCTATATATTTTTGATATTTTTTAAGTTTAAGATTTTTCAAAAGCTCCTCATATCCCTACGACTGTGGCCATTATCAAGTCCGGTTCCTACAATAAAAAGCATATTCATAGACGCATATATTTTCTTTATTTATTTATTTCACTTGATTTTCTCCCAGACTAAAATGTTTTTCCTGTATTGTGCAGGTTGTTCTTGGAGGCATAATAGAGATAGTTGTACAGACATTCACTGGTTATAGCTTTGGTATAAGTGTTCTTCGTAGTCTTCGTCTTCTAAGAGTTTTTAAATTTACAAGGTGAGAATAAACCAGACGTTTGCGTTTGTCGGAAAGTCTTTTTTATAACCTAATCTAACCTAATCACAACTGAAAATAAAAAGAAACCACTGCAGAAAACACCTTGTGTACAAGCATGCCAAGAAAACGATGTACAAAGTTTTGTCAATTTTGAAAGGAATGTTTTGTCAATTTGGGGCTGAAAGGATTGTTATATGCATGAAGTTGAAGAAACTTCGATTTTTTTGGTAACAAGTTAATGCTGGCAACGCTTCAACTGTTTAAAGTTTTTTATAAGCATTGCACAGGCTCGCATGATATATTCAACTTTTATATTCAATTTTCATCTTTTAAAAGTTTAATCACATTTATCGCGTGTAAACCATTTTAAATATTAAATTTATGTCAATGGTTTTGACATTACAGGTTTTGGGCGTCATTACGTAACTTTGTGACGTCACTGCTGAGCAGCATGCGCTCGATCCTCAGTCTCATCTTTCTTCTTTTACTCTTCATCTTCATATTCGCTCTTCTTGGAATGCAGCTCTTCGGAGGAAAGTGAGTTAAAAAAGCTGGGTTACATATATGGCGATACTCATAAAGGTTAAAAAAAAAGCGAGGCGCTGTATCAGTGATCTACGTTTCCACACTAACGCCTAATAACAATTTGTGTAGGTTAATAAACACATATTGTCCACAACCTTTTTTTAAGAAGGTATTTTAGTGTGTAGTGCCGCTGTATATTTATACAAGCTCCACTTTTAGCAAGCTCTTAGAAGGACTAAATACTCAAACATGTACAGCGTCTGATCCCACACACAAAACTGTCTACCAAGACGTTATTCCTGTAGTCAAACCAAACTGAAGTAATCATATCTAGCTTTACAGCAGGTACAAACCGCGGAAAAAAAATCGCGTCACTCAAATCTCGGTTTTAGCTTTGCATCAAATAGGCTGTTTGGTCTATGTTGTTAGAAACGGTCAGAGCACTTTGAACAAACCAAAGCTACATCAAGCATGTATGTCAATAGCAAAATCTACTGATATCATGAATGAATGAACTTAATAATAAGTTTGTTAAATATTTACAATAAAATCAGGCTAATTAAGCGGAGTGTATTAATTGATCCGCAGGTTTAGCGAGCGTCACGACGCGCCACGAACCAACTTCGACAACTTCTTAAAAGCTATGTTGGCAGTTTTTCAGGTTTGTATGAGTATCAGTTTTCCTCTTTCAAATATAGTCCTTAGGTAAGGTAAAGCCTAAGGTAAAGCCTGCGTTCGAGCCAAGTGGCACCATCATGCCGGAGCTTATACCGGTTTCAGCAGCATGAGGCGACTAGGAGTATTTCTACTCCTCCCTGGATGGGATGGTAGTCGACCATAGCAGGATTACCCCCCTGCAGTAAATTCGCCGGTACCCATTTATACACCTGGGTGGAGAGGGGCACTGTAAGAGTTAAGTGTCTTGCCTAAGAACACAACAGAGCTCGAACCCAGACCGCTCGATCCGGAGTCCAGCGCGCTAACTGAACCATTAGGCCACCGCGCCTCCCACATAAAGTCCTTACTCCTTATTATATGATGTCAGCTTCCCGGCTGATTCGTGTCTGCTAGAATAAACACTTGTGAAGCCGACTTCACATTTTTTAATTCACTTTCTTTACTGATTTCAGATTATGACGGGGGAAGATTGGAATGCCGTGATGTACGATGGGATAGTTGCATCAGGAGGCCCTCATACAATCGGGGGAATCTTATCATCATTGTACTTTGTTTCTCTCGTAATTCTAGGAAATTGTATCCTTTAATTTTTAAACGAAGTTAACTATAACTTTCTTTATTTGACAAACCATCGCGTGGTGGGGTTGCATATGTCACGGTTGGAAGTTTTAATAATAGTAATAATAATTTAAAAAACTAACCTGCGAATTGTTGAGGTTACCCAATAAAATGCTGACCGGCTTGCAATGGGCTGCGATTTCGGATGCTACGGCAACTAAAGTTATGGATCGACCAGACAAATAACTAAAATGAGCTCTGCAACTAATTAAAAAAATATATTTTTTTTGTAAACGGTTCATATGGTTAAAACGTTCTTAACCACAGTGCCTCAGATACTCTTCTAAACGTGTTTTTAGCTATCGCAGTAGACAACTTAGCAAACGCTCAAGCAGTGACGCAGGATGAAAAAGAAGAACAACGACAGCTGGAAGCCATGAGAAGAAAGAGACTTGAAAAACGAAGGGATGGGTGGGCTAAAGCTCGGCAGATTCCTGTTCTCATGGCGATAAAAAACATTAATCAACATAAAAACGACAACGACAATCCATTTCGCAATATGAAGCCAGTGTCCTTGGATCACGTGTCTCCAAGGTTTGCAGTGCAGGTTTCTTTGTTTCGCAAATTATGTTCTGGGATCACATAGCTAATGTCTCGAAGACATTAGCTATGTAGCTAAATTCGAGTTTAAATAAAGTTTATGTACGTAACAACTTGTTCACATAATGTGTTTTTCTGCTCATGTGTTTAAATAGTACCGTATAGTTTTTCGATGAATCTAAAGAAGTATATACTACCATTCTTTCCTAGTTAACTTGGGAAAATAGCAATACTTCAAGTAGCTTGATGCCGGAGCTTAGGGCCGCTGTCGTGCATCCCTTTTTCTAGAATTGAAACAGGCTAACGTTAGTTGATGATTCAACATTTTCCTTCCCTTTCCTTATAATAACAGATTTTTATACATTTCTGTTTCAGGGGAGCGAGATGGAACAAAAAGTCAGCATTAAGGGTGAGACTGGTTTAATAATATTTCAGTTTCTCTGAAAAAAATTTTATACTAAGTCATTTTTGTTGTTTTGTTTGCTTCTTTAATAACAGGTGAAGATTTCTCAAGATGGTAAACTTCCTCAGGCAGCATGCGCAACAAATGGAAAATTGTCGAACGGTAATTCCACAGAGAGAGAGAACCCCGACAAAGAGGATGAAGGGGAAGAGGCAGGTGAGCAAAATGCTCCTGTGTGGGGTCGGTAAGAAAATGCTCCTGTGTGGGGTCGTGACAAAATGCTCCTGGGGGGGGGGGGTCGGTTAGAAAATGCTCCTAGGTGGGATCGGTTAGAAAATGCTCCTGACTCCTGAGTGGGGTCGGTGACAAAATGCCCCTGGGTGGGGTCGGTAACAAAATGCTCCTGTGTGGGGTCGGTAAGAAAATGTTCCCTGCACGAGTTTGGAGGAAACCCTCCAGCGTACCGTGGAGTTGATGAAATAAGCTCAAGGGTGGGTTCAGCGAGGAAACATTGTTCAGGTTGGAGATGTGTCGTGGATTTAAGTCCTGGCGTGAACCAAAACATTTTATCAACATCTAACTTCTCCATACAAAATCAAAAACTTTACAAGAAGACAGGGGATGAGGATTAAGAAAATAGTCAACTTGGGGCTAAAGTTGTCTGATTGTCTTATCAATCAGTAGGGATAATAAAAATTTGGAGCTAAAAATTGTTTGGCTCATTTGGCTGGACTAAGTCGAATGCGGCGTTCCTCTCCCTACACCCTTTCTCCCCTCTGGTCTACTCCCTAACATATTAAATCCATACTTTGATGTAAACGGCAATGTCACATCTCAAGGCTCAGGGAATTAAACAGGACAGTAACTTTATTAAAAACTGTTTTCTTTTTTGACACTATTAGAAATAAAAATCACAATCAGAGATAATGACTGAGCACGACCTAAGAGAAACTTGTTTTGTCCTTTACAGAGAACACGATACCTCGTAGAACGTTACTCAGCTTGCGTGACGCGGGACGGATCATACGGAGGCGTAACATACACAGGAACGTACCAATCATAAGAAAGAGTTCCATGTTTATTTTTGGTCCCGATAACCCGTAAGTGCACTCTAGCGATGTCAGTTTTATTTCATGCTTTATCCCAAGGACTTCTCTCGGATGTTGTATAGATTACCTTTATATTTTTCTTTCTGGTTGTTGTTTAGTCTGTTGCATTCTGTGTAACATAGTAAATTAAGAAATGAAAGAATCCAGAATAGAAAGACCAGACTAACCCAGACTGCAAATCAGGTGTGTTAAGTTTCTCATCTTTTTTTTTTCTTAATGTCTTTTTTATTCTTTGTAGAATTCGCCAAGCATGTCACTGGGTAGTAAATCTTCGATATTTTGATGACTTCATTTTGGTGGTCATTTTAATCAGCAGTGTATTATTAGCAATTGAGGACCCAGTCAACACGGACGCGCCGAGAAACAAGGTTTGTTACGTGACCTTCACTTAACAGCCTGTTAAACGTTTTGATAAGTGAAGAAACAAGTTTGCAGATAGACATTTCAATTTTATTCCAGCTTTTTCCCTTTGCCGTCCGGTACCAGTTCTTCCCACACATTGTTTATTTCTTACAAGTAACTTTGTATCCGTGTTTTTTAATTTGTTTAGGTTATCCGGTACTTTGACTTTGGCATTACAGGGATATTTGCACTCGAAGTTCTAGTGAAGGTAACAGTTCATACTTAACTGCGCGCTCTCTTTGAAACTCCATTTGGCTCCTTGTTTCCTCTGCTATTGTGCAGCTCTTAAAGACAACCCAAGTGCATTTTGTATACAGTCCAAACATGTATTTCCGAAGGATATATGGACGAGTTTAGCGTCTGGTGCCGGGGTCTGATGATAAGTTAAAAAGGAAGATTGGCAGGCAAAAAGTAGTGAAAAGAAATAACCAAAAGGAGGGAGAGAGGTAGTGGGAAGGGCGAAGAAGATAACAGCTAACTGATAGGGAGCATGCATTGGAAGTTTCCCTACCATCACATGGAAAGAATTACCCCTTCTCCCCACTGTATTTGGGAGCTGGCGTTGGAAAGTACAAAAATTCCAACAATTTGCATCAGAAGAATTTAGAGCAGAGGGAAGTTACCCCTTGTCTGAAATTAAGGGACGGACCATTATTTTTTTGGAGGGGGGGATGAAAAATATTGAAAAAAAATTGTTTGCAGGGCCTGGAAAGACAAAATAAATTGTTTGCAAAAACGATATGTATATCAAAAAATAGTAAGAATTTTATAAAAATGTTTGCAGAGGTGCATAAACTGAAAAAAAAAGTTGCAGAGGAAAGATTTTTCATCCCCCCCCCCTCCAAGAAATTAATGGTCCGTCCCTAATGTCATTGTAACTGAAGATCTTTTTGTTTTCTGGAGATGATCGACCTTGGTGTCATCCTTCACAAAGGATCTTATTTGAGAAGCGGATGGAACATCATCGATGCCTTTGTTGTGGGCAGCAACATCGCTGCCTTGCTGTTAGAGTAAGCATAAATGCACTTTGAATTGCTCTGTTATTTAAAATCAATTTTGTACCGGTTTGTCTGGCGGTTATCTAAACTTGGCAGCAGGAGAGTGCTATATCAATTGACTAATAGGCAATAAAATAAAGTTTTAAGAAACTTATTGGGATACGCCATTAAGCAGGTCCCCATCGATGAAGGCAGTCGAAATATCCTTCCCTTGACAGCTTGGAAACGAAGACCTAATTTGTATAAACGTTTTTGTATGTTTGTGTGTTTCAGCATGGGAAACAATGATGACAACTTGCAGAAGGATGCTATCAAATCGTTTCGTGTTTTACGAGTGCTCAGACCTTTGAAGGCCATCAATAAGTCAAAGAAACTTAAGGTTAGTTCACTACCTAACGTCTTCGTTTATTGTGACGTCATGAGCCTTACGAGAATTGGTTTTTAAATCTTCTCAAAAAAAGTACGTGTTGAGTTTATTCAAAAAGTATTGCTGTTTGTCTGCCTGTTTGTTTGCTTGTTTGTTTTCATTTGGCGGCGGATAAATTTTAAATTAAAAAGAAAATAGTGTGTTTAACGTGCGGACCACGTTAAATAAAGATTGTGATTGTGATTGTGTTTGAGCTCTAAAATAACATAAGTCGTCTGAGAATACTATACAAGCTATCAAATGGCAACAAAGAGATGTCGATTGAACTGAATAATAGTGATAATACAGCCGAGAAATGAATGCCAAATAACTGAGTAATCTTATGAATTTGTTTATACTTTTCAGGCTGTATTTGAGTGCATGATGTATTCCTTAAAAAATGTACGCAACATTCTCCTCATCACACTATTGTTCTACTTTATATTTGCTGTGGTTGGAGTACAGTTGTTTAAGGTAAGATTTTCGAAGTGTATTTCAGTACCTTTCATGGAACATTTTCATTTTGCTTGAAATTTTAAAAGTGTAATAATATATTTTCTTTAACTCTTAGGGAAAATTTTGGTATTGTACAGATCGCTCGAAAATGACGAATGAAACTTGCCAGTAAGTATTACATTCCATTCATTATAGGGAAAGTGAAAGTAGTACGAGGGATTTTGTTTACTTGGCTTATTTTGCTGTGCAAAATAACATGAACAGTTTCTAATCAACATCACAAGTCGTCTTTATAAAAACTATAATAAAAAGTTCACTGACTTAAAATATTAAAAAAATATGAGCTTTCAGCTGTCGCTCTACAGCCTTCGACGGATAAAAAAATGGAATGCAAAATGAATAAAATAAATACAAAAAAGGCGAGATGAAAATAAATACAAAAGCGAAGTAAAAGAACAAAAGCGCACTTTTTTACTTCGCTTTTGTTCTTAATTCATCTCGCCTTTTTTGTATCTATTTTATTCATTTTGCACTCCATTTTTTATCCATCGAAGGCTGTAGAGCGACGGCCGAAAGCTTATACTCTTCGTCAGTGAAAGTTTTTATTATGTCTTATCCCGGCTGCGCTTCAATCTTTAACAAGTCGTCTTGTTGCAACATTGTTTCAACCATTCTCTACAGTTTGTTCTAACCCTTTCCTTTTCACCCTTTTCTTTTGCGAAATTATCTTATTGAGCACAACATAACTTCGGTCCACACGCGCACATGCCAATGACACTGTAGCCACGTCCCCTTAAAAAATACCGGTCACATATATTTTAGTAACTAATATGTTAAAACCTTGCATTAACAATATTGATTTGTCACTCTGCTCTGCACCTCTTTGTATTTGGATTAAGTGGTAGGTGCATGATTAAAAGCATGGATGCATATGTTTTATTTACAGAGGAGAATACTTCAAGTACAATGTTGCCATCAATAATAAAATAAGCCTGGATAACTTTGAGGTATCGTATTAAATCAACAAGTATGTTAAACAATTTATTGAATTATCGTCCGATACAAAATACTAATCAAGAAATGTGAAATGACATGTCTGACACCAAGTGGCAGATTATAATAAATCAAAAAAAACAATAGCTTGCTTTGTATATGGTATGTAGTGGACAATAATTTCCGTAAAATTCCGTGAAATTTACCCAGTACACACTATTACACTATTATACTGATTAAGTTTGAAGATGATAAGTGTGCCGTCCGCTTGGAGAGGAGGGACGTTGATGTAGATTTCTACTCCTGGGCCTTCGCTTTTTTTTTAGGATTTTGACTGTGTTTCGAAGAGGACCATTCCTGTCTCTTCCTTGAATTTGTCCCTATCTAATGTCAAGCTGTAATGTTTTTATACTTGCAGGTTTTACCGAGATTGTGGCAGAAACACAAGTTTAACTTTGACAACGTACCTCACGCCATGCTGGCCTTGTTTTCCTCATCTACTGGGGAGGGGTGGCCTCAGTAAGTTGTGTAACTTAAGAAACAATGCTGCACCTTGTCACTTGACCATGTCAATAAAAATAAACTGTGGCGCATGAATGAATACCAAATAACAAAATAGTAACCTTCCAATTGCAGGATTTAAGAAGGTTTTGTGTGGTTTCATCCTTTTTACGATTACTGCGTTCACTCGACACTGTCTGAAATGGTCATAACCATTTGTATATAATGCGACTTTCAGAAATTTTTATATCCGAGCAAGAAAGAAAGTCTTTACCGTTACAAAGAAAGCCTTATGTCAGACATGCTAACTTGCCACTGGGTATTTTCGCAAAACTGACAAAAGTTCCATTTGCTGGGTGTAGCAGGAAATAAGGGAAGAGCTGACTTAAAATAAAGTCAACTACAAAGAAACGAAATAGCTGTCTGTTGCTTCTCTTCATACGTGGGGCCACTGGTCTGTCCATAGCTCATTCTTGAGGTATTTTACATCATCTGGCAGGTGTACGTTTGACTTCAGAGTAAAATTTTTTTTTTTTTTTTTTCCTGCAGAGGCATGTATCACACTGTTGACGCGACCACAGAGGATCAAGGGCCAATCAGAGACAACCAGATCCAAATGTCTTTGTACTATGTCTGTTTCGTTGTTGTGTTTTCTTTCTTCTTTCTAAACATGTTCGTAGCTCTGATTATTGTTACTTTTCAAGAGCAAGGAGAGAAAGAAATGGATGGATGTGAACTCGATAGAAATCAGGTATTCATGCTCACTTACCAAGCCTAGAATTCCGATAGTGTCACGGAAGTTTCTTCCATTTAGTAGCGTAACTTGTAGTCATTCGTCATTTTTGACTTCGTTTAAAATACGTAAAATTGTAGGTTCTGTAGGTACCACAAATGACATATTTACTTGGAGTGGTCTGTAAAATAGCCTGCGTTGCAGAGGAACGAACAAAACCCCGGTGTCGTCTGCAACGCCGGCTATCTGTACAGTTGCTAGCTTAAAAATTCCATATTAAGCGTAACATATAACGAAGATCTAATTGTGACTTACCTGATTTATGGCCTTTACTCCGATGAGGGAAATGCGCCGAACTATCTAACTGTGATGATATTTATTACATATTCCAGCGAGACTGCATTCAGTTCGCGATGACAGCCAAACCTAGACAGCGGTACATGCCGGAGAATAAAAACACGTGCGTTTATAAAGTGTGGAAAGTTGTCGACTCCAAACCATTTGAAATCTTTATCATGGCCACCATTGTCCTCAACGCTATAGTTCTTATGGTCTCGGTAAGAAACTCAAAATCAACAATCAAATGTAGTTTTATTATTTTATAAGGTTGCTGATACTAGTGATTGACGTGCGCCTTATTTACCTGATTCGTTTGTCATTATGCATTTTTCTGTATTTTCTTCAATTCCCGTCAATTAAACATTGCATTGCGTTTCAATTATGCTTACACATGTTTAGTTTTTAACCGATACAACTTCCAAAATTTTCTATTTTTTAACAAATACGTCAGATGAACTGATGTTTGGAGGTCCAGCTGAAGTTTTAGCAGCGCATATAATCATGCCCATGCTAAGTTAGGCTTACTTTTAGTTCAAGCTCTTCAGGCTTATTTATCAACTACACATGTCTTCACATGCATTTCTTGAGGTTCTTGTTTGGAGAAATTCATTTGCACAGATTGAAACATTTCTACTAAGTGAACAGTTGATTTATTCCCCTGCCCGTCTGACTTGTATTGATATTGTTAGGAGAAAGAAGTTTCCAATCATTGCTAGGCTTGACGTGTTAACATATTCATTTCTCTATAGTACGACGACGCCTCGCCTGAGTATGAGAGGGTCCTCATTAATTTAAACACCGCTTTCACTTTCGTATTCCTGTCAGAAGCCATTCTGAAGCTGATAGCATTTAGACAGGTTGGTAAAATTTAATCAGCTCTCTTTGTCTTTACTGTCACTCCCCGACAAAGGGCTAACCCTCAAAACGTCAGTCGTTTTCATCGTAAATGATTGATTTATATCATTGATCTCAAGTTAAGAACAAGAAAAGTCTTCCTATATCAAACCTATATCACTGACGGCCGAGCCCGGAGCGGGAGAGACGAGGCGGCGAGAAGGAGGGGAGGGGGAGGAGGACGGGAGAGCGAAGGGGCGGAGCGGCCAGAGGGAGGACGCGGAGGAGCAGCCCCCGGAAGGGGAGGAGGGCCGGGGGGGACCGCACACGGAGGGGAGAGGAGGGACCCCGGAAGAGGGGAGGGCGGGGGCACAGCAGCGACGCGACGAGGAACGACCGCCGAACCGTGGCGGGGAGAAGGGGGAGCGCGCGCGCGAAGGACCGACCGACGCGAGGGGCGCCGCCCGGCCGGCCCGCCAGGGGAGGAGACCCAGGCCGCGCCAGCGACCCCGACCCGCCCCGGGGGACGACGACCGCGCACGAAACGGCGAGGAACACAGGACACGGGAACACGAGGGGAGAAGAGAAGAGCGGGGGACGACAACGGACCGGCAACACGAGCGGGACAGAGACAGAAAAGACCCGGACAGATTTGAGGGAGCTCGTCAGCAATTGCAATATTAGCTTTCTTCATAAACTTATCGCGTGATCCAAGAAAAAAATAATAGTAGGATATTTTTTTAGATTTTCAGTAACAAACTTCCCCCTAAAATGAATTTAAGGACCACCTATCCCTCCCACTCTCCAATATCAGAAGTTGTTTTTCTTTTCAGAATTACTTCCGTGATTTCTGGAATGTGTTTGACTTTATCATTGTGATCACTACTTTAGTCGGCGTAATCCTGGAATTAAGCGTAAGTAAATATCTATGTTTATAAAAGCTTTTTTTATATATATTCATACATTCATTCATTCATTCATTCATCATTCATGTCCCCTAATTAGTATGGTTTTATTTTCCGGCTATAAGGCTTTGACACTTAAATAAAGTTTCTTATCTTATCTTATCTTATTCATTCATTCATTCATCTATTCGATTCAGTCAGTCAGCCAGTCAGTCAGTGAGTCGTTCGTTCGTTCTTTCCTTCGTTGTTTATTTATTTTATTTATTTTTTTAAACACTTTAACTCTTTCGTACTTTGGAATAGATAGTTTGCAATTAACAGAATAACGCAAAAAGCTATTCCAGAACTGTTTGTATAATAAAATGTTTCATATCTCATTAGTCGACCAACAAGGCCAGCGACACCCTTCAAATAGACCCGAGTTTTTTCCGACTCTTCCGAGCTGCTAGGCTGGTCAAATTACTCAGACAGGGTTACACCATAAGAATCCTCCTGTGGACATTCTTACAATCTTTCAAAGTAAGGGTTGTTTTGCTGTTATGGATTTGGGTGAGGAAAAAACAAGATGAAACATTAAGATAGCTAGAGGCCTTCGAGTTAAAACAAGGTATCCGCTGACCAGTATCACATGACCATATCGCGGGCTCGCATATAGAACTCATCGAGGTCGAATGTTTTTTAGAAGTTTACCGCTGACCAAATAATGGTTTACATTGGATCGCGGGCATATCAAGGTGTAACCAGGTATATGGGATCAGGGATCACAGCTTTGGGTTCGGGATCACGCCTCGGGTGGGGATCCGCCGGGGGGGATTGCCCCGGGCCCCGGGCAGGGTGGCGGCGGCCTATAGATGGGATAAAAATATAATAGGAATATTTTTTTTTTTGGAAAAAAAAAAAAAATTTTAAAATAAATTTGGAAAAGAAAAAAAAAAACCGTGCTATATTTTTTCTATTATTGGTCAGTAAATTGGGAGCTCCGCTTTTAGGCTTGGCTAAATCTATTTAATAAGGGCTACAACTCATTTGCACCTGTTAAGTCTCCTACATTTATCGCTATGTCGTCTGCTGTCATTCATAGGCGGAGGCGATAGAATGTGGAGAAGTCCGATCCCAAGAAGACACTTCTTAATAGAATGCTACCCATATTGTAAATCTACCGCTATATTTGCCGCTTGCTGGTTATTTCAATTAAATGAATGTGTCAATCTGTTTACAGGCTCTGCCTTATGTTGTCATTTTACTTGGTATGTTATTCTTCGTCTACGCTGTCATCGGAATGCAGGTGAGATACGAATACTAACTGATCCCCGACGTTAAATAATACAGAAATAAAATAATACAGCGTGTGGATATCGATGTTACTCGCAGCTACCTATCTATTTTCCTCACAACCCCACTAGCCGAAGGAGAGTGGCCGGAACATCACAAGCACGGACATGAAAGCGAATGAACCCCCCCACGCGCCCCAATGGAGGGCGCGCGAGAGAGAGCCACGAACTGAACATCATGAAGCGCAACCGTCAAACGTCGCCGTCAACGCACATCACACACAAGAGCAAACTACCTAATCAGGGCATTGTCTTTTTAGTTGTTTGGCAGGATTCGTCTCAGTGAAGACTGGAGCAGACAAATAAACCATCATAACAATTTCCGTAATTTCTTCATGGCACTTCAAGTCCTTTTCAGGTAGATAACTTACTTATTTCTCGACAGTATTAATAAAAATAGAAGGACCTACGATCATTCCTGCCCCAATAACTGCTGCTGTTACTCAGTTTTATCTTTGAGTAAGGATTGAGGGTCTCCTCTTGGTGGATGTAACAAATCCCACTAAAATTTTTCCTTAACCCGCGACTGTCCTCGGGGCTGTTGCATATCGCCATTTCGTCAACCTGACGCCGCTCGTGTTATTTTCTAATTGGTTAAAAATATTTCCGCCCTTATGTAATAAACCAGTGAAAACACATCCTCATACAGAACTCAGACAATTTCGTTTAAACTTTGTTATTAATCCTTCTTCTACAGAGCCTCTACAGGCGAGAACTGGCATAAAATCATGTTGGATTGTTTTGACGACGCCAAGTGTGACTCTGATGAAAAGAAGACCTGTGGCAGCACCGTCGCTTCCATCATCTACTTCTGTACTTTTTACTTCTTTTGCACATTCTTGGTAAGTACTCTTAAGAGCCGTTTACACATGTCCAGCCACAGTGGCAGCACAAGGCGCACGCAAAGCGGCTGCTCAGTGTGAACTCAGTGGCAACACGTCGAAGTAAATGTCTGCGTTTGCTTTTGTTTTACGTGCGTTTTACGTGTGATTTTCTACTTGGGATTGAGCAACGTTTGTGATTTCTTTTCACGTGTTGACCTACTTCTGATTAGGGAGGTGCGGTGGGGAAATAACTGACTGGTTTGACTCAGTGTTTTCATAATAGTTATTTTACATAGCCAGTAACAAGTCAATCCCGGGCTATTGACAACAGAACTTAAATGGCTCCTAAATTCCAACAGTTTACTGTAGACAGTTTGTTTAGCCAACATGTTTCTTTTGTTAATTCTTTGTCATTTTTCGGAAGCAGTGAACTGGTGAAATATTTGCAAACTTCTTGAATTTATTTTAACATTAATTAAGGCCTTGTGTTACATTAATGATATACTTTTTTTCTTTCAGATGTTGAATCTATTTGTTGCTGTTATTATGGACAACTTTGAATATCTAACTCGAGACGAGTCCATTCTTGGTCCCCATCATCTTGATGAGTTCGTGAGGGTCTGGTCCGAGTATGACCCAGGCGCCACGTAAGAACAGCAATGACTTTATTTGAGAAATCTATGAAATCGACACAAAAGGCGCCTAGAACCTTCCTAAGCATATAAAAAAACCATAACTTTCATTCTACTTTGGATGGTTATGGAATACCTCTTGGTCATTTCCTCAACGGCTTGGTCATTTCCTCCGGTCCGGCTATTTCATTTTTACAGCTTTCCCAAAGAAATACTTGGTGTATTGCTTACATAATCAATCGTTAACCCACAAACCCTTACCCGTTTTCTTAGAAGGGGCTGTCACTCGAAACGTGAGCTGTTCAGCACTGGCGCTTGATCTTATTGTGGTCTTGTTGTGGTCTGGCCTTAACAATTGTATCTTAAATTACAGTATGTGTAAAGCGCATTTGAACATACACATATGGAAAATGCGCTATATTAATGCATTATCATTATCATTATCATTATTATATCCAAGTTGACAATATAATAAGTAAGTGATGTGATTTGGCCCAAAATCTTTTATCTTTTCAGAGGACGGATTCCGCATACAGAGGTGTACCGCTTGATGTGTGACATGTCTCCCCCGGTGGGGTTTGGAAGAAAATGCCCAAAGTTTATCGCTTATAAGGTATTTTATTTGTTATACGAGTTGTACAATATGATGTCAACTTTGCGTCCTTTAGTCATGGTAATTAGTAAATCCTGAAAAATATCCAAGAATGTAGAAACAATGATCCCCAATCAGAATTGCTGTTTGCCTTTGTAAAGACACTGTAGAGAACCTTTTAGTCATTCAGAAATTATACCGGCAGGGGTGGTGACTGTCCTCTTTTTCCTTCGTCATTTTCTCAAATTTAGACAGTCAGTTCTTCTGCTAATCTTTTATTTCAAGTTATTGAGAGGATGAAAAAAGTTACTCTCTAAATCTGAGAAGATATCGCGGAAATTTAACTGATAGGACAGAACCCCTGTCTAAAATGTATGTTAATACTAATGTTTTTGTCTTTGTTTTGCTTGCTGTACAGTTTTTGTTGTTGGTTGTTGTTGTTGTTCGCTTTTCTCGATTCACGTCCCAACATTCTACCAATGCAAAGGCAGGAATGAACGTTTCCATTGATTGTTTTATAACGATTTTCGTTTTGTTTTTCCTTTTACAGCGCTTGATAAAGATGAACATGCCAATAATGGGTGACAACACGGTCTTATTTACTTCCACCTTGTTCGCGCTTATCAGAACAGCTCTCGGGATATTTAGCACAGGGGACCCAGCATACGCCGACAGTGAACTCAGAAGAACGATTAAAATACTGTGGCCAAAAACGTCCAAGAAGATATTGGAAAAAATGATTCCTCTTCAGTCAGGTAAGAACACGCTGACATTGTACACCGATGTAATTTCTTCAGTTGATTTCGATGCCGAACAGATTTTTCGACCGCATGCTCTGAGGATATAGAATCTTGCTCCTCGTAAAGAAATACTTATTAACGCCCTGATTGGTTGGAGAACGCCGAACGAGTTTTATAACCAATGGGCGTACGCGTGGGACATCAATTTGGTCACGTGA
Source organism: Oculina patagonica (assembly GCF_052425735.1). Classification (NCBI taxonomy): domain Eukaryota; kingdom Metazoa; phylum Cnidaria; class Anthozoa; order Scleractinia; family Oculinidae; genus Oculina; species Oculina patagonica. Next base: position 64,182,550 of record NC_135761.1, read on the forward strand.
TGTACTCAGTTTGAGATCAACATTAGATATTAGAAAGTAACATCGGATCCAATCTTATTTGATCAACTCGCCCAAGAATTCACGCATTCCCCGGATGTTCTCACGGTAGCTTACGTCAAAAGCATTCATCTTTTGCATCGCGACTTCTCTGATCACAACTGGGTGCTTAGTTTTTTCTCGGAGTAGGCATTAAGATGCGTGTCCACTTCCAGGCTGTTTAAACCAATAAGTGTTACACCGTGTGACGTGTTTCGATGTATTTCGTTTTATTGCAGTCTTGAGTTCTCAACAAATGACCATCGGCAAGATCTACTGTGCCAAACTGATTTTTGAAAACTACAAACACATGAAAAAGAAGCGCCTTGAGAAAAAGAAGAAGGTACGAACATTCATCCTTTTAAAATAATGCTGATGGTATCGCCGGATACAGATCCTTTTGCAACATCGAAGTCAATTTGCTTGTTGGAGTAAATTTATAAGGCGGCAATGAAATGGAACAGTGAAAGTGTTAGGATTATTTCTTTTTCTTGTTTGTTTGTTTGTTTGTTTGTTTGTTTGTTTGGGGGTATTTCTAGTTTTCAGCCAAACATATCGAACAAAACAAAAATTGTGAGCGCAGACTTTATAAATATTCTCAGCCAATTGCCTGTTCACAATGGAATGACCTGTAAAGAGAAAAAGTCAGGAACAAAAAATAAAAATAAAATATTCTCTCAGTTCTAAAACAATTGTTTTGCAGAGGAGGCCTTCGTTATTTCGTCGGCTCGTCGGAGCTCTACGAAGTGGTAACTCGAACTCTGACGACGAAGAAGCTGAAATTAGGGCTTCACCCGATTATTTAACAGCAACAAGAAGACGATCAAAAACATTAACATCTCTTCCATCAATGTGAGTTGTGTCATACAATATAATACAATACAATACAATTTTAATGTCCATACGTGGGACGAGGTCTCCCTCAATGTCCGAGCCAGAGGCTCATCTATAAAACGTAGGACTTAAAATTAAAATACACTATTTCTTTTTCGTGGTGATTAAAGCTAAGATCTTACATCTTTTTTCTTGCCCAGCGTTCAAACGAGTGAAAGTTATATGACCTATCTTATTGCTTAGGCTTGTGTCAGTTTTTTAGTTTCGAAAACGCTTAAACGCCAACAGTTTACGCTACTCTGGATGACTTTTGATGATCAAATATTATTATAAAAATAGAAACTACGCCCATTCATTAAAAGTCGCTTCCTGCTAAAAAGAGATATAAAAAAATCAATTAAATATATTTGCAAATGGTTCCAATCAAGTTCAATCATGCGGCTCTGTTACCTGAACTGTAATTAAGATGTTACACTGATTCGCTTTTCGATTGCCCAAACATAGTTCGATCTTGTAGTTCAAGCCCTAATACATAAGATGAAGTCGTGCATTAATTTCTGTTTTCGTTCCAATTGTACAGAAGTAAAGAAAAACAGGAAGTGTTAAATTCCAAGCGGCGGATGCATCGCTCGCTAAAGTTCTTCAGTAGAAGACCATTTGGTCGATCAGACAGTTACAGTGAAGATGAAGACATAAGAGGGACCAACAAGTCTGTTCATTTCAAGGTAAGTGGATGTTGATGAATTAAAGGTTGGTTTTCATATGATCGCACCGATCGTTTCTATCGCATCGATCGTTTGCAACTACTGAGACGATCGTAGGCGATCGAAGCGAATGGAAGCGATCGGGGGTTCTCATATGATCGCCCTGATCGCCTGGTATCAGCGAAGAAATACGAAAAACAATCATTTTAGCCTTATAGATCCAACACAATGGCAGCCTTCAATGAAAGAGCAAAACTCGTGGCCTCCTATTTCTCTATTTTTTTTTACTATCCCTTCTTCGGAAGGGATAGTAAAGCTAGAAAGATAGAACACGGACGATCCAAGTGATTGACCCAATCGCCGCAGACGGTAGCGATCGTCTGTGTAATTTTCTCAAATAATTGCCTTAATCGCAAGAAAACATTTTTAAATGACAAAGACGATAGAAACGATCGGGGCGATTATATAAAAACCAGCCTTAAGTAATCGAAATTGATTGTGTTTCGTTATGGTACAGGAGGCTCCTATGGACCTTACCGATATCAACCCAACTATTATTAGCACAGACACAGAAGACGAGGACCATGCAGACGGCGCATGTCCTAAACTTAAAAGGAAACCATCAAAGCTCAGCTTCAAAAACCCAGTGGTAAGGTGGCTTCACTGTTGAACTCTTAAGCTACAATGTTTAAGGGGGCACTGTCATTTTCGCATGATTTCTAGACTTCATAGAAAACGAGTGAGGATGGAGATGGACAAACTTGAGAGCGACAGGCTCATTTCATTGTCGGCTTGGCTAATTTCTTATTAGTGTCTTAGCACATTCGCCACGTGCACGAGAGTGCTTCTTAACTATTATCTAAATTTTCTGGGAGACAAACAAACATCAAGCTCACTGTTGTTGTTGTTGTCGTTGTTGTTGTAAGTAGACATAACTAAAGCAAGATTGATCCAAAAGTCTAAGTTGCAGTGAGAAGGGGACGGAATTATATTACTGTTTTAAGTGTCTTATTATTCTCTCCTGTAAACTCGAAACTCATTTCCGCTTTCCAACGCATTCTACCTATTATTCTACTATAAATGTATTATTCTATACTATAAATGTGTTGTTTCAGTTTAAAATAATAAGTAACTTTCAGGTCATAACATAAGGGGCAGTAATTATTAAATAAATATAAATAAGGGATACACAACAACATAACTACTAAGGCTGTTTTGTGACTTGATATCCTAACTGCAAATTAACTATTAACTATTAATTAGGCTGGCATTATCACTCAACATTAAATTTCCTCTCTTTTGAAGAAATGAACGTCGACGGCCTTGAACTAACCTCGGGTGAATACAAAATATTTTGGCTACGTCTGACACTCTTTACGTTATATGAGCAAAACATGCAGTGAATTGGAATTTTTAAAAAAAAAATCATAGAAAAATAGGTATAGGAGTAAAGAGCCGGCTCAATAACAATAACAAAGAATCTTTTTCTCATTTGAACCATACTTTTCAGCCAAAAGGAGAGACGATTGAAATGGAGTGCATGCTTCCTAACGGTTAGTCGTTTGAACTAATACTGACATTTATTTGACCTGCTAGTCAGTCCAATGGCAATAACTTACTGGCCGATCGACAGTGTAGGATTAGTAATGTCACTTTTTCGCAAAGCAAGCATTTTGAGAGAGTAACTTCTGATCAGTCTGTTATCTTACTAACATCTGCACTAAAACTGACTCAATTTAATGAACTCAAAGTAACAATTAAGCCGAGCCTTTACAAAATAAAAATGGTTGCCACAGTAATAAAGGAAAATTGTCCAAATTATCATCATTATCATTTCAGTGTTCATTATAGAAGTGTTTTAAAAATGCCGTATTTTCTCAATCAATCCCCTCCCCCCCCCCCTCTTATAAACGCCCCTAAAATGCAGTGAGAGTCTTCTCTCCACAAAACATGAGCATGGAGGTGGAATATTAGGGAAACGTAGAATTTGAAATCAGGACCTGGACCTTTTTCGATCGAGGAAATACGGTAATTAGATATTATTTCTGGAATACTAGTTTTAAATGTATCGCAATTAAAAGTTAACAATTTGCTTCTAACTAATAAAATAGAAACTTTTAGGAGAAGAGTCTGTGAAGTTCCAATCATTTGCAAGCAATATAGCTTAAAAACAGATCGGTTTTCCGTGAGTTTCTGTTTCTGTTTCTGCATGGAGCATGGCCTCGGTTCATTTTATGCACTCCTTTATATTGCAAGTAGTGACGCCCCATCTGACCCAGTTTAACATGTTGAGCCACTTTTGAAAGCAAAGTAATACCAATATCGATTTAGTGTTGGACCCGATTTTAAGCAATGTTGAGCCAATATTAAGACCATGTGGCGTAGTGTACCAGTGTTGGATCAATGTAGGAGTGATACCACCGTAAAAGTCTTCAGTGTAGCTTGGTGTACCTATAAACATCAAAGTGTCGCTCTTTTGCTTGTCGAAAGTAGGGCAGGTTTTTATTTGATTTTTCGTTTTATTTTCGTTCATCATCCCATTTTAATAGGGAACTCTAGTCAATCTGATCAAACATGTCTGTCTTGTTTTGGCCAATAAGATGCCAAAACCAAAATCAACTTGCTGGCGGGCCTCTTCCCACACCTGGGACTGGTTACAATATGAGACATAGTGATTGGCTAGAATTAGCCAGCTGTCATTACTTTGTTAACTTTCATGACAGTCATTTAAAATCTGCTTTATTGTAATATATATCCATGCATCACGACTTTGTGTCATTTCCAGGCTCTGGAGGACGAGATGGAGACAGCTAGCTTCGAGAGTCGCTCGCGTTCCTCCACTGGACTATCCTCCCCACTCTCCCTACCCATGGTGAGAATAGAAGTGACGTCACCACAGCCATCTGGTGCTCAGGGGCATGGAGAGGAGCCACCTCAAAGATTAGTAGGGGACAGATCATTGATGGTTCTTGATTTCCCGGATGTGATAAAATCAGCAGAGAGCAGTCCTCGGCACTCATTGATACCCCTTAGCGAGTTTTACGAGACACAGGGGAGAACGTTGAATGAGCGAAGGACTAGAGAAATAATCAATCAAATCAATGTTGAAGTAGCACAAGCGATTAACAGAGGGCAAAGTCCGTATTATATTTATGGAATAATGGATAATGATGAGGAGACCTGGTGCTGACATTTTACTGATGCGTGGCATTCGGGTTTTTCAGTAACAATGTGAAAGAAACTGTATCAAGAATGGAAAAATATACGCTAAGTGGTTCGAGATCGAAAAGTTGGAGTCTGGCAAGAACAAAGACGCTATTTTCGGAGAAAAGCTGTTAACCTGGAAGAAAGCTTGAACATGTTATAACGTCCTCGTTCTTTTAGTGTGGACAGGAAAAACGCTCGGAAGTAAAAAGAAGTTAAATTATTCAATATACAACGTTCGTTACGCTTAGAACATATTTTTGGGAAGCAAGTTTATTTTATTTCGTTGTCTTTTTTTCATAAGTTCGTTTTTGATAAATTTATTGTGCATAAGAACTTTGACACTTGGCTATTATCGGCGAGAATTTTCCAAAAAAATATAAATCAGTAATGTTAATAAGAAAGACGTTTACAGAATACTTATCATCTGATGCATGCGGCAAGTCATATCCTCGTTAACTTATTTTTTAAGCAAGTACTCTTTCATCGTTTTTTTGATGTATCTCTAGAACTAAGATTGAAAATTACCAGTACAATTTGAATAAAATGAGCTGCATTTCACACAAATTATATTCCATTCACACCAAAATCTACGACAGTGTAATAAATAGCTCTCACGTGTTGTTTCAAGACATGCAGAGTAAGGTACTTTCTTGCATAAATTAATTTAAAAACCGTGTTTTAGTAAACCGCATTTACACTTGTTTAGATTTGGTGTGGAAGGTATATAGATTGTAATTTCTTTGCAAACTAAGACTGTAGGAGAAAGAAAATTAAAGAAACGTTTTTCCTTGTACAGTTGAAAGCCAAAGAACAAACACGATCAACAATAACCTCACTTTTATTGAAACTATTGATCTCTTTATAAATTGAATTTGTTTCAATTATCATGTGATATTTGATTTGCTCTATACATATATACATTTACATTAAGGTTAATAAATTTTTTGTAAAAAGAAATATATGGAAATTAAAATTAGAATTTTTAATAAAGTCAAATGTCGCAGAGTTGATTCATAGATTACGTTTAAGTTTTCTAGTCCTTTTAGTGAATTTAACCTATATAGTGTGTTCATGGCGGCCATATTGGAGGAGTGAAACAATAAAATGATTTTCCTTTGGGGAAAAAAATCATTTTTATGCAAATATCTCCAACATGGCCACCACAAACACACTCAATAGCGAGAAACGAGTACGACGCGTATTATCATAAAAGACTGGGGAGGACTCAGGAAAAAAGTTTCGCTGAGCAAATTATGAACATGAAAGCGTACATAATAACAGTCCTTTCTTATGCCGACCACTGACAGCAGGACTTGGTTGTTTAGGACAAGATTAAGTTTTTTAAGGATTGGCATGACAATGAATTTGACAACTTTGAATTTTGCTTTCTTCTCTGAAGAGAGGATGAAACAAGAGAAGACATCCCATGTCCCATGATCGTTTTCGGTTTTTTAAATCTATTATTTCAGCGAGAGATCTACGAGCCTGCACATTATTACACCTTTATTTTGTTGATGGTTCAGGTCGAAGCCGGTATGTCAAAACAAATAACGGGTCCCAGTTATTGAAATGTCAGGGTGCATTTCGATCTAAAATGTTTAATAAACGAGAACAGAAATATCAAGTAAATTTCATTAACCAGGGAAGTAAAGCTTCGTTTCCAATAACCTGAAATTTATCATTTCACTAAGAACTTGTTTCGCAAGTCTGTTTATTTACATAATATTTTTTATCAAATTTCTCCACATTGTTTTGAGATTCTTCTTCGATGACGATTTTAATTATTTATGGTTACGCACGTGGGTTCTGGTCTATTCTTTAATGGCAGCTGCTTTTTGTTTTTCTCTTAGCTTAATGGGCGTCTATAAGGTTCAAATTGTCACCTGGTCATTCGTGACAAACATTAAAATATGTTTCATCATTTTATCGTGGCTATACCCTTTTTTTAGAAACAGGCTGATAAATCAGATCAATAAATCGGAGCTTGAAAATCAGTCATATGTATAAAATAAGGAACTACCTTCATGAAGCAGAACTGTCCACTGTTTTCTGTGTTTATATTCCAGCACATTCCAACACCTTGATCTATTGAGATTTTTGATATTTTTACGCCTCATTTACTTGCTTCAAGTTGACATGGCGTAAAAAAAGCATTAACCCTTCGCTTGAAGCGGTTGTCTATAACCATGCAATCTTCGATAGAACACCTTTCACGGTCTTTCTCCCATTTATCACCTTGACACATGTGCAACATCAAAACTTATCCTGGTCGGGTAAGACGGAAGCATTTGGCAAAGGTTCTCACTGAAACAAGCAACTCCATAACAGTTCTGTCCGCCGTAGGACATCATTGCTAGATCACAATGTTCCACATCGCAGCATTTGGCGATACATTCCTTCATGTCTTGAACTTTACCAAGCTGTTTAAAATGATCAGGCTTGAGCGAATCATCTGTTTGTTGCCTCTCTGAGGAAGTAGGCGGTGTACACTTGTGTTTGGGAACAGAGTTGCAGTCAACCACGAAAATCACTGCACGAGGAATAAAATTAAACCAACCTTTTTTAAGTAACAGAAGGATGATCATTCAACGCAAAGTTGTCCAACTTACCCTGTGCAAAAGCTAGAAATGTAAACGTTCTCTTCAAGAAGGTCATGCCTGTCTTTTTTGTTTTTAGCAAGTAGTTCACGCGTTTACACAAGTACTGAGACATGAACACTGAATTCAGTGAGCTGTTCATGCGATATTCTTGTTATTTAGCACGCGTAACACTGCTATAACAGGTGTTACGGCGTCAAGCAAATAGCAACGCTGATTGGTCGTTTGACTGACACGGTACCTGACTACATTTAGGTACCAAAAGACTTTTGCACAAATATTCTACTAGCAGTGTTTTAACTGGTTTGTTTGTGACCCTTGATACACAAAGTTCAAAATTCTTTTCTTCAGTTATTTGCATTGTGTAGCCTTAATTTCACTAGAGAAAGGGTTTTCATGGTAACACATACATCTAAACAGTGATCAATCTAAAAGGCCAAAATCTTTGGTAAAAAGTCAAAAATATTTAAGGATTTAAATTATTTTTCATTCAGTCTTCTCGAGCGCAGTGACCCACAATTACCGGCGTTTAATCTGTTACGGTATCTGTACTACAGGAGCTTTCACCCTGGATGGGATGGCAATCCATCACAGGCTACCCCCAGCATATTTTTCAGGTTGTGCTTCCGTTGTTAGCCATTCATGAAAAAGTTGTTTCGATTTAAAAAAAAATTTAGTTACAGTTAACACAATTTGCATACGACATCAATTATAGTTGTAATCAGCCTTTAAAGAGCTTACAAATAGTAAAGTAAAGTATACTTGAAAGTTATTTTAAGTAACTGATGACTTCGTGTCTAAAAGAGCTAAAATTTCTCAAAATATATACAGACAATAGTAGAGTAAAAAATCATGCTATAACCTGGTGCAGAAACAAAAGCAGAATCTGAGATGGGTAGATATTCAAGGAAACAAGGTTTACAGCAACATGCAGCAAGTGTCCCCAAGATGTCATGTGTTTATAAAAGAACTGATTCTTAACAACAGAGGTGCTCACGTGCACACAGAGAAAAAATGCCTCTCAGTTTTCTCGTTATAACAGACATTGCAGCCTGGAATGTTTTTCTATCTCGGATTCTGCCCACTTGCCTTTTCGTATTAACGGTTAAAAGGCATCTCATATTGTTCGGGTAGAATTATTCCTTAACAAACCAGTGCAACGCCTAGCGGTTTTTGCTTCATTTTGCCTGGTAACTGTATTTTTGATAAAAGCAATGCTTGTATTACAGATTCAGACCCAGAGTTGTGGTTTTTTAATTTTTTAAAAAAAGGTCATTATAAGTCTTGCTCTTCTTCAGATTTCTACAGAACGTATGTTTAATATTCGGTATAAATGTCTTGTATGGTATAAAGGTTTAATGTTGCCGATGTTCCCCTATGACGTCACAATCTTGCATATGTAACGGTTTTATTTGTTGAATGTGCCTAAGAAATTCAGCTGAACAAAGGACAAGCGACGGACAGAATGCTGATACCGTCTGTGTAAAGTGTGATGACAGCTGTCAACTCTGCAGCTGCCACGATAAGAAGTTTCAGGCAGACAAGTTCTAGATTGTGGAATATACTTTTTATTTCTATATTTTATTTTTATTGCCGGAACAACTCTTGCACAACAGAGACCATGGCGCCCTTAAACAGCGGCTACAAGTATAGACACTGTCTTTGTGTCTTCAACCGACTACATCACTTGAAATATACAGTAGCCGAACCTTCACTACCTGATTCCGACCCGATTACATTCAAGGGAAACTTTGGCTTCGTCGTAATATAAATGCTGCAGTGAAAATAGTTGTGTGCAATTTCAAATAACTTGGTTGGCTGCTCGTCTATGAACAGAGCACCTGTCAGTGTGTTGTGACATTGTGGATACGCTTTTTGTTTGAAGTCAAACATATTTGTGCTTTCACGCCCTAATAAATGTAAACTGTTGACTGGATCGGCTGTCTTGTCCGTGATAATACTTTCGCTTTGTAGCAAAGAAATGTGTTTTGGACGTTTCAGGGGACCCTGTACTGCTTATACACATTTTGTTCTTTTTAACGTGCTTTTCTGCGTAGGTGGGTAAACGGAAATTGGTGTTCAAATTATCTTCTCTGAATCTTCAAGTGATATTTTGCTTGTTTTAATATCAAAGGTTTTACAGGAAGTTCAGGTTCATGGCTTGACCGAAGAGAGTGTCTTCCAGTTGCTACCTTCGATAATACAGTTATTACAACTGCTCAGAATGCAACAGTGACCAAACACTCGCTTGGGCACTATAAGAATATTTCAAGTTGTGTGCTGGACTGTTGTGGCAGAAAAAACTGCGATCTTGTATTGTTCGATGGCAATTTGTGTTATGGCTTGTTTTGTTCAACGGAACACGTTTGCCGGTTTCAAACAGCCCGGGAAGGACAAAGGTCATTTCAGGCTGTGTTGCTAAATAATGCGTTTAAAGGTAAGTCAACTTTAAACTGATCGGCTTGTTTGGTTTGACAATGCAATATATGATCTAAATATTACAATAAACAGATTTACTTTTTTAAAGAAATAAACACCTTATTAAACAGGCTATATATAACTAGTTATGCTAAACCCTAGCCTCAAATTAATTCCTATCATATTGCCAAGTACTTTTCTTTTTTTTTTTTTTTCAATGGCCATGTTCTCGTTGCAACCGTATCATTTATTACACAGAGTTTAATTGTTGCTCTTATGGCATTTGTGATCTGTCAAAACATCGAATGCGCGTGTCTTTGGTCAGATTGATTTGCATTGCTTCTGCATGTGTTAATACAAATACATTTCAGTTTTAAGACAAATAGTAGATCACTTTTCGTTAATGACATTGAAAAGTACTTTTATAATATTCCCAAAAACGTCAAGACTATTTCAAAGTAAATAATATTAGAATGAGAAGACGAACTGGTAAGAGAGGTCTTTGACCCGCAAGAGCGGGTACCAGCACGTATAAGCAGAATGTTTTTCTTCTCTTCTTTTTTTCCTTTTTTTTTTGCTTAACGATCTCCCTTTTTAAGTCGAAGCAAATTTTCTAACTTTACAAAAATGCCCAAGTCAGTAATCTAGTTTTCAGACTTACCCGTTATAACACCGAATCGAGACTGTCTTGTCTGTCATTTCACAACGCATGCGTATAAGTCATGTATAATAATTCTACACATCCATATTGCATAACGGGAAAAAGTACGAAAGAGGGTAATTGTATCATTGCCAATACTGCCTTACGAAAAAGTGTTCCCACAAATTCACCGTTGTATTAATTTTTTTGGAGGGGGGGGGGGGTGCTCAGCGCTGTAATAATAACAATATACTTAATTGACCACTCCCCCAATAGGGTTTTTAAGGGCCAATGTGAAACAAACATTGTAAATGAACATAACATGGTTAAAAATCCCGACTGGAAGGAGGCAGACCAGTTGGTTATTTACAAACGCAACCGAGGAGTTGAACTCGGGACCACCTTGAACAACACCAGCTAGTGGTCAGAACGGGACTCGAACCCTCGACCTCCGGATTACAAGTCCGACGCTCTAACCACTCGGCCACGCTGCCTCCTGTACGTTGCAGTAGGTAAAAATCCCTTCGATCATACTAAATTTACTGACGTAAAAATTATTAAAAATATATAAAATAAATAACAAATGACGAATGATAGTAAATATAATATTTGATGTTAAATCTAGCTCATACAGGAAAAAAAATCCTAAAGGACAAAGAACAATTGCAAACTACACAACCTAACCATCACTTTGGCAGTTCAAACATCACCCAAACAAAAAGAGTTGACGACACAAAGAACAGATCAAGCAGCCAAGAGGATAGGCAAGGGGGGCATGAGGCTTCCCATGCGAAACAGCAACTTAAACTTACAACTAGCAAGAAAAAGAAAGACGCAATGAAGCATCGTGCTGCCAGGACAAAATTCAAAAGTAAAGCCCAAGTTACAAGCGTAAAGGACAATAAATATGTACACAACGATAATAAAAAGTGTACCATCATTGAAATAGCAAACAACACCACTTTACATTCAGGCATGAGTGCAGGAAATTTTAAACTGCATGGAAAGTCAAATAACATTACACATTGCGCAGAACTTTGTTGTCAGGACCGACTTTGTGACATCGCTCTTATCATGACTGACCGTTGTTACACTGTGCAGTGTTATAGCATGAAAGATTGTCAATCCAAGACTGATTCTGAGGACAAAGTCTCCGATATTATAGTAGCATATGTTGATAATCCTTCTAAGGAGCTCAACAATGGCAGCTGGCATGCCGAGCAAGCTAAACATGGAAAGCATCAGGTGGAAATGAACAAGAAAACGGTGGTGCCTCATCCAAATGAAGGTAACGAATACGTCACATGATGACGTCATGCCATGTAGGGCAAAGCTTTTGAATACAGTCGAAACGGGAGCAAATTGTGATACAGTATGGGGACAAAAATTTAGCATATTTACCATTCAAACTTTATCTAGAAACTGAGGCCATTTAAAAATGTTTCCACTCGCCGAAATGTTCACTTGTAACTATTCTAGTAACTGGTGGTTTAAAAACCTGTCTTTGCTCTATCGTTGGTTCCGATCAAATTCCATCAAGGCGATACATGGTCGAAGATTTTATTCTCAAACACACCATTGACACACAATTGAAACTCATTGATACCCTTTTTTGCGCCTTTGAATAACCTTTTAAGACATGTTTTCAGATATACTTCACTCAATTTTTAGCCCAGTAGCTCGTAAGAGCCAGTCTGGGAGCTTATCTGCGGTTTTCGTATATTTGTAACACAAAGGAAATAGGAGAAGTGCTTCTTTTTTGTAGCATTTTGTTAGACTTTTTCAACAGCCAGGGATCGACGGTATACCAACGCCACTTAGGTCACATCCCCAATAACATTAACTTCGTCGTGTGACCATTGCATTCAGTGGTTTATTATATAAACAGGCATGTTAACTGTTGTAAAATCTCCTTGTTATGTTTTTCATTTAGGTAACATAGGCGACATTCTCGATTCAATCCGGTTCCTAAACGGACCTTCCACCGTTACTTCAGACATGAAGTTCAGTTTCCTTCAGCAATGCGCTATGTATGTTGAACCAGAAAATTTTACAAAAACCGTTCACAGCTGGGTTACACCGCGGTATAGTCCTGTTAGGTATCTTTACCAGACTCCCAGTGGCACTTCTCCGCCTCTTGGCATGAGATCTGCTGTACCACTTGGAGGAATGGGCACAGGTAATGCAGTTATGAAATAACTATTATTGAGTAAAAACTGATTTCTCTTGCTTGAGCTAGATAGAGTTGGATAGATAATTCCTTCAAGAAACGTTACGTTATAGCAAAAATGCCTCGTGCTGAGCGAAAAAGAAACATACGAGATTCTCCTTTCTCATTTCTAGGATCACTAGAGCTCAGAGCTGATGGATCAATTCACGAGTGGACCCTTGAGAACCAGTCTCCTGGTGGCTCGGTCAAACTCGGCCCGGGTGCATTGGATAAAACAGTATTTGGTGTACGAGTCAGCTCTTCGTTGGGAACACAAGCTGCCCTGCTACGTACACATCCTCCCCCTGGGTACCCTGGCGTGCAAGGACTGTCGTACTCAGGCTCTTTTCCAGTGTCAAGACTCAGTGTTAGGGACGAGAGATTTTTTGGAGTAGAAATGGATTTATTTGCGTATGGAACTCTCCGCGCAAGAAAAACTGATTCATCTTTTGTTCCTGGTGTAACGTTCACACTGAGTGTTAAAAATCCAACTGAGAAGGCAGTGAATGTGTCTTTCCTGTTAAACATTCCTCTTGGTGAACAACCAGGTACTGTATCATACAAGAGAAACAGTGAGTTTTGTTTCCTCCAGACCCTCAAAACGTTTCTCTAGGCGTCTTAATCATTGATCACCATTAAACTTTCCCACGGCTGCCTAAAACTGACATTGGCATCTAAAAACTCCATGGTGTCTCTGGGTTGGGGTTTATAGTGCTACGGTTTATGTTACTTGCCCTCGAAAATTCAAAACCGAACAACAATCAGTCAGAGACTGTACAACAGTGTGTACAAGGATCTCAGTATGTATAGAGCTACCTCATGAGTTATTATCGGATGGAATCTCAGACGTCTTTTGCTCTTGAGAGAAAGGATATGGCCATGGCAGAACGCTGTCACGTGACTATGTCAATCATCCAAATTACCACGGCTATCTTTATGATTTTGAAAACGAGGAGGCAGGATTCTAAAAAGGGCCTTCCCTTCTAGTTCTCCCTCCCCTTCAGACGCCGGCCACGCAGGCTACCTAGCGCGCGTATTTAGGATGTTTGCTTCAGGATACTAGCGGTATTGTTGGGTTTTAAATCCCGCAGCGAAGTTAAAACCCAACAATACTGCCAGCTACGCAGACTAAAAGCAAACATCCCTCCCCTTATTTTCGCCCACCGTGTTTTCCGCTGCTCCCCAACAACTAACCGAACGCCAGGTTACGAGTTTTACCTTTACATATTTTGTTTGCGCATGCTTGTTCTTTCACACTCTTCAGACACATCAAGAGATGGTAACAATATAGAGACCATAGTTGATGTGGAGTCATCAGCTCAGTGTGCTGCCATGTGTAATGAGGATGATCGATGTTTGGCGTGGAGCTATGACAAAAACAACTGCTCCTTGAAGGACTCTATGCCGCTACACGCGTTCAGGGCTGACGTCACTTCCGGTGAGCCGAAGATGGAGATTTGGTTTATTTTATAGATATAAATTAATTAGATTGATTGATTGTTCTATCGACGAGCGTTCTTTCTTTCATCCGTTCGTCTGTCAATACCGCCAGCTACGCAGGCTAAGAGCAAACATCCCTCCCCTTATTTTCGCCCCCTTATTTTCGTCTGTCTAGCTGTGGTTTGTTGGTTGGCCGGGCGGGTCGGTTAATCGCGGACCATCATTTCAGGAGGGGCTGGGGTAAAAAAAATATTGAAAAATAATTGTTTGCAGGGCCTAACAACAAATCTCTGTATAATTCTCCAGGATAATTGCAGCGCGTTAAAATAACTTTTGGCAACTTTTCAAAAGCTTAAACCCTTGCGAAATTACAAGAGGTTTTGATTGGGCAGTTTAGATTTCCGAAACATACAAGTCACGTAAGAAGTATAAACTTGCGTGATTCTTACATAACGCAACGCATAATTTCTCTCGTGATGATAAATTTTAACAAAACATTCTCATGTCAATAATTTGTAGGCGTCAAAGGACGATGGAAAATAAATGGTGAAATGCTGACTTGCAAGCGACCCGGAAACTTCCCTAACAGCGGCAGCACTACGTTGATGTCAATCAACACGAACAAGCCCACGTTTGCTGTCACAGATGACTTCCGGTCGGTGTGGGAAGCGTTCGAATCGAGTGGAAGGTTGAGAAAGAGAATCGAAGCTACAGGCTTTCATGGAACGATTTCTGTTGGTGCAAGGTTACCTTCTGGTATAAGTGAAACATTGACATTCATTTTATCCTGGTATTATCCTAACAGAGATCACTCAAGACAAAGAGTCGGTCAGTATTACAGGTAAGGCCATGGCCGTTCCCGAACGGTGCGCGCAGTGTGTCGAAGTTACCGGCGTGCTTAAAAGTGGTTGTTCATATGGAATTATACTGGGCATAGTAGGATATACTTGCCTTCGAATGGCTCCTTTTGGTGTGAAAAACACGTCTTGTGCGTATAAATACCGGTAGAGATTATTGATTGATACTTAACTGCTTTTCGCTCTTTCGTGGCGGACAGTATTATTATTATTAGTAGTAGTACGCTGAATTATATTTCACGTGCTATGCAAGTATATTAGCTTTTGTTAACAATTATCGAAGTAGTAATTTCCGACAGAAAAGAACTTTTTTTTAATAAATTTTCCTCTGTTGTTCTTCCCCGGTGTGTTCAAAATCCGAATATAAATCAAATATTTACGAAAATTTTAACTATTGCTCCGCCGCCAATGACTTTAATGTACACTGAATATGTGTGTGAAAAAAAGCTTTTCTCTTAAGGTACATCATAGATGTGTGAAAGATAGCTTGTTTCTGCTGGAAAAAAAAGAATAACAAAAAAGAGAAAAAATTTCGTATTTAGAAGAAAAAAAAAGTTGTCGACGAGGATGGGATTCGAACCCACGCGTGCAGAGCACATTGGATTAGCAGTCCAACGCCTTAACCACTCGGCCACCTCGTCCGGTGAGAAGTAGAGTGAGAAATTTAAATAATTATTGCTTGACAATGAACCGCCTGACATTAAATTTGCATAAAACACTTGAAAACAATAACATTACCCTGGTTGCACAGGTTTTCTTTCTTTTTGTACTGAACGAAAAAGCCGCCGCGGCATATCAAAGTAACCTTTGTTCTATATAAGCTTTCTTCGCAGTGGGTCGAAGCGAAAGGAAAATCATAATCGTTTTTCGTGGCTGAAGTCCGATTTATATTGAAAAGAAAAGATAAGAACATACTGAAATTAACTGTTCAATATTATGCTAACGATCAAAATAATAAATAGGTTTCCATATTGCTGATCAAAACTACAGTCCAGTGCATTCAAAACGTTTTATTCGATCGCCGACTTTGTACTTCAATGTTCGAACCTGTAAAACAGTTTCTCGACCTCTCTTGAAAGGCTTTCACGTTTGCCAATATCGCGCTTGTCCGTCGAATCGCGCACTGAAAGGAACTGTCTTGCGAATATGGAACTGGAGGTTTTCTTCAAGTTTGTCTCGTGACCTTTTTGTTTCCCGCAATATTTTTCTTCTAGCTGTTTTCTATCGCTTGATTTCTATTTGCTTTTTTTTTTTGCTTTCCTTTTTATATTAACTCCCCGAGAAATCATTTTCTTTCCTCTCTTCTCTCTTTCATATGACGGGGCCGACTGTACAATTTCTAGATTCTTCACTGAAGTGTTGCTTTCTTACCTAGTCAAGGCTCGCAAACCTTTACTGATACTTGCTTTCCAATAAAAAGCAACAGAAATGTGATTGCTCTTATAACTGTATGCACCCTATAAATGAAACTCAAAAATACAATGACGATTACAGTAAGAATATAAAAGATATATTGTCTTTTCTGACATGATGAGTACTGAGTTTGGTTTTTACAAAGGTCATAAGCAAGAGAGTTGGTCCGCTCAACCAGTCATGACAAATAACTGATGCAGAAATCGACAGAAAAAACAATTTTATTATGATATAGGGAAAATAGTAACTGAACATGATAATTAATGCACCATGTTAAAATTGTCGCACGAAATTTTTAACTGCTGCACTAAATCGCTTGCTATTGTCTGTAATGTTTTTTTTTTTTTAATTTTCAGCAAGTTGTTCAATTCCAGTGAGGATGTGGCCAATCATATGCGAGATAACCTTCTCGCCAACTTGAAAGACATTATTTCTTGGCAGTCAAACATTCTTCCACCATTGCCCGTCTCCTCTCCCCCTCAGGATCACGCTGTTCAATCTTCGCTCCCTGATTGGCTTCAAGATCACCTTGTCAACAGTTTGAGTTTCTGGAGAAGTGGATTCCGAGTGGCTGACGGCAGGTAACAGCTCACGCCACCACGCAAAAACATAAAAGAAAAATTAAAGTCATGTAATGAGAAATAATTCTACTCTGCGACGGACACCTCTATAAGACGGACACTTGACGATGGTCCCTGCCGTTTTTCAGTCATTTTACTGTAACTTAACCCCCTATAAGACGGACACCTCTCAAAGACGGACACTTTGAAACAGACAACGAACACTTAAAAAGTGCTTTTTGTTAACGAATTTTACTTCAAAACTTCGTATCAACATAAAGAAAAGCTAGTTAGCCCCTATAAGAACATTACACTTACCAAAAACAATCCGTTATAGCGGATTACTTCTAAGCTTAACTTTGTAGGTGTATGGGCATCGATGAGGTCGTTTTCTACTTTGAGTGTAACAGTCTGTAGAAGTTCACAACTTTTGCTCTAACAAACGAATACGGTTTTTAAACAGACTTCAAGCAGACATGTATTCATTGTGCATAGCCGTTGAGCTTTATTATCTCAGAACTACTGGTGTCACGTTACCTCGACTCTCTATAAGGCGGACACCTCCCTAAGACGGACAGTATGGGCCGGTCCCGATGGTGTCCGTCTTAGAGAGAGTTAACTGTAGACGCAAGAAAACCTGCTACGAACGATGCAAAAAAGACGGTCACGACAAAAAGACAGACAGACAGACAGACAGACAGACAGACAGACAGACAGACAGACAGACAGACAGGCAGGCAGGCAGGCAGGCAGGCAGGCAGGCTGGCAGGCAGACAGACGGATGGGCGGGCGGGCGGACGAACGGACAGATCCACAGACATTACACATGCATTAAAGGAGCTCAAAACTTATCCAGTTCGTCGTTCGCCTAACACCCCGGCAGTCCTTCTCTTCTTGCAAACTAAGTCATGACGTTACAATTTTGTGAATTTTGGTGGTCCATTTTGCTTGCCAATATTAACCACTCTTAATCATCCTTTTTCTTATCCAGATGGCGACAGTGGGAGGCATTAGACTGTAATGATGTCGATTCAGTACACAATGATTTTCAGAGAGAACTGCCTTACCTTATGTTTTTCCCAGAGTTACTGGAAAGCGTCGTGAGAGCCTGGGCTCGATACCAACACCCAGCTGGATACATACAGGAGACTTTGCAAAAGCAGTGGGGATGCCATAACCTGACAAACCGGTTAGATACCCCGGGCGGGAGAGTCATGGCTGACGTCACACCAGCCTTTCTTGCTCAGGTACAGCCTTGCTAAGTGCGAATAGTTGTTTTCCGATGCAAGATGGTTTAGTGTCTTAATGAAAACCGCTTTCACCTCCAAACGGCAAATCTAATTTCCCTTTATCAATTTCTGTTTAACCTTCAAATAATAATTGTTAGTATGCAAAGTATGTCCTAATTCTCTTATCTGGCCTTTTCAGGAGCCCAATACACGGTCTTTAAGATTATTTTCAGATTTTCTCTCCTTTTATTTTACTTTGTTCTTTCAGTTTTATCACCTTTACCTATGGACTAACAATCAAAGGCTCCTGCAAGACCTCTGGCCAGCGGCTCGCAAGGCACTGATTTGGCTCATGCATGTCAGCACAGGGGGCTCAGGTCTCCCGTTTCATAAAACCTGCACTTATGACATCATTTACCTTGAGGGCTACGAACACACGACTTACAACAGTGTCATGTATCTGCTGGGGTTACGGGTTGGACAGGCTCTAGCGGAGACGCTGGGAGAAACAGAACTTGCTCAGACGGTTCAACAAGCGTTTCAGTATGGAAAAGCAAAAATGGACAGGACTTTGTGGAATGAGGATGACGGATTTTATCACTCATGGTGGGATCACAAAAAAGGCTCTCCTGACTGGCTGATGACAGACTCTTTGTATGGACAAGTGAGTAGTGAGTGATTGGTATAGGATAGATAGATTTTATTAGTATAAACTCATTGCAGCCGTTGGAGGGGCTTAATTACGAACTACTTTGCAACTGTACAATGATAATCATATTGTACAAGATAAAATAATACAAACTATTTGTAATTAAAACTATGGTTCATAATGAAATTGTTACAAATCGGTAGCTCAAAGTATCGTGTGCAGTAAGTGGATTTGTTACGTGGCGGCAGCAGTTCATGTAGCTTCTGGTTTGGGTCTCCTATAATTTGATCGAATAAAGTTTCACTCAATGCCTGTCTCCTCTCATTCAGTGACGTGATGCCTGCAGCTACTAGAGCATCAGCATACGATAGGTCGGGATATATCCGCAGCGCGCGCTTTTGCAGTCTTTCCATGTCATTAGATAGGTACTGCGGCAACGCATTATGGAAGACTTGGCACGCGTACTCTAAAACAGGAAGGATGCATGTTGTATAGAACATCGTTCGGGCTGGCCTTCGCGCGCTTTAGCTGCTTTAGAAAATACATGCGTGTTGCGGTCTTCTTGCAAATAAAGGTTGAAGCCGTTAATCCGTATTTTAACGTTTCCATCAGTGAATGTTTCAGGCAAATTGGTATTCGTCGACTAGTATATATTAAAATAGTGTTACTATGTAATGGCTGCCGCTCACAGGTCCTCACACACCTAATTCTCGTATTTGGCAGATGTTATGACTGCCGCTTAAAAAAAGTGCCGGCCGGTTGTCCGAGACAAGTATTTTTTACTACTTGGCACGTAACAAGCATGCTTGTCCGAACAGCAAGCTAAGAATTCAAGTTGTTTTGAGCCCTGGTTGCCTGACAACTTTCTTACTTTCTGAATTGTCTTTGGAAAGCTCATTTTTAAATTTGTAATTGAACGAAAATAAATTTTATTTCTGACCAAGATTTCTAAAACAAAGTATCTTATATACTCTCCAAGTTAATTTTCCTGATTTTTTCTGATATAGGTTTGGGCCTATGCTTTGGGTCTTGGAAACCTTCTTGATCCTGTTAAGATGAAAAAACATTTGCAGAAAGAAAGACAGCGTAACGACACGCCTTATGGACTGCGCGTGCTCACACAAGGTATTGCTGTAAAGAAAGCAACCACAACTGTCAACAAAATAACGAGACAGAAAAGAAAAGTACGCAGAGACGAGGCTGTAGCTCGTTTGGACAGCTTCTTTAGTGAAGTTAAAGGATTACAAACAAAGTCACACGTTGAAAAAACTCTGGACTCTCCAAAGTTAACTGTGAAGAAAACTTCAAAAACCAAAACTAAAATAACTAGCAAGGTCACACGTGAACTGCCTACAACGAAACATCCGGCGAAGAAAATCGAAATGAAAATAAAGGCAACAAGAGACAATAAAGCAGCAAAAAATGCGACTGCACTTAAAAAACAAGGGCATCCAAACAAAATAACCTCAGTGCCAACTATAACACAAAAAACTCTTAATCACAAAAACTGTTTTGCGCTTGAAGAAGAGAGCAAGTTCAACTCAATTTGGATGGGAAGTGATGCCGATTGGACAACTATGAACATTCACCTGGGAATGGATCCTAAAAAAGCACTCAAACAAGCTGAGAAAGCGTTAGAACATTACAGAACAAAACTAAATGACTTCTGGAATATTCACGGTTTGACTGCTGGCCAGGGTTATGGCGTAGATGGTCAGCCATGGTGTACGTCACATTATAGTTTTCATATGGTTCTGTGGCATATCCCGCTGGCTCTCTCTGGTCAGCGGTATAGTGCAGTGGAACAGAAATTGACGTTTGAACCGAAATTAAACGTCCCGTATGCTCTTCCATTTTTCACTCCTTTTGCGAGCGGAACAATTCAAGGAAGAAAGCACAACAAACGGACTAAATATATGGTGACTGTGACATCTGGGAAACTCGAGCTTAAGTTATTAGCTATATCGAAGAGTATGTTTCCAAAGAATAGAATTAATTTGAGTCAGGGCGAGTATGTCACTTGGGAAAGCGAGTAACTTATTCGCTATTTTGATTTAGCTTGCCTTTTGTATAATAACAATGTGTTGTAAGAGAGTTTAAGGCCCTTCGAAGATTTTACTGGGCATCTCCCTCCTCGCCACCATCCGTGGATCCTTCATATTTTAAGGCGGTCTCATGTTTACCATCGAAACATTCCTTAAATATTTTTGTACATTTTTTTCTGTAATTAAACTCATATACTTTAAACTTAGTTTACTTTGGATTATCTTGACCTAACTTTTTTATTTGGTATAAAACTAACGAACGTTAGGATTGAATCATAACTTTGTTTCTACAAGACTGTTAAGGCAGTTCCCGCAATAGGAAAAAACTTGTTTACAACGGACACTGAAGGAAACTCGGAAATAGCCTATTCTATTGACGGAAACCTCAAAATATCATTTTGCCAATATAAAATCATCACACTAAGGTAGCCGTAGGATTAAATTAAACTAAATGAGGCAAGGATAAGATTGGGGAAGATTAAGAACAACTTTAAAATGTTTGGCTAAATGTTTTGAAATGCTCCATTTGTAACTCATCTCCCTTTAGTTATCAAAAAAACGTTTCTACAACAAGACCGTGGCTCTGTCTAAATGCTTGTGTTATTTTATTATTTTTGTATAATAAAACTAAAAGCGGTGAGGGTAAAAGGCGGAATGAGTTTGCGGAATGGCATGTGGCATGACCTGCGGAATGGCATAATTATGCGGAATGTAATTTACGCGGGATGACTCATTGACATAAATTTTACTGAAGAGCGCGCCAATTTTTAAAGAGCAGACGCTTTATTAAATACTGCGGGCAGTATTTAATCGATTGAAGATAGCGTTCTTCACGGATTCTACGAAAGATATTTCGGCGGCCAGTGTTTCCCCAATGATAAGGATTTCCCATTCTGTGGACGGTTTATCGCTTTTAGTCAAAGATAAAAAACAGCGACGGAAAAGCATCCGACCGTAGATCTTTATACAGTTTATATCTCGGATATTGTCGATATTACCTCGGATACATCTTTGTATGTAGCGGTTATTAATACTGTATAAGTTAAACAAAACATCGAGACAGAAAGTCCAGTTTTGGCGGATGTCATCTCAGCTTCAGTAAGTAGAGGGTACAAAGCAGAGAGATTACGAACACTACGGCGTATTTGTTTCATTAGAAGTCTACTAGCCCTGCTTTTCGTTAGTCTCCTTCGTAGCCGCTCGGGCTGAAATGACGCAACGCTCCCGGTTCGGCTCGAGTGCCGGGCTGCGAAGGAGACTAGCTTTTCGCCTCCCATTATGAAGACTATATAAACTCAGTGGAAGACTTGAACATTAACTTAAAAAAGCGGCAACCGACCGCCGATCGAGTAGAGCGAAACTTTCATCAAGTGACTATAGTCACTGCACAGTAAAAACAAGCTATCGTATTTCAAATCTAGCTCGCATCATGAGGTTTACCGATAAGGCAGATAAGGAATCCGGCGAGTAATTATCACTGCCTACTTGTTGTTAATACTTGGCTTTCTCTTAGGAAAAGAAAATCATTCGCTAAACATACATTTTATTTTACCGCAAAGATCACGAGACGCACATCGATAAAATCCACTGCGGTGTAAATAGTGTCACACCAGCGAAGAAGCCGTGTCACGATCTCTTCATCGCTGTAATAAAAAGCTAGAAATATACCAAAAGTAGTTGTCTTCAATGAAACCACTAGCTTTTTCCCACCCCAAGCAAGTTTTGATTTAGAAAGAAACGATTCCTGGAACAAGGCAGTGACACGGTCACACATTATTTCGCGGGCGACTAACAACACGTCACTTGCGTTCATTTTATATTTAAATGCGTTGTCTTTTTAAAAACTTCTCTTCAAATGGGTTGAACTTGACAGTTGTGTGTCTTGCCTTGAAGTACGTAGCTTTAGAACGAATATCGTTCTGTATTTTCAGGTATTTTGGGGCAAATAGACGAGAGTTTTCATTCACACACAGCTAGTCGATAATTCAAGTCCTCGGAAGCGTCACGGCAAATAGCGAAAATAATTTCTCTGCTTCTGTTCGGCGTAACTCGGTGATTTAAACGGTGAAATGATCTTTACAACGATGTTCTATGGAAGTTTCCTGCTCAGTCCTTGATTGTTTGAGCCAGCAGGCGGCTTCTCTTTTAAAATTTGGCGCGCTTTTTAGTATAATTTATGTCAATGAATCATTCCGCGTAAATTACATTCCGCATAATTATGCCATTCCGCAAGTCATGCCTCATTCCGCCTTTTACCCTCACCGAACTAAAAGGTGCAGAATTTGATTTTAAACTGTATGAAATAAAATAACAAGTAACACATGCAAACCTTTCATCCTCATAATGTCATTCCGAATAACTATAGTTCATATTACATTTGCAAAAATAGTAATTCGAACATTTTTTTAAAAAATATAAAATTTGTGATATCTAACAATTACAAGGGATAAGGCTGATAAAATTGTTTCTTATTGAAACACACCTACATATCGTCACATTTTCAAGAACGAAAGGTCTCTGAGTTTGTGAGAACGAAAAATTATAAATGGACAGAAAAAGCCACATGGACGGCAAGAGCACCTATTTGAAGTTATTAATCGGGCGTGGCCGATTTAAGGTTTACCCTTTGGTCGTCCTAGAGCGTAGTCTCCTGGCGCGGCCAAAAAGACGGGGATAGCTCGGGGTTGCTACAAAACCGCTACGGGTGACGCATACCGCAATGGTTTTCATTTTAGTTTTGACAGGAAATCGTTGCAGGCACACTTGGTCGACTTTTGGGTTAATGTGTAATCAGGTTGTGTTTTTTTGCTTCGGCGGAAGGACAGAGAAAAAAGCTTACGGTGCAAAGTACAGTATGGGGCCCAGTTCTCGGCCACTTTTGACGTAAACTTGTATTTCTTACCTCAGAAGAACCGCAGGAACTTGAAATTTCTCCCAGAGCTAGCTACATTATTCAGCTTTTTGGTGTAAAGCTATCGACCGGTCAAAAATTAATTTACCCGAGCAATAATAAAAATAAAAGCTCCATTTGTGGGCCCAGTTCTCGGCCACCTTGGCCCAGTTCTCGGCCACTTTTGACGTAAACTTGTATTTCTTACCTCAGAAGAACCGCAGGAACTTGAAATTTCTCCCAGAGCAAGCTACATTATTCAGCTTTTTGGTGTAAAGCTATCGACCGGTCAAAAATTAATTTGTCCGAGCAATAATAAAAATAAAAGCTCCATTTGTGGGCCCAGTTCTCGGCCACCTTCGCCCAGTTCTCGGCCACTTTTGACGTAAACTTGTATTTACTCGGGCTTCTACAAAGAATGTAGAAAAGCCCGAGTTTAAAAATGGGAACGGTGTTTATTATCCCGGCGCAAATCGCCCTCTGACGTCTTCTGCGCTTGCGCAAGATATGAGTCTGCGTAGGAAAAGGTCAGCGGACGGGGACGTGTTTTATTGCACGGAAGAACGGAGGTCGACACGAGGTGATAAAGTGAAAAGCGATACACGGGAGCTGTCTCGTTTGACTCTCTTTTCGGTGGAATCTCAAGGATTGTAAAGGTTGAAATATTTAATGTGATTTCTAGAACGCGAAATCAATTGTACACCCACACTGAAACATGTCGATGACTACTTCGGAGCGGGTAGGTGCATGAACTTTAATACGAGAGAACTTTACGAGCGAACTCTTCCGAGTGAAACCTTTATCAGAAGCCTAGATTTTATAGTGAGCTATCTATATAATGGAGTTTGAAACGCTAAGAGAATCATCAATACTTGCGGAAACTGACGCTGTTGAGCACTCAAGCATTGCGAAAAACTGGACTACTAACATGCAACAGAGTTTTCCTTATCAACACAAGAATCTTCTCGAAGATGCAATGGACACCTTATTTAAGCTTAGTTGCGCTCTAAAAGAAGAAACGAAAAATGAAGTGAGTACTTCAAGCAGCTTTTGGGTAACTATATTCTTTCTTTCAATTTTTGCTTTTATAGTATTGGTTTCATTGGGTTTATCTTGCTTTGTTTTTATCGTTTCAATTATTGTAACAGCATATGTTCTTGTCCAGCACTTCATGTCGTATGTAGATGGCTATGTAGAGAATGTTGTTATTTCGGCATTTGATGATTGTGATATCTTAGACAAAGCTATTTACTCAACCGGAAATGTAAACATTTTTTTCAATGGTGACAATAAAAGCGAGAAAAGACATGAGATCTCGCAATGCGAAGTATGTTTACTATACATTAGTTATGTATTTGTACTTAAGTGATGTATTTGTGAATAAGAAATGTCTTGTAAGTTTTTTTTATCAAATAAAGGTGAATTAAAAGAAAGACTTTGAAGCCAGTTTGTTGCTAGGCAACAGGCAGACATTATCGCGAGATATAGTTCTTAATGTAAACCAAGTTAATTTTTTAAAGAGAAGCCCGAGTACACGCAGTTATGCGTCTAGTTCTTACCTCAGAAGAACCGCAGGAACTTGAAATTTCTCCCAGAGCTAGCTACATTATTCAGCTTTTTGGTGTAAAGCTATCGACCGGTCAAAAATTAATTTACCCGAGCAATAATAAAAATAAAAGCTCCATTTGTGGGCCCAGTTCTCGGCCACCTTGGCCCAGTTCTCGGCCACTAAAAAGCTTGTGCGTGATTATCTGTAAAAAAAAATGCTCAATTAATTTTCACAGTCATAAAATCACTCTGTAAACCTATTTATACTATATCGATCCCAAATTATTTTTATGATGCTTTGTTTTACTTTAGAAAAGAAGGATTTTAACGCGCCTAGTTGCCTATGTGCAGGTTCTGGCAAAACCGCATTGTGTGACCCGTGCATTTAGATGGTTTATTTTGCAGTGAAAAGGTCTTGAAAGATTTAGGTGTTGTAGAAATAATAGACAAGACAAGAGTCAGCTCAAAACTTAGAGATAAGATTGAACTTTATTTTTAAAACATTTATTTCTTTCATTCTGGCAGCAGCAGATGAAATTATATTAAAAACCAAGCGCTAAGCTGTGATAGCGAGCAGGGTGGCCGAGAACTGGCAAATACGCAAACGTCGCAAGAAAAAATTTCGAAGTAAATTAAGACCAAAAAATACAACGGTTCAACGAAAAGTTAACTAAAGCAGAAAGCTAAATTATTCTACGTTTCACATGCCAAAAATTAGCTCGTATGGTGGGGGCTTTTGGATAAAATACGAATTTAACTACATCCATGAATTTGGAGCCGTAGACAAACAACTTTTTCGGGAATGCAAATTCACCTACCTCCGCGTAAACTCGACGTGTGAGCTTTCTATATCGAATTGAACGATCAAACTCAAGATACTTAAAGGACATGAATCAGTCTATCGTTTGAAGGAAATACCTTTTTCTTTTGATTCAACTGGAGTGTGAAAAAACGCGTTAAACACAAAGTGGCCGAGAACTGGGCCCCATACTGTACTGATAATTGCACTTACTTTGACAAGTTAAAGTTATTTTTGTAAATGAAAAAGGTAACGTCATTGATGTCACGCAGTGTTTTTTTTTTTTAGCAAACTAGATGGTTTGCTGGTTTCTGACTATGAATGGGGGTGTGATCTTGCGGTATATTTTTTGAGCCTGACTCCGCCGTAAAACTTTTTTTTATTTAGCAAGAACTGTGTCGATTTTCATTTCTGAACAATTGGTCGTCAAGTCGTTTGTCACAAAGAGTAGAATGTTTCGGTACAGCATGTTTTGGAATTATTTTAGATTTGGTTAGTAAGACGCTTCTGAAGACCTGAGCAAAACATTGGGAATGTACAGTATTAATAGGAACTTGAATGGAATTTTTCACAAGTTGGATAAAGGTATCAACTGAAAAAAATGGAATTCAAAATGAGAACTTGGATTTTGTTGTAATTAAATTTTATCGCGGATTGGATGCATAATATCACGGCTTTGAAAGTCTTCAAATAATTAGAAAGGTTCCTTTCTTCCTTTTGATCTTATTGTTATTTTCATGCATTGATTATTCGAAAGTGGTTTTCGTTGATACGAAAAAAAAACGGGTTTTCACTGAATTGCTTGAAGTATTTTTAGACGTGATAATATTGGCTTAATCAAATTACATTGTGCACGAAATATTTGTTATTCTTTTGTCTTGAAACTTTGAGGAAATTGAAATTTTTGTTTGACAGTAGTGTATGAAAGGCATTTTATAGAACTGAATAAAAAATAAGAAACATTGATAAAGGTTATTTCAAAGATTTATTTTGCCTGATTTTGAAGGGTTTCAGGAGTTTTAAAGAGTGCTGGTAAACGGCTGTATGTTGTTTGTGATTACGGATCTTATTTAGTTTCGAACGCTCTAATTTTTGAAAGGTTAAAACAGGTTAAAACCGGGCGGTTTCATGAGTTTTTTGGGTAGAAAGGTACGGTGGTGGTCAAAAAAAAAAAATGTTTAGAAAGGAATGACTGTAGTAGCACGTAAGTCGGAGGTTTGCGTGAGTCACGGGGTATAGTATGCGTGAGCTGGATTTCCGGCGTCATAACGGCATGTTTTGTTTACTGAAAGATACACTCGACGTTTAGTTAGCTTAGTCGGCTTGGGAAACTATTTTAAAAATGAATGTTGTAATAGTTAATTAATAGTAATCTAGAATTAACCCACTCTCGATTGGAGTCTGTTCTGGATTCGCGCTACCTTTTCGCCGCGAAGGAATTTTGTAAAATTTCGCTAGTGGAAAGAGGTACTGTAAGAACAGTATCAATAACTCAAAAGGAGGAACTTCTTTGTAGCTCTGAATTAAGACGTATGATAAAATTTTAGAATAAGAAACTTTCGATATATGGTTTTCATATTGTTTTTGTCAATTTCCTTTTGTGGCAGATTTTTTGAGAATCAGCTTTTCTTTCGTGTGATGACAGACACAGGACAGAACGAGAGGTGGATGAGAAAGATGCCGAAGATGAATAGGCACCGAAAAACGACAAGAACCGTCAAGGACTTATCTTTAGAGGGCGGGGAGTTTTGGCATACTGTATTTCGAGGACTGGACTGGACTAGTAAAACGCGGACTAGTAAAACGCGGACTTGTAAAACGCGGACTAGTATAACGCGGACTAGTAAAACGCGGACTTGTAAAACGAGGACTAGTATAACGCGGACTAGTAAAACGCGGACTTGTAAAACGGGGACTAGTAAAACGCGGACTCAGGTAAAACGCGGACTTGTAAAAAGCGGACTAGTAAAACGCGGACTTGTAAAACGAGGACTAGTAAAACGAGGGCTTGTTAAGCACGGACTTGTAGAACGCGGACTTGTAAAACAAGCGCTTGTAAATCGGATAAAACTAAACGGTTTAGCGAGCGAAACAATTTGTGTTTGAAGCTCTTGTGTGTTTCTTCGACGGCATATTTCTAGCTTTTTTGAGCACTCTATGGTCTGTTTTAGCGTGGAGATGTTTTTGCAGTATAGCACATGTTCGTTCTGCAAACCCCTACTAAAACAACAGGATTGATGCTATGAGTTGTGTGCATATGTTTCTTTCTTTCCACTACTTGACGTCTGTTGAGTGCAGTCGTTTGTATTGCTCGCACGAGGTAGAACGGGGCCCGTCCAGAAATCAACAGTCAATCGTAAATAAAGGTGACGGGCCAACACGACTCCTACGTTCGTGACATTAGAATATTTGCCGTTAAATGTTTAAATTCGGTCTTTCGACCTTATTTGCTTCTGACTTCTTTCTGAGGGTACTGTTTTAATTTGGGGGCAGTATGTGGTAAATAAAGGTGACGGGCCTACACGACTCCTACGTTCGTGACATTAGAACATTTGCCGTTATATGTTCAAATTCGGTTTTTCGACCTTATTTGCTTCTGACTTCTTTCTGAGGTTACTGTTTTTTTGAGACATTATGTATTGAAGAGAGCCGTAAGATGATTGTGGCCAAGGAATTCGAAGTGTCTAGAGGCGTTTTACAAGTCCGCGTTTTACTAGTCCAGTCCAGTCTACAAGTTAAAGACACATCAAGACCACCCCACTGTGAATTGCCATAGCACAGACAAAATTATAGTCAATATCTTATGTGTTTTTAAGAGAATTACATAAGAACCAAGGCATGTCTCGTCTTGCCTTACATTGACATGCAATAATTTGGAAATACTAAGCTCGTAACAGTTTAAGACAGAATCCATCAGGAATTTGAGTAACATTAATTTTAGTTACGCAAAAATTGAGCACCAGAATAATTTAAATCCTTGTGTTCTTTCATACCTTGTTAAAGGCTTGACATGTGATAACACCAACATAACACCAACAACAGTTCTTTATCAGTGGGGATTGAAGAAAAAATGGAAACATCATCACACAGTTGACCCCCATGCAAAAACACTCCAGGATGTCACGGGACTGTTTGGTGTCCGTCTGCCAATTTCTAACTTCAAATTCCAATGTTAAATTCACATTAAATTTTCAATATTTCTTAGTTGTCTAAATTTTACTAATTCTTTTAAAAAAAACTATCACCTGCCAAACATCCCCAAAAATCACTCAAAAAATTACAAAATACCGCAATACATAGATACATGGGATGAGTGAAGTTTCCTTGGATTCCTTGAAACACCAACAAGATATTTCCGTTTAAGGTGGCTGATAATGGGTTTCAGTATTTCCCAGTCCTTATACTTTTGTTCAGGACTAAAAGCCTTCATCAATTGCTATTACAGTAATGGTATGAAACAAATGTTCAATCATTCATCAACAAGTTGTGATCATTTTCTTGACAATATTAGTTCCCCGGTAAACAGTTGTAGTACTGTCCCATCAAAGTGCAATGCCTGGAAAATACCGAAAAGCACACGACCTTCAGGTGAAACCGCACCTTACAGTATTACCAATACACTGCACTTTGCTAAGTCTTAAAACTTTACATTGTCTAGTCGTCTACTTCAATCGTTTATTTGTATTGTGTAAGATACATTTATAAATTGAAACCATCATGTCATTAAGTAATAATGCAATCTCGACAACGTTCTAGATATTATATTATGCACACTAATACAGCTCAATTCAAGCCCTGTGACTTACACAAACACAGTCGGACTGAGTGCTACTTAAGTAACTGCTTCGTGGTTTCTGCTGTACTGAACCCTGCCTTTCAAGGCAAAGCGCCCGATTTTAAGCTTCTCAAGCTTCTCAATGTTCTTGTATAATTTCGTAACAATCGACGATGTTTTCCTGGAATACTCTTTTTAGAACGTTTATACAACCTTTTATGGCGATCATCCGGCGTAAGAGAAATCATTAGCTTCAAAATAGATGTTTTTCCTGTCCAATCCAGTGAGTCATAGATAACTAATATATATAAATATAAACTGGATCATATCTACAACCTTACAAATTGAAGTCAGATTATTGCGTCTGAAACGTACAATAATGGACAAAATAGAAAAAAAATATTAAAAATAGAATTTCTTTTGTGCACTTCGTCAGCAGATTCAACTCGGTTGCTAATAAATACTCTATTTTTTTTTTCCTTTTTTTGTTTGTTTGTTTTTTTCTGTAGTAACTAACATAATTATTTTTCTGTGCAATGATTTATGTGTGAGACTACTGACAATTGAAGACCTGTTTGGAAAGGCTGGTTTCAATGCGATAGTTAAACTACTGCAACTAATTGCCTGTTTGTTTACTTAGCTTGCCGTGTGAGAACCAGATTCTCTTTTAGAGTCTGATTATATTCAATATGGATCCGCCAGACTTACGTGGAAACCAGCCTTTATCCATATAAAAAGTCTCTTTCATTCGACTTTGCATTATTTGTGTCTACAATGTCTGTGACTATCATAATTACGTTATAATGAGATGGTGCGTTCTTGTTAGAGGTCAGTAAAAACCGTATAAAGTTTCTGAGTGGTTGTTTAGCCTGCTTACAGCTCGGTAGTAGCTTCCGTCAAAGAAAATCGCCTCAAAAATGATCTATTGGGTAACGAGACTTTAGGATATCCAGTCACTAACTGATCGGTGCTGCCTGTCGTGGAATCTGAAGGAGAGCTACTCAATTGGATCCCATCAACGTCACCTTCGTCATCTGCTCGGTACATCTCCGGACTATCTTCGCCTTTTCCGTTATCACTTCGGATGATAACGGAATCGCAATCAGATTCGGAATCCGGTGGCTCCGGAGGCGGTCCCTTAGGAGGTGGCGGGAAGAACACTTCATGGTCTATATCATCAAGTTCATCCGGGTCTTTCTCGTTCATGGCCGCCATACGCGCAGCAGCGTAACCAAAATTGATGAAGCTACTAACACCGTGAGTGCTGCTGTCACTTCCTTCCAATGAACTGTTGTCTTCCTCTGCTGGTAAGTGGACTATAACCTCTTGAGCTTCCTGTAAAAATTAAGTTGAAGTGAAAATAAATTACCCTCATTCCTTGACGTTGGAAAATCACGCAGTCTTTACTCTTCAATATTGGTAGGAGCGATCCTGTGACATATGAAAAGAACTTTAAACTTTAAAGTTTACTTCTTCATCTTAAGAGTTTAGCTTGAAAACATTTCGCCATTGTTTGTTAACAGCCACACTGCAAACTGAACAAAATTGTTATGTTGCTTCTTTGCAACCTGATCATCACAAAACAGCGATTCAAACAATGACTGTGAAGGACTGGACATTGCTGATTTATTTGAAATTTAACGCCCTTTACTTTTACTGGAGACGTTTTTGTTTTGTTTTTTTGTTTAAAGAAAAAAATTTAAGAATGGAAAGCTAAACATTTTCCAATCATGTAGCACAATTTGGGAGAGTTCTTAATTGTTTATAAAAGGATTTTTTTTAAGTTTATGCAAAAGCCATCCTTTCTTCGTGATTATTTTAAGGTCGCGGGGGATACCAACAGCATGAATAAATTCATGAAGGGAAATTTTGCTTGACCTGCATCTTTTAAAACGCTTATTTCTCGGCTGTTATGGGTGCGATTAAGCTCAAAATTTACAGAGACATAACGAAATGATGAAAGATTGTGAATGTCATCTTTTATTTGGTAGATTGCATTTTACGGCGATGTTATAGCCTCGTTAGTGCCAAATTGGGAAAAACATGATTTTGTGGCAGAGTTTGCGGAACGAGTAGAAGACAGCACACTGCGATTTTGACAAAAACTAATCAGTCAATACCTTTAGAGTGTCATAACAGAAGCGGATTTTTTAATTTAAAGTTTGCCAGCAAGTTATGGCGGTTTAAGTGCGCAAATTTGAATTTAATGTCTTCTACCTCTTTCTAAAAGCGCTCTTTTAAAATTCCGCTTCTGTTATGACACACTACAGTATTCATAGTTTACCTATCTGCAGTGGCAAGTCATGAAGTTCTGTATCCGCGCTGTATTCTCTGCCACAAAATTGTCGGAAAAGTCCAAACTTTGAGATTTCCGAAGGTGTCCCGACCTAAATACGATCATTTTGCCAAGGAGAGATGTAATTATGGTAATTATATTCCACGCTTTTATGGTGAGAACAATGCGTTTTCAAAAAGGACACGATTGTTTATGCCGAATATTTTTGTGATTACTCTGACTACACTAGTTGCAGAAATAGTCAAATTTAAATAAAAATAAGCTCAAAGACTTCCTACAATCTATATGAACGTATATCGCTAAGTGTTGTTTTAAATTGGTTAAAATATCAAAGAAACAGGGATTTTTTACATATCACGCGCACGCGCCCATATTTTTCTCCAGTCATAAATATCTCGTAAAGTTGTCGATGTGAGTCGTTGTACTTCGTGCATAAATGCATAGCGATGAGCCTAAGGTGTCCCCCGCGACCTTAAGTTACTTAATATTTTAGTTAATGCTATGATTATGCTTCTACATATTAATTTCAATTATTTTTCGATAGTTACATTTTATAACTTGGTAGTGTCTGCCGGATCAAAGGTCATTTGACGAACTTCAATGGGCGTTGAACCATTCTGTTAAAATTCCAAAAAGCAAATAATTTCTCCAACTTTAATCAATCATTTTATTTATCGTTTAAGCTGATCATTAAATAAATGTTTAACTCTAGCGCATTAACTTTGAATTTACCGTCCCAGAGGACAATATTATATTAAAAACACAGTTTGTTTGGTGTTGTTTAAAACAAATATGTTATACCAAAACTAGCTCTAGTCGGATCAGTTTTAACCACGTGGAATCTTCCTGTCTGTCTGCGTAAGTGTGTCATTCTAACAAAAAAAGGTGCGTCCTCAATAAGATTCGAATCTTAATTAGTTCTTAAGTTAATTTTTTACAATAATCGCCAGTTTAACGTTGCCGTTTTTGCTTATTTCAGTGAATAAAGATTTAAGCCCTCATTTTTCGATGTCCTTGAAGGGAATTAGATTAGAAGCAGTTTTGGTTGGCCATCTTTCCTTGCACAAATCTAACTGTAAAAGACAACACAGTGAGGTGGGTGATGGTGGTGGGGGGGGGGGGGGGGTGAGAACTTGTGTTACCTGTGCGGAATCCACGTGGTTTGACGCAACGGCACTTTGAACAGGATCAATGCTGAAATGAGAGGGTAAATGGAAAATTATTTCACAATACGAAAATTGCAGAACTTGTATAAAGGGTCATGTGAGGCCCTCAGTGTAAAGTGAGGGAAACAATAAGATAATTGAAGACTTTTCATAGACGAGAAATTAGGTCTTCAAACTAAAATGGGGTAAACAATACGTCTGCATATTGTTGATTCTAAGAACTGCTGACCAAGAATGTGAGAGGTGGTTGGCAAGAGGGTTTCACTACAGTCGATATAAAAACGTTTGTGGGTCCGGAGTTTTACATCCCAGTTTTTTCCGGTTGAATGTTAATGGCAAAGTGTTCCTAACAGCCGCTAAGTCAATATATTTGGTTGTCTGTTATCACTTACAAGAAAGGTTTGTCATTGAAGGTCACTTTAGACTGCCTCTTTTTTTTGAAAGGGCTTTGACCACTTCGTTTTCTCCTGAAAGAAACACAAAACGATTAAATTGTACTGATAAACAATCAAACTCACCCAAATGATACAATAAAAAATGTATGAAAGGAGGGTATTTTCTTTTGTCAAGTAATGCCCAATATTGCGACTCGCAGAACTACAATCCTGGAAATTAAAAATCTGTTGAGACACACAACTCACATGATCAATATAATTATCATAATTATTGCTCCAACACCAATGATGACGCCAAGACAGATCATTGCTCCAACCACAGCAGATAGCTCATCCTCAGTCCCCTTCCGGGCCTCGGGTGGAGCAGGTCCATCGGGAGACTGGTACCACTGGATATCAAACTTTTTGTAAGTACTGTCCAATAGTTCTTTGTTGTCTGACAAAGAACTAGAAACACAAAAAAATGATGATGTGATGTCAAACCAACAAATACAATAACTGTTATTTACAGTTAAAACACGATTATTATAATTGCTTAATCGGTAACCACTGTTTTGGCAGGGTTTTGGTTAACGAGATGCTGTCTCTATTTGAAGTAAAAATGATTTTCTGAAGCCTTTATTCATGTCCTTTTCAATCAACTGTATTATGTCAATTCAAGTTGTACTTCTTTTTTGTCTGCTGAGAAAAAGCCGTTCGAGCCTCGTTACATCTCACCTTAAAATTGCTCTGTGCAGAAAAGTTGCTCACCGTTATTTTCATGGACTAAAAAGTTGTTTTCACCAACAAATGAATCACCATCACTGTGACGTTTTACCTTGTTATTGCAGCTCCTGACATCACTTCTTCATCCTTTACTACATGAAAAGTCACCACGGTCCTGCAACACAACAATAGACTGGTATAAGGCTTTACTGCTACCAAAACACAACACAACAATAGACTGGTATAAGGCTTTACTGCAACCAAAACACATTACAGGCGTTCCTGAGTAAGGGTACATAAATATGTCAAATTTTCTTACAACAGTTGACACGTTATTAGCTAATCAAGTCACTTAACACAGATTATTCGAATAGAATTGGATAATACTTACGCGTTTTCACCATTTTCTTGCCGCAAATGTTTGATAAAAGCTTTTCCTCCAGTTACGGTTTCAAGCATCCTACCAATGAATCAGTAAAGTGTTACTTAACTAATAATAATAAATAAGTTAAGTTACAATATACACAGCCTAAGATAATACATTGATGTTACATCTTGGGCAAAGAGTGTGCAAAGCTATGTTCTCCGTGGAGAAGCGACCGACGTGCAAAAAAAGAAAACAATCTTATATTTTGCTAGGAATTTGAATACAGTTCAAGAGCTACTCGCGTGTATTAAATGGTCACAATGATCCTTGAAGTGAAAATGTCAAACTTGTTTTGAGCACTCGGCCAGAAAACGACTCCGTTTGCAACGCTAAGTGTTCTTTCACAGTCTTGAATTTTCAGTTTAAACCATAACTGTAATTATTTAAAGTCCATTTTATTATTCTAACCCTTATTTTTATTATTCTAACCCTAACCCTAACCCTACAAGATATTCTGATCACGCTGGATATATTGTTTAGTTTTATACCCAAGAAACTCCTGTCGCTTTTTGGTTATCTCTTCCGGAGTCACTCCCGCCTTCATAAGGATGGAATCTTCATCACGCAGGACAAAAACCTAACGAAAAGAAACAAACAGGTTTTAAGATCTTCAAGCCTTTTATTTACGAACGTCTTCTAACCGGGATACTTTTCCATCCATAAGTGTTGAAACGGAGGAACTGTAAATCGGCCGAAAACGGGTTTCCTTAGTAAAACACGAAACACCTGGCGACTCCAATAAGATTATTTAGTCAAGTTAAGTTTCTCGAGCCCAAAGGCCTTTGAATAACTACATGCTAGCTATTGAAGAGTAGCCTTTGACCCTTATCTTTCCTATATGTCTAATGAGCCTTGTGCTTAGCTTATATGAAGCACTCACGTCTACAATAGCGTTGGTGGTTGACGTTTTCCCGCCATCTGAAGCACTGATCTCTAATGTGTACTTTGATCCGTCTTTATCAGCCAATGAGGAGGCAACTCTAACGTGACCCGTGTCGGATTCCACGTGAAACAGACCCGCTCCATTACCACTGATGAGTTTATAGGATATGGCAGGCTTGGTATCAGCATCAGCATCACTGGCCTGGATACACAAAGCATTCAGTGATATTAAGCAATTATTGGATGAGGCTAAGTATGTTATGAAGAATTATGCAGATCTCGGAGGATAACACCCAGAGAACAAGCCTCGGAGCAAGGATGAGAACCAACAATAAACTCAACCCACTATGACGCCACTGGTGGTGGAAGACGAGTGCTCTTGCCACTGCAAAATCCCAGGAGGTAACAAATGGTAGGTGGTACTCGTGTTACGTCGTCACTTGTGTGCACGGCAAATTAGAAAAACATCATGTTTACTGCGTCACTGCTGTCGTCACTAGATTGTGCTTATCCCTTTTTCTTATACATTCATTGACACAAGAGACTAAATTTAGTTTTAACGCTTGGGGGTTTTCACTTTTAGTAAACTAAAATGAATGACTTTAACTGAACAACCTTATATTAGCTTACGTGACACACTACGTGTTTTCTTCAAGATAGGAAGTCATATATTACCTTTACAGTTGTCACTAACGAATAGTAAGCTGTTTCTTTGTAGACACCTTGAAAATGAAAATAAAATTATGAATAACAGGATAACTTTTCACAACGAGTTCAATTCCAAAAACCTTCATTCTCATAGTTGCTGTGTGTACTCTGAAACCCTGATGCATTTCAGCACTATGCAGTTTCCCCCAACTTGTCTTTTCTTTAATTTCTAGTTACAAGAATTTGATAAAATGAGGCGGGACAACTTGTGAGTAGCACTTGTCATTGCCTCTGTTTGTAACATGGTACCCTTGTGTTTAAGATCGTCGTTCTTTTCACTGATCACGATTGTCGTTGTTATTGTTGTTGTTTTGTCTCTGTGAATCAAATGTCTTACCTTCTATGTATGATACTGGCGAGAAAGCTGGCGAGTGCTCGTTTTTGTTGACAACATTTACAACAATAAAACCATAGTCTGAGCGGGGATGCTGCCCATTGTCCTGTGCCTTTACTACAAGCTAGAAACAGAAAACAGATAACTTATAAGTTAATATTTACGTAAAACGAAATTGTCTATAGTCAAGAAGGATAAGTGCCAGGGATATAAGAATGTCCCTCGGAATGAGTGAAGTGGGAGTCAGTTTACTAACCACATTATGCTATAGTCTGGTTTATAAAAGTTTGGATAAAAAAGAAAAGTTCCTGCTCGACTTGTTTTGATTCTTTTCGTTTCATGCGAGGATGATGTCAGACAAATTCAGCGTTTACGTATTATCATAAAAACACTCTGTTACGCTCATACCGTATACTCCTCGGGCTCAGCCTCCCTGTCAAATGTTCCGGATGTTGTTATGACGCCTGTGACATTATTGATTGAGAACTTATTGACCGCGCCTTGAACAAGGTGATAAGTGACATGCGCGTTAGCGCCTGCATCAGCATCTGTGGCGTTACACTGAACAACAAACGAACCAGACGCAATACCCTGAAATAAAACGTACAAAATATCATACAAACCAACAACAATAACACCTGACTCCTGTGAGCTTGAAGTGGATTATTATTTTTTTGAAAATCGTTTGCTTTCATCTGGCCGTGTTAAACAGTATCTAACGAATTATTATCCTCAGCTAGCTTCTTACCTCCACAACAGAAGTTTGAATAATCTTCTCTTGTAGAACTGGAGAGTTATCGTTAGCATCAGTCACGTGAATCGTGACGTCACTAAAAGCTTGACGTCGAGGCTCTCCCATATCAGAAGCTGATATGTTGAGTACATGCTGGACAGCGGACTCGTAATCGAGTGGTCTGACCAAAGATAACGCTCCTGACTGGTTGTTCAAAGCAAAGAAACCTGATAAAGAACAGAAACAAATTATTCTTTCTTCGGCTGTATGAAAGTAACACCAAATGTAAAGAAAATTGTTGTAACTCTTGCAACTAAGATGCATTATAATGCGCATTACAATAAGCAAATAGCATTAAAAATTGACAACTCAAAAAAACAGCTGTAAAATGTTGTTGGTCCGCGGCAAAACACTTTCACTCACTCACATGTACATACTATGGACTGCTCACAGCCCTCTGTTTTCTCGAAGCCCTCTTGCAGCCCAACCTCGTACCCAGAGTCTTCGTTTCGTCAAGCCTGCCCAGTAATTAAGGAACGAAGACTCGAGGTACGAGGTCGTGTGGCAGCCATGGCTGTTTCGTGACCCTCTTTGAGATACATCAGCATGGCAAATCCACAGGGCAAAGAGCACAGGCCAATTAAATTTTATCTCAAAAAATTAGAACATCTCATACCTTTTTCATTGCCTGATATAATCTCGTACATCACTGTGCCGTTTTGGCCAGCATCCGGGTCACTTGCCGCTATTGTGAGGAGTACAGTTCCATGTGGTGTGTCTTCTCGTGCACTTACCGATGCCGGGCTTAGGAACTTTGGAGTATTATCGTTTGCGTCCAACACGTTAACAATTATCTGAAAAATTCGAAAAAGACATTCAAATGGACGACAAAGAATTAGAAAGAAAGGATTTTCATGTTACACGTAATGCGGCAAATATGGAGAAATCCACACTTTGCACCTAGTAGAACAAAGAAACAAACAAGTTTTATTTTTAAGAACATACGGCTAATTAAAAGTGGAAATTCAAGCTAAAGTTCATTCGAAAAAAACAGTGAACTTTATGTACACTTATGTGTCACTTCAGTCTGGTCAAAAATGCCAGTCCTTTTGTCAACTTTCAAGCCAAGAATTAAAAATAAATTCTAACGTGACAACTGAAGTGACCCAAGTGGCACTGTTTAGAGATGCTTGGCAATCTAGTTACTTCTTAGCTGACACGTTTCTACGTGTAAGGTAATAGAAAACAAAACATGACTGACCATTGCAAATCCTTTGTTGATGCCATTGCTTAGTAACTCCACAACCAAAGTATAACGGTCGAGTTCTTCTCTGTCCAAAGCTTGAGGGCCAACTCTGAGCTCCTTTGATGTTCCATTTATGTAAAACTTATCACCTACACCGCCTTGATGAATTTTGAATTGAGGATTTGATACGTTAAAATACTGCTCCAAAGACTGAAAATGAAAAACAGAACACTAGAATTAACGTCCATCTACTTCAAAGTTCACTTTTATTTTACAGCATAGGATGGATATTCTATTTCCGAAACAAAACAATAACATACCCTTAAGTCCAAAACCATTGTGTTTGCTTCGTTTTCCATCACTTGTGTCTCAAACGTTCGATTAGGCATTGCGCCTACATTTACCATGACCAGAGCAAATGCAACAGGATGATGAGTTGACTTTGCCTGAAAAATTATTACATTCATAAATAGGTAAACACTTTGCGATTCATTCACTTTTTGGAGGATAAAGTAGTTTGTGAAAAGGTAGTTAAAATTTTGAGCAGTGCTTTGCGTTTGTTTTTTCTCCGGTTTATTGTACCTGGAAGCCTTGCATACCTTTATTTATACAATCCTGATCTACGAACCCTCTTTTCATCCATCTATCCATTCATCCGTCCGTTCGTTTGTTTTTGTTTCGGTTGTTTGTTCCTTCGCTTGTTTTTGTTTCGTTTGTTTTTCGTTCGTTCGTTCGTTTGTTCGCTCGTTTGTTCGTTCAGTCAGTCACTCATTCATTCACATTTTCATTTGCACCGAATCTAACTACATTTAGTTTAGATTCATATAGGTCAGGAACGGGTAAGATGGTTATGCAAAATAGAAGCTACCCAAAGCTTTCAGCCAGTACTTATAGATATGCATACATTTAAAACTGTTACCAAAACCCTTCACCTATTCAAGTTCCTATAATAGCCGCATTAGCATCAGCATAAATTGATCGATTTTCAGTAACGTAGCCACGTCGTAAAAGCATTCATTTCAATGGTTTATAGGCAAAATAGACAGTTACCCCGCAAAGGTCTCCTCTAAAAATTAATGCCAA
The DNA here is from genome assembly GCF_052425735.1 of Oculina patagonica. NCBI lineage: Eukaryota > Metazoa > Cnidaria > Anthozoa > Scleractinia > Oculinidae > Oculina > Oculina patagonica. The sequence continues at coordinate 64,222,375 of NC_135761.1, forward strand.
TATTAACACCCATTCTGAAGGTGCTCTTTTTTAAGTCGAATTTTAAGCACATAAACGTAGGCCGATTTCTATGATATTTGGCAATCGAAATAAGAAATGTCCAAATTTTATAAAGCTTTTAATTTTAGAGAAAACAAAATAAACATTCGCGAGAAATGATCACTTTATGAAAAACCGATTTTTCGAAAAAATGCGATTATTTTCAAAACGCGAAGATAGATTTTTTTCTAATTATTGTCAATAAGTTCAAGTTATCCTAGGTTTCGTGTGAGCAAGTTTCAACTAAATCGGCTGGGTAGAAACTGCTCTACAGTTGACTGTTGAATTTTTGCATCAAAATATTGTTGTTGCGTATTTTCGCCAGCTATTGCAACAACGCTGAATTAATGCTCAGATCAGTTCTTTTATTTGAAAGCTCAAAAACGCGACACTCTAGAATGCTAGACTCCAATGGCTGCCCGTCAAACCTGATTGTGCCCTAAGTGTTACATCATGTTGCTTAGCAACACCACTGCCCAAAATCATGGGTTTCAGCGGATTACCAAGATCTCGGTTAAACGATGCTTACCGTTACAATGAGAGGATAGGTGTCTCGAGAGAGGTTACGGTTCAGCGTAATTAATCCTGTTATGTTGCTAATCTTGAATAACTCGTCAGGGTCACTTTCTGAAATATGACAAATCATACTCACATTTCAGACACCTCTCAAATACAATTTTTAAATTTTAGTCTGTTGAGCGTTCTAGCAGCTTTCAATGGGACTCCAGGTAGTTTAGGGTGTGGAAATCTAAGATCAGAAATCCTTGTTGTTTGCGACGCAGTAGGATGGCTCCCTGTGGTTTTGTTGTTCTGGAAGAGAACAGGGTTGCCTGCGATACTGTTTCTGGGCTTCAGCTGGTATAGGCCTAGGATTCCTTTCTTCCTATTTAGACTTTATTTATTGCCATAGTCCACAACTTGCAATCAATTTGGTTTAGTTTACACTTAGATGTCTGGGTTTTGCAATTCTTGAACAAGATATCCAGTACACTTTTTTATTTTATTTGAATATTCCTACTTTCTGTCGATTTTAGGCTGGCAATATTCTTATGAACATTCTTAGATAATACGGATTTGACATTTCTGTTTTGGCATGTATTGGGGTATCAATTACAAGTGTTTGGTGTCCAGATCTGTATCGTGTTACACTGTGCACGTGTTCCATCGCTTTTCGTTGCAACCAGCAAGGTCAAGTTAATGCACCATTCATCGAACTGTCATAAGCCTCGAACATTTGGCTAGGGCATGTTTTTATCGTTTTATTGGCTAGTTAAGAAATAAAGGACTATATACGGTTCAGTTATTAATAAAAAAAAAATATTTACAGATTTTCAACACAAAATTATATTCTTTTCAAAATCTGAGCCTCGGGTTTATTCTTAAAATATTCTTTAAAATTCGCAAAATTAAGCCTCGATATTCTTATAAACTACATTCTTATAAAATTAAACAGTGTAACTGACAAAAAATCACGGAGAATCACCAACCTGGATATATTGCATAAGAAACAGGAGCCTTCACTGAGTCCTGATCTTCAGCGTGCACTCTGACGATTTCACTTCCCTTGGTTTAAAGAGAAAATTACTTTTTACCATTGTCCCGGTGACTGTACTTAGCTTTATCTGGTATGGCCATTCAGACAAACAGAAAAATTTCGTCACATTATAGAACAAAACTTTCCGTAAATGGCCAAGAGAGATAAAAGAACGTTACACGTGTTATAACGATATTCTTCTTTGTAAAATGTATATTTGCTGTTTTAAAACAAAAAATGTTTTAGAATAACTAGAAACTATCCTTCCTTGGCATAGTTCGTTCATATTCTGGTTCTTCTTTAATGGCTGGCAGTTTGTCTCGTGTTCTTTCTGTGCCACTCGGGAACTAAAAAAACTTGTCGTGGTAGAATTGTATTAAAGTACAAAATGTATGAATGGGAGACTGGTGATATAAGTCAAAAAACGTGGTAAGAAAAAATCATATTTAAGGTTCTTACTTGAGGAGTATCTACTTCAATCAATACTTCATATAAATACTGCGAAAATTTCGCCGGAAGGTCGTCTGTGTCTGTCACTCCAATGGTAACCACTGTCCAGTTTTGATTGCCCGTGGGCGCACCATGTTCATCCTACGAGAAAAGATTAAATTATAACTATTATAATGAATTTCCTGAAAATAATAGATGTAGTAATTGTTGTTATTAAACCGTCAGCATTCAGGACGTGCATCACATGGTTGAGCAAGGTTAAAAACCTCTTTTTCAGTCGACTTACTGTTGCTGTTATGTTAAGATTATAATACGTCGTTGATCCTTCGAAATCCAGTGGCTTTTTTAACGTTATCTTCCCATTTAGACCACCAATTTCAAAAATGTCTCCCTGCAAAATAAAATATGAAAATTAAAAACGTCAGATATGAAAAGACATAAGCCACATTGGTCCAAGCCCCACCTTCTCTAGATGTTGTGTTTTTGTTACAAGTAGTGTTATACAGAAAAGTTACAGCTTCATCAAAATTGTGACAAGGTACTTTCAGCTGTTCTTTTCTTATGACTAGCGGTCGACTTTTCCCCCCACCGCCATTAGCTTTTAATGAGTTAATTAACGGATGAGTTAATTGTCTAGATTCCAACCTTCGAAAGTCTTTTTTCGTTTAAGATTTAAAGATTGTTTTTATTGACAAAAGAAGAACGAACTTGATGTATGAAGAGGATGCTTCGCAAACACATAACGTATTCGGTTTTAGTAACCAAGCAGGGAGATTATCAAAATACAAAGGATGATCTCAGCGCGAGATAATTTTCCTACTTACCGTGTTCCCTCCGGCAATTCTGAAAAACACCTCATTATGATGATGAAGTGAACTGTCTTTGTCAGTAGCTGACACCTGGAACACCAACTCTCCAACTTTTGTGTTCTAATTTTAAGAAAATGTGAGAGAAATATCTAAAGGCATGCTCAGCATGAAAGTTTTGTGAAGATGTCTTTTTTAAGCAGTCTGTAAAGTATGGAGAAATTACTCACTAACTTTTTCAATACGTAAAGGTAACCTTTACATTTAGCTTTTACAATTTTTCTTTTAATTGTAGTTTTGTTCTTGTTAGAGCTCACTGTTTGTTGTCAGTTGACCAATACCTTCCATTCGGGAGAAAAGCGCAACAAAGATATACTATCACTATTTTTATGACTATGACCGTGACTGTTACTGTCACTGTAACTGTGACTATGATTGTGACTGTGACTGTCACTATGACTTGGCCCTCACTCTGACTGTCACTGTAACTGTGACTATGACTGTGACTGTCTTTATCACTGTAACAATGACATTGGCCCTCACTCTAATATCTCACTGTGACAGTGGCAGTAGCGACCTTAAGATTTGACTACGAGTACGAAATCGAATAAGAGTACGACTTTAAAATTTCGAGACAATTGAAACCCCCGAGCTATAACTCTTCCCTGTTCCCGACTAACACATAAATAAACGTTAGGGATAAGATTGGTTTGACTGAGTAACTTTACGAGGCACACGAATCTGATTTGAAAACTATGTGACTGTGACTGTGACAACCCATACATTTCAAAGCCCTCCAGCAAACACTGTAAATAATAGATGGCTGGCCCTACCTCAGAAATATTGACTTGATATGGCAAGTTCTCGAACTGTGGGTAGTTATCGTTGAGATCCAACACAGTGCAAATTATGTATTTTGTACCCTGCCGAAGAGAGCAAAAAAGATATTGTATATTCTTCAGCTTTAGTAAAGTGCGTATTGCGCTGTTTGCAAAGCCAGCGTGATGAGAATTTGTTCAGTTAAGGTCCTCAAACTCCCTTGAAGTAAGGCAATCAAAATACTGACTAACAGAGTGTCCCGACTACGAAAAATAGGCTACTTGCATGTAGCAATAGCAGCCATACGCTTTAATCAACAGGCAAGACTCCAAGGCTTGGATTATTTCAAAAACAGAATTATTGTGTTATTTGCGTATGGACGGAATGACTTTTCTGGAATATTCCGGCGGGAAACATTCTTACATCAAATTCGCCGCTTTTAGAAGCAATCGCTTGAAACTGCAGTACTCCCGTCTCCGTTTCCTGAAAGAAAAAGTTAAAAATATTTCAAAGTCGGTTAAATGACCTCTAGATGAGAAAAGACCATGTTGTTTTGACTAGCTTTACTTTTCAATCTAAATGCTTAAAGATGTAATAGTAATAATTTCTTGAATAAACCAAACAAGTGTTGAGTACTTGTACAGCTCTGATAAAGGGCTAACGCTCAAAACGTCAGCTTTTCAAATTCGCTACGGCGGGTGGTGGTTTATTCACTTTTATCAACTTCCCGTTGATAATAAGTGTTCTCTTGCCTGTGTGCAGCACGAAAGTTGCCTTTCAATCTTAGTAGTAGCTTTGTTCATTTAGTGTTAAACTAGAGGATACTTGTAATATTGAATGCTTTTATGTTTATAGTTCTGAATACTTATGACTACTTTCTCCTTACCTCTCTGTCCAAAGTCTTTGCAACAGCTATAACACCACTAGTGCTGTTTATCTCAAACCAGCCTTGGTCATTTTGGAGAGAATAAGTGATCTGATCAGAACTCCCCGTCTGGGCGTTAGCTTGCACCCTTGCGACGAACGTGCCTGGGGAGAAACGTTAAAAAATCAACAATCACAGTTATTGACGGCTTCCTGAGTGCAAATTGCACTATGTATGACTAGCAGAGGAAACTTGTTTGTTGACATGTAATAGGCTGAAAGGTTTATTATGCTGTCTTCTCATAATGTGCTGCTTTTAATTAATCTGTACCTTTCTTACCGCGTTGAGCTGTCTGAAATACACCAAAGTTCGCTGACAGTTTACAACTGAGCACTGCGCCAGTGAAGAAGATTAAGGCGAGAACACATCTCCATTTAGCAACAACAACAACCATTTTATTTTGCCAACATAAATAGAAATAATTAGAGCATAAAATATATTAACTAAAATAGGCAAAAAAATATTCCTAGAATAGCAATAAACTAAACGAGCTGAGTAGTTACAAAACTACTCAGCTCTGATCAACTACCCATTTCCAACGTTGTCGCTTATTTAAATGTTTTTGTTATTTTATCCTAACATTGTGCTCTAATTACGTGGTCACTTTGACCAATTTGTCCTTACCAGCAGGACTTGATTCATTCAGTTTTGGTTGGAGCGGTAAGTTTGGCGGTGGGAAGGAAACACCTGTGAAAAGAAAAAACACAATTCTTGCACACAATGCACCACCCAGTCATCTTTAATGTACTAGTATATCATAATCATATTTATTTGCGAAGCTACTTGAAATTCTGGGTTTTTTCAGCAACAAAAGCCACAAAACAACCCACGAACAATACTTAGATATTATATAATAGCTAACTAACATCTAAAAGACGTTTTTCGAGTATTTATTAGATGTTTTGAGATGTTTTAAACTCTACAGTCATGCGTACTACTTTGTACTATTTCACTGTTCTTGTGAATGTCTCCATTATTAGCAATGTACGGATTTGGGGCCAGCTTCTCTAAAGCACCGGAAACTGTTCGGACCCGTTAAGCGATTTATAGTATCTTTATCTTAAAAGCAAAGAAGTGTATTGGCCTGAAACTTGGTATAATGAAGGGAAGTTCTGTTCATAATAAAAATATATAAAACGGCTCTGTAGTCATTAAGGTTTGAGATTTTGCTATGGCTTTGCGGGTGCGAAAACTCTTTGGGACCTTCAAGGGCACAGTTGTTCAGAATAAGCTAATCCAGGATTTATAGCACTTATTGCGCGCTTAGTCAGTTTATATATATAAGCCGATCAACAGCGATTGCTGTTATCCTTTTTGTTCTTCAAATTAATTTGGCATCAACTAAAGGAATAAACTAAGTTCTGCTTCGTGTTTGGATCACATTGCTCCAGGAAATGTTAGGAGATATGTTTGAAAAGAGCCCTGTACTTTGTCCAAATCTTTATACACAAAACGAACTGATCTGGTAAATTTGCTGAAAAGCTCCATGTAAACTGATCAACAAACAGGAGCTTCTTAGCCAGTGACTTCGGTTTGGGTTAGAGCACAATTTCACTGCAACTTTGATTAGCTCATAAACGACTGGTTTTGGAAATGTAACGCATTTTACCCCGCACACATGCGCAGAATTGTGGTGGGCTCACTGTGAGGATCATGACATTCCTTGTTTCTCTCCGCCGTCCAAAAAATTCAATTATTCTATCAAATATCAATGAATAACTCTTCGCCCTAAGATCTGGTATTTTTACGCAGTTCTTATCCATGAAAATCGATACACATTTCAGGAGCCCGTTACATGGACATAGTGATAAAGCGTGTAACAAACCTGTTTACTTCTTATAATATAATAATCATGAAATGAAAAAAACGTGTCATACGTGTACTGAAGTCTCCGATGCTTTTTCTAGTATCACATAAAATCAATAAGGTAAAACTGTAATTTAAGATCTCTTTGTATTTGTCTGACAATAGCATTTCTTAAAACTTCTCACTCGAATTCTTGACAAATTGTTATTACTTCTTTTCAAATTATTTGCCATAATTATGTAACATTCTAAATCCAAAAATAATCTGAGATTTTAAACACTTTGTCGAGCATTTGACTAAAACCTTGAACAATAAGAAGAGAATGGTGTCCTACTGACGTCACAAAAAAGCCAAACAATCCGCTGACGTACATTACCAAATGGAGAAAATTGCCGGCGCTAGCGATTGTTCCTGAAACAGCCAGAGGCAATAAAAGTTTGCTGGGCAGCAAGAGGTCACTGACTCGAGAGAGCGACGGAAATAGAGTCTATCTACTTACGTATTGAATTATGCAGGACCAGGTTTCCGTCTTGATAAATTTTCAATAAAGGCGCTTTAGTAAAAATAGTGAACATTTCAGGCATTCGAACTGTATCATATCAACACATAAATGTATAGCTGTTCAATTTAGTTTCATTGCCCTTCAGTTCTCCAAGAATAGATCTAAAATAATCTATTGTTCAAACGCATTTTGAAATGTACGTCTCTGCACTTTCTCTGTACATCGCCGGCCATTCGCATTCCGTGTTCTTACAAATGTAATACGAAAAATATTGACTTAGTGGAAAATACTGAAATTTTCAAACCCTGACAGGAAGTCAAAAACCACGAGGGATGCAAATATACCGAAAACAAAACATGTCGAAATGCAATTCTAAAAGACAATTTAAGGATTAAGACCTTCCTAGATACAATCAATAAGCACAATGTCAATTAAAGACTGTAAGGACACTATCAAAGTTTCGCAACTTTCTTCAGTGGTTTATGTTTGATCTTTCTCGAGTGTATACAAACTATATAAACGTAATATTCGCCGATTAATTATCGCAATCCATAGAAACCTTTTAGTAAATATTCATGCGGTTTGTATTTGTATGTGGTAACGTCAGTAAGAGTACAATCCATTAAGTTAGCTTTAGGGTCAATGTTTTGACACTCTTAGCTTAGAATTTAATGGAGGAAGCCAAGATACGCACGTAGTCAATGCATTGAGACCAGACCGCAGAGACATGGTTGTTATACATGTAAGAATGAGGCTACCTACCTTCGATAACACTTGGCGTGAAGGCCGCCAATAAAAACATGAACAGATTTAACATAACTTGTTGGCTGGCATGGAAAATGGCGCAGGAGAAATCAACTTATCGTCGACTGTCGTGTTGCTCAATCTTGTTTCCTCGGATCGTCTTTACTTTAGTCGAGTTCCTGAGCCGCTACGGGAAACGCTGCACTTCACAATGACGGATTCACATGATCATTTAGTTATCTAGCTTCAAAGATCGCTAACAATACTCGATACTAGCTTCGTCTTGGAGCAATTCCGTTATCTTGATAAACTTCACTGACCCAAGCACACGAGTATCAGTGACAAGAAATGAAAACTATTCGCTTTTCAGAACAATTTTGTTTTCCAACACCACACAGATTATGCAAATCTCGACAGTTCTGCATGAACGCGACCTTGATTGCTATGCAAATATAAATTGATCTCTTGGGTGACATCAGTGGGACGATTACAAATTCTTTCCAGGATTTACAATTTTAGTTTACTGACAAGTTCACGAACGGCGCAACTGAAATGACGGCGCAAGTTCCGTTTTAAGGTTCAGATGTTCCCAGAGTTAAGTTCTTTATCAGAAAGCAAGTTTATAATCCAGAGTGTCATCGGAAATGTCATTTCTCTGTCCTTAATTGTTTTTCCATTTCTTTTATTTTATTCATTTTGTTTTTTTATTTCATTTTTTTTTTTTTTTTTGTATAGTCACTGTATAAGCTTGGGCTTGTCACTGAACATTGTTAATGGTTTTTGACGCAATTAGAAAGTCGGCAATTAGGAAAAACATTTTAGCACGAACATGCAAACAACTTTACCTTATTTCGGTCGGCCGCACGCCAGGAAAATAGAGCCTTTTTATATGGCCGCTCGGCCTCGTTTTTTCTGAAAACAGACATCTTAATCCAGTGGAGAAAACACTTGCCATCCCAAAAAAAAATTCGGTTTCGATCCAGCAAAAGTTTGATCGATACAAATGATAGCTGAATTTTATCTCGGCTTATTAAATTATCCAGTGCTAAACTAATTAACTAGATACCTTTAAAATTTGATTCAGTACATTTGTGATGAGTTTATTTCTTCCCTCTACCTGTATGGTTGACGTCAAATTGATATTTTAACTGGAGGAGAAATTAATCGCTGATCATTTTTGGATATTATAAACACTCCAAAGATCGAACACAAGCGCCAAAAGTCGCCAGCAGAAAAAAGAGAAAGACTAATATAAACTTATCTCAAGGATTGACTGAGATGGCTTTGTTATCATAATCCAACTAACGGAACTCGATTGCCAGGCTAAATTATTGCTCGATTTGTACAAGATCAAGCATAAAACTTCTTGACAGTTCAGTTTGGGCCAGGAAGCGCAAATTTTGAAGTGCGAATTCTTACAAAGATCGAAGGACTCGTTGATTTATTCAGAAAAAGTAATATAGTGTACAGTTCCTCTTGTAATTTCCCAGTTAGTTCAGCTTAAAATTGTGTATGAACACACACAAAAGAATTCACGAACCAATCTTTACAGAAAAATCACAATTAAAAAAAAGTTGAAATACTTTTTTTGTTTCTTTCATCACGGTACATGCACGAATCAACGTTTTCTTTAATTTTAACCTCAGTGTCAATCAACCGTAAAGGTCGTGGGAAGATGACGCCAAACACAATGCGTAATAAATCGAGCCAGCGGTTTGTCATTGGAGCTGTTGCTTTATTTAGGACAGCATGACGTATCCTCATGACAACATGAACAGGGATATAAACTAATCGCCGAAGCAGTTGTTTCCTTCGCAAGCGTGAGAAGAGAGTAAGAGCTCCTGGCGAGGGGCTTTCGCGAGCTCGAGCCTCCAGCGCCGGATACGACTGCTACACTCAGGCTTATGAACAACTTGGTAATTTATTGGTGTTGGGAGCACCAATGACCACACGGGTCCTTGACGTAAAACAAAAGATTCAAAAGACACAAATGATACCCTTTCAAAAACACAATTGCTTTCAAAAACACAATTGCTTTATGATTTCGCAATAATAACAAGTAATACCTAACAATTTGATTATAGTTATGGCTTCTGAGAATTTTCTTGTTTCTTTTACTGCCTGTCGGGAAGTTGGCGCGTGTTGTGTGGAGTTGGCGCTTCTCTACACCCGCCTCGGCAGTAAAGGACAGACTACACAGGGCTTTTATTGCTATAAGTGTCCGACGGCTATGCTATGCTGATGAGGCATAACAAGGCCGAAACAGCTGTCCATGGTGTCGATCACTTGCTATTTTAATTTTTGTGGTTTTGTCTTTGACGGGAAGTGCACTTTTTGTGTGGGTGTAAACGAAGTTCCCAAAATATCACAAGCTGAAACCTTGATGGGAGTAACTCCGAGTTCAACAAATAATTGTAAATTGTTAAATTGTTCATTCTTCTCCGATGCTTATGCTTATTCCTAGTGAAAACAGCATAAGAAGAATGTCTGTGTTCGTTCTTCTTGTGCGCTTTTATGCTACTTATGGTTGAGGAAAACAGCGAGATTTGAGAATGGGTAAAAGAAAGTATTGTTATATAATTGACTTTATTCCTGACAATTATTGGTTGGGGTTTAGAGGGTTTTCTGTTTAGCGGATGTCCCATTTTGTGTTGTTTGGAATCAACAAACGGAAAGCTGAAAGGATGAATTAAAATACCTTCCCATCTGCCTGGCGTTGTGTGCAATACAGTCGTGGAGCAGGGGCACGCAATGCGTACATATGGCTTGGAAGTGCTATCACTGGCCAGGGGGGAGAAAAAGCAAACCTGCAACTTTCTGATAAATATAAACTTTGAAAAGATGAAAAAAAAAGGATAAAAAAAACAAAAGTTCCTAAGTTCTTAAAATCACAACGTTTTCGACTCTAAGGTCATCATAAGTAATAAATGAACATTTACATTTAACTTGGTTTTGTGTTGTTATGTAATTCCCGAGGGGAACAGTTTGGCGATGAAACTGAATGCACCTGTTTATTCAAAGTTGGTTTCTCGCAAGCAATCAACAGGCCTTCCATTATTTTGCGTCGAAAATTTTTTTTTTTTTTTTCGTGAACGCGATGTTCCATCTGTATAGGTGATCTGTTTTTTTTTTTGCGAGGTGGCGGGCTGGCTCCGAGTTATGGGTCTTATTCTGGTGCTCTGCTTTATGCACTGTGAAATTACGTTATGTTTCGCCAATGTAAGTTTCGCCACAATTGCACACGGCACGATAGATAACATTTAATTTGTTCCCGTTTTTGTCCTTGAGGTTAAATAAACTTTTGATCTTTCGGGTTTGCCATAGAATAATAAACATGAAGCGCCAATCCGTGAAAAATGTTCAGTTTGTTTATGAACCCGTTTACTGAGCTTTTCGTTGTCCTGGGAGTAGGGTAACTTAATAAATATTTTCTTTAATGTTTCATTGAAATGTTACACCGAGTTTTTCATATTTTCTGCGAAGTCGTGCATAAACCCGGAAGACAGTTTTACAAGAAAAAATAGCCATAGCGCCTGCTTGACAGGAACACTAAGTAGATTATAATTGCCACCAGTTTACATAAAGTGCAGCTGACGTTTCGAGTGGAAGTCCTTCGTGGGAGTAAATTGCCTGCGTATTACATGTCCTCCGACGCCGCGAGCACAAAAGTGAAGCTAGAAATTAATTCTAAGAGGCATCTTGTACAAAGGATTAAGTTTCTCCGTAACAAGTTACTACTTTTGGAAACACAAGTAAAATTTTTGGCCATTAATTGTCGGGTTAAATTTCAAAGTTGAGTTCCGTCGTTTTCATTTATTTCCAATGACTATTAACTACTTCTCAGTAAAATAGGGTTTTTTAGAATTAAAATAAGTTGATTATTTGATTTTTTCGTAGCTTCATTTGCTAAAAAATCTTTTATGATGTTACACTTGTGCTAGTTGGAAATAAGATCATTATAGCTTTGAGTTGGCTGCTTCCTTCATTGGTTACGCACCCTAATGCTTTCGCAAAAAATGTGAAAATGCATAAAATAAGGGAAATGTTTTTTTCCTTATAAAGACGAACGGCATTCAAAGGGTCACACATGATAAATAGCTGTTTTTATAAGAAAATAAATTAATTCTCTGAAAACCTTTCACAAAATTGCTTTGTATATTAATTGTTTCCGACAATCAGCAACATAACAACATGTTATGTTATATGCAACATACAATTAAATAATAAATTTTCACTTTGTTTTAATCGATCGATTCGTAAAATTTGTACATTATTCTTTTGAGAATAAAGAGCCCACGTTAGGTATCTCGTATCTTAAATCCGACGAGGTGGTGGGGTAATTGTTAAAATACGGCACCCTGCTTAGCCTGTAATTACTACCAAGACGAGTGAAAGTTAATCAAAAGTGCATGATAGGTAAGACTGAATTGTATTTGATGGGGAAAACGTATTAATCTTAGGTGCGAGTTTTAAATTACTTCGCGATAATATGTGATTTCTTTCATAATATTACTTATCATTTTATTTCACACATGGCCTTACTGAAATAAACTCACATCTGACTTCCTCTCAATGCATTGGGTTTTACTGTTTAATTGAGAAGCTGCATCGCGTATAGGTCATGGCTGATTTTAATCCCGTTGAAGCCCTTGCATTTTTTCAGGTTTCGTCTTTGCAATTACCTTAATCTTAAAACTGTGATGATAACCAGTTCTTCACTTCATTTCTAAGAAACATGATCAACTTCCTTTTATCCTGCTAAACACCTACATGTTCTTTAGTGTTGATTTTTTTTTTGGCTTTGATTGTTGTCAAGACATTTTAGTTGATTATTGCCGCAGGTCATGAAAACTCGTGGATCTTCAAGATAGGATAAGTTTATTTCGACAAGGTTTGAGAATATGATAACAGCTACACTTAAAATTATTGACAGAAATAGCACAATGAAAAAGCTAGCTATGTTTTAAGAAAATAATTACATGCATAGAAACCACGACCAATTGAGCACTAAGCTTTGTTTGTCGTGGGTTAAATGTTCCATTCACAGCCCTGCTCTGGTTTAAACTTTTTTTGTAATACGATAAACACCTTTTCGTCAAAAGGAGTACAACGCTGGATATACGAGTTTCTATAATCATTTTAAGGTTCAAAAACTCGACTTCGCTGTTACAAAAAGTTCCAAAAATTTGAGTCAACGCGAGTCCATCGAACGGATATTTGAGCGAGCCTTGTTTTCTTGGATGTTTGCTTCTGTCCTAATGGGAATCAAAACAGGACAGAACAAAATGCAACAAATTCAAATACAAATTGCGCTCCTTGATAGACAACATCAGATCGGAAGAAATCTTCATGGTGACTGTTTTTGCCTCTAGCGTCAACGGAACACGTTAGAACCAAACTGTTTGATAAGAGGTTCATGATTTTGTGGCGTGGAGTTAATAACTTTTATCTGTTAATCCCTGCAGCGCGATTTGATCCTTCAGAAAGGTGTTTTCAGCACTTGCAAATCGAAATGATCATGAATCACAATAAGAATTTTAACAAAGGTGATAATTTATGTGTTTCGCAACCTTTTTTTAATCTGTACCCAACATGACAATTGATTATTTTTTTATGTTTAAGTTAATACACAAGCTTTTACGTTAAGATAAATGTACTTGAAATTAAAGGCGCTCAGTGGTCAATATTCTAAATAATCTGTGCAGTATTCAACTGGTCAGCTGCTTAATGTCTTCCTGTGCCGTGTAAAACGCCCATTAGCTAGACAGAGCTAAATTAACCTAAAATCCTATCTAAAAGGCTCTTTAGCGGTCACTCAAAAGGATTGCTCCTCGGCTTAGGTGTTCATCATTAACCTGTGTGAATGTTTTACCAATGCCATTTTGTTTGTAAAATGTGTTTTAGAAACTTTTGCAGCATGTTATTATACCTCCTTAAGGTTTGGGTGCAAATGTCAACTCTGGAGGGAAAGGCAGCTGGAGGTTAATTCTTCTATCTTGAAAATTAAAAATATATAAAACAGAAGTTTACTTCATCACTTAAGAAAATCCAATCGGATATGGCTTCTTATTTCTAGATTCGGAACTATAACCCTTAAATTTAAATCATACCATGACATTAAATTCTGTAAATTCTGCACAACACTCACATCTCATCAACTTCGGGAAGTGAAAGGGAGATGTACAGTCAACAATAATTGCGGCTTTTTGGAACTGCAAATTATTCAAAAGGAAAGTGAGATTGTGTGTCTAGATGCAAATTTCGCGGAAATAATTCTCTCTGTAGAGTTGACATCGCCAATTTATAAATTGAGAAATAAAGAAGAAATAAATTTTGGAATCTAAATCAGTAAAACTCGCTTATTTTCCGATCAATTTGGTTCCGAAAAAATAATCTGAAATTCTCACTTCTTCGATTATAGTTCTAGTGAAAATTTCTTAGAATGCACTTGGTTCTAAATACAAAATAAAATTCTTATGCCTGCCTTAATATTTTTGGTGGCATGAATGAAAAGGAATTCACAGACGTGCATGGTCAACAAGGCGGGTGTTGCCATCTCATTTCTTCGTTTTCCTCTTTTTTCAGTCTTTTTCTTCATCTACGTTTCATGTTCTTCTTCTTCCTCCTCCTCCTCTTCTTCTTCTTCTTCTTAGTCTTCGTCTAAGGCTTAGTCTTAAACTTAGTCTTAGTCTTAGTCCTTTGAAACGCCACTTTAATGCTTTTTTATGTCAGACACGGTGTGCTTAGCAATCCTTTATATGGGTCCTATTTGTCGACATACTACCCGTCACCTCGCCGCTCTTTGTCCTCAGCTGCGGATCCATCACCAATTTTAGCCTGAAGCTTTTCGGCGGAATTCCTTGCTGAAGACTTGGAACTTTTCTTAGAGCTGGAACTAGAACTTCCCCTCCTATTGAGAAGTAAAGAACTTCTTTTTCCGTCTTTTCCGCGCCTGCCGACCGAAGAAGAGGTTCGTCGAAAGGTGTTCAAGCTAAGTCCCTCCGTGGTGTCCGCACAGCAACCATCTGTGTCGCATCGCAAAAGTTGCACGAAGTCGCGTCGAAATTCTGAGTTGACGACGGAGTAGATGATAGGATTGGCAGAAGCGTTTGTAATCAGCAAAAGAACAAAGAAACGAGCAGCGGTCGCAATCTGTTTAGGGCCGGCAATGTTGATAAAAAGAGACACGAGGGTGGCAAAGCTCGAGGGCGCCATACAAACGGCAAACACGACAACAACGGGTGCAAGAAGACTCAAGGCCCGGCGATTTTGAACAATCCTAGAAACAGTTTCTTTTCTAGTCGTTTCTTCTCTAAAGCTCGATCGCCTGTAGCTGTCGTGTCTGCGAATGCTGTCCTTCAACTTCGCTCTGATGCGAATGTATGTTATCGAGATAATGCTCAAAGGAATTATGTAAAAAGCCAGCACTATCGTGGTTTGGTACATCTGGTTGGAGAGCTGGTTTTGCCACAGTGGTTCGCAGATCCGTATGCCTATTTTCGGTATGTTTATTAGCTTCATGACAAAAAACAATGGCATAACCACAACGATAAACGAGAGAAGCCAGATGAAAAACAGTACTCGTTTGGCTGTTTGTACATTCATTTGCGGCTTCATACAATGCACCAGCATTCTGTAGCGGTGAAGAGCAATGGCCGTGATGCATCCTATTCCCACTCCGTAAAAGATGGTTGTGAAAGGGAAGACAGTTTTGCATACGAACTCGCCAAACGGCCACGACAAAGAGAATTCTTTGCTGATGTGGATCGGATAGCTTATGACTAGGATTCCCAAATCGGCGATGGCCAAATTAAGAATGAACCGGTTGCCGACGATCTTCAAGTTCCTTTTTCGCGATGTGACGGCGCACACGAGTACATTTCCAACAATGCCCACGAGAAAGACGAGTATTTGCAACACAAGTATGATGATTCTAGTTGCATCGAAAGACTGCCACGCTATCAGTGTATTTCGTGAAGTGTTTGTGGAGTTTCCAAGAATCGGTGTAACTGAACTAGTGTTGAAAACCATGGCGATGCTCGATTTGAACTTCAGCTCCAACGCAGTTCCGGATATTTTCGTTTCGACGCAGTTTTGTTTGGTTCCTTATATAGCAGCAGATATCATAGCATGTTCGTGGCCTGATGGTAGTTATCCTTCCCTCATTTACTGAACTTTGATTTAATGGCTGTCACATGGAGAAATTGCCTCCGCTTAGATGTGCCATAAGATATGAGAAATTAGCGCACTGAAAATTCAGGAAATATCATTCACCTTTTACTATGTCTATATCCTGTTATGTTTGAGTTATTTTTCCATAATCAAAAGAAAAAATAGAAATTTCTATTTGCATTGGAGCTTTAAAAAAAGACCCACACACTGAACAAAGACAAAGCTTTATTCAGAATATTCTGATTCCCCCCAGCGGTTTCGTTTTTCAATTCATTGGTTGGAAAACGCAAACTTTCGAAATCCATCTGTCAAATAGCTTCTATTTTAGGCGTCGAAATGACTAGGGCAGGTGTTAAGATCAAAGTGTTCTTAGATTAATGGCTGGTGAAATGCACCGACACAGCACGCACAAATACAGCCATTTATATTCCAAGAACATTTCTTGATTGATTTTTTGGCGAATATATTTGGGGCCATTTCGAAAAAATATAAGGTCTTTTTTGTAGGTTTACATTTCATTTGTTTTTAAATCCAACATCTTTAAATTGTCGGAAACAATAGCAGATGCGTTATATATATTTTTTAGCATTGTCATTACCTTGATGATTATTTGTTATCCTGAAAAAGTTCTCAGAAGGCGATTTTTTATGAAATACAAAAAAAAACCAAGCCTTTATAAGTTTTGAGTCGCGGAAGTAATTGTGAATGATAAATGAAGACAGAATGTCAACAAGACATTTTGAATTTTCACAATCATACCCTTTTCCCGACAAAATTTTCACTTTCTTTTGTATTCCATGAAAGATTGTTTTCGAATATCCACAAAAAGATTAATAAAATGCAAGTTGAATGAAAGTTGTTGTTAATAACGCAGAGCATGAGTGCAGTTCAAACATTATCATGAAGTCCATTTTACAACCAAAGGTTAATTGTCCTTAAAATTAAACTGGTTATGTCTGTACCAACTAAAATCGTTCTTATTAAAGTTTTCTCAGAGACTGATTACACATTTTGTTGTTTGTTGTTGCTTTGTTGTTGTTATTTTCTTTGTTTGTTTGTTTGTCCAAACACATTGCTAACTTTAATATGCGTTTCCCAAAGTGCCGACATCAGTGACGGGGACAAGAGGTTTGAAATTTCCGTCGCTTGTCTATCTATCTATCTATCTATCTATCTATCTACATCTACATATAATTAGGTCGGTAAAAATCTTAAGATATCACACCAACCGTTAAAAACTAAAATGAATGTTAAAAATGTTAAAAACTACAGAAGATCTAACCGTGTTATGTTTGCCAGTCCTTGTTCGAGTTTCTCTTTGTTGTCACATCGATCATGCGAAAACATAAACATCTCAATGTAATAAATATATTTTGATTGTTTAGTTGTTATTCATGTAGTATGTTGCCGTTGTTGCTGTTTTACCAAATTCAGGTGCGTGTAAACAACTTGAAATTGAGTGCAGGGCAGATTTTTTGACCAATATTTCAACTAGTAGTATTGCCTTTCGATAGACCTAGAACTTTAACTCTGGCCCTATATGCTTATAAGGTTCCCTAAAGTTAAGAATTCTTGGACGTGCTCCCTACTGGGGGTACAGCAGATAGCTATTCTGTGCGATGTTGTGTTCGACACGAAGCACGCGGTAACTTGATTGATGACAAGGCGACTTTAAATCGACCGGACATGTACAAGCACACTCATTTATCAGAGTTTATTTTTATGCAGCAATAAATTACAGTTGCTTTAGAATTAATTTATTAGGATGTAAAAAGACATTTCAACAAAACTAATAAAATAATATTGCGAAATATTTCACTATATTATGAAAATTTAGCGACATTCATTGTAAAATAAACTAAAAAAAGAAAGTATAAAATTGCTGTGCTTGTTAAAGGGACTGTGTCACGGATTTATGCCAAATTTAGGCATGAGAAATGACCATCAAATGGGGTGGAATATACAAATAACCTCAAAAAACAGTGAAGGAACACTTCGATAACACAGAAAATACAAAAGAAGGTACGGATGGACAAAAGTGACAACGATTGAAACGGATTGCGATATGGGTTTTCGAAATATTGTTGGGCTGAACAGTTTTCAAAGTTAATCTTGTTTGCTTGTAACTTTAAACTTAATTTAAGGGCATAGAGATAAATTTGGTTCCAATGAAGCTATGGTTTTGTCATTTAGATCCAGATGAGTAATTTCTTTGCAAACATTAAGTTTCATAGCGAGTATTTGGCAAAACTTAATACTATATAAACTTTATTCAGCCGTGACACAGTCCCTTTAACGCTAAGCAATAAGGTAGCTCAAACATTTTAATCTGGCCAAAGCTTCTTTTACTTTCAACTAGGACTCAACAAAAACTCCAGTAAATATAAACAAACAGCCATTTGAACCATTTATCGTTAAGATTGTTATCTGCGCATTCAGTGAAGTTCCGAACAGCAAATGTAGTTCGCTGGAGGCAGTAGGTTAAAAATAGGCCGTTTTTAGTGAAAATTGCTTGATAACTCTTAACACAAATGTTCCACTTTACGCCGGAGGGTTGGTTTAAAAATAGGTTTGATTGTAGGAAGCTGCACGACAATTTTCCTGAATTTTTTCAAAAGATAAACACTCCTTTTCTTGTTTTGTTTCCGGTAAATTGGGAAACCATTTGACATTTTGCTCGCTCTGATAAAACTTCTTTTGTACCTCAACTTTAGTCCCAAGGCGTTTTATGGAGGGCGAGGTTTTCGAATCTTGATAAGTCCGGCATGCGGCGCCAACACTAACATGCAAAAAATTATGGAATATGTTTTCTTTGAAACACAATAAATTGCCAGTAGTAGTAGTAGTAGTAGAAGTCTTTATTAAGAAGCTAGTCACAACAGACGTGTGGCTTTACAATAAAAAACAATCTAAAATAAGGTAAATGAAATGAAATGCACTGGCCTGCCAAGAATAGTACTAGCTAGCTGACGGCTAGTCCAACTGGTACAGGTCAATCGATACAAACAATGTTCGCCTGTCTGTCTTAGCGTGGCAAAGGATATTGGGGATTAATGTGGTGAAGATGGCGCTCATGAGAGACTTACTAAAGAAGGGAGATGATTGCCATACGCTTTATCTCGGTTAATGCCTTAGACCTGTGTTTTTATTTTACACATAACAGAGATCCATGGAATGCCTAATTGTTTGACGTTACAGATGTTAGCTGTGTAAGTAAATTTTTAAGCAATAAACAGTTTTTTCTCAAACAAAACGTCTTTTAACAAGGACAAAGATTACTAGTGCGCGATAATATACTGAATGCGCAGTATGTTCGTGGAGCAACCCGATTGAAGTCATCTACAAGTCGCGAAGCACCCGCGAGATAAATCGACAGGAGTTTGACTTCATATGAGACTGATTGTAAGGCATGTCCATTTTACTATTAGGCAGAAAGGCGACGCCCGGTGTACATATGTCTAATGCTGTTCTTTTTATAGCAAGATATATTGCTTTCAATTCCTTTAGTTGTCACATTATATATATTGTGTAATTTTTGTGTAATTTTGCAAAAATAGAAGCTCACTGCTATAAAATTTGATTATTTAAATCAAAGCAAATGCTATGTTTATTGTTATTGTTTTTTTGGGAGTCGGTGCTCATTGTTCTCTCTATATAGTATTACTAACATAAAAGTTTGTCATCCTTAAGAGTTAAAATTGCCAAAAGCCAAATTGTTGCGACATCTTGATTCCATTTGTTCATAAGCACGCAAAAATAAATCGGATGGACTTGACAAGGTCCGACAGAATTTGCTTCGCAAGACTGAACGAAAATTCTTGTATTTGACGAGCGGAAAAAGTGTCCTTGAAAACAAACATCTATCTAGGCGTTTGGATGACTGCAAGAATGGCCTTCGATAGTTGCGGTTAGATTGAGAAGCCACATCTTAGAGAGCTTAAGACGATTCTTAATCGGTAATAATGGTCTTCTGACACAAGCGACGATCTTGGATAGCCCAGTTGCAGTGTCTCGGCGCGAAGCAGGGAACCTCTGTAGTTATTAGTTCTTTACTCTTGCGGTGACTTCCTCTCCCTCAACTCACCTTTGGTGTATACCACCCAGACTCTAGCATGCAGCCTCTACCATGTCTACGCTCATACATTATTTTATCACTCGTCGCCAACAGTACAGTCACTCACTCATCCTTTTCGCTCCTGAAGTGGAGCATTAGGTCGCCCAGCAACCTCTACCATCCTTCAAGGTCTTTTGCTCGCTGTTCCACTTCATTCCAGCTAGTTCAGCCCAGGTCTTCACGCTAAGCATCGACAGTTCTCCTCCACGTAGTACAGTAAGCCTTCCCAATTGTTGACATAGTACAAGTCTCTTCATTGAATAGTAGTCGACTGATATTCGAACCGATTACTGTTTGTTAATTTTGACACAATTCGTGAAAGTGGTCCTTGTAGTATATTCTGGGTTCGCCATGACTCTTCATCATTGGAAGGAAATCTAAAAGTTTGGCCAGCCTGAATCTTTTGGGAGTAACAATAGATGATGAACTAAGTTTTAGAGACCATATCACTACTGTATGCAAAAAGGCGAGCCAAAGAATAGGAGTCATTATGAGACTAAAAAATCTTATCCCAACCAAAGCCAAATTACAGCTTTATAAAGCAGCTATCCTACCTCACTTAATATTTTGTCATCTAGTCTGGCATTTCTGTCGTGCAAGTGATACACGTAGATTGGAGAGGATACAAGAAAGAGGATTAAGAGCAGTTTTTAAAGATGATCGATCAAGCTACGAAATTTTACTAAAGAGGGCAAAACTACCTACTTTAAAAAACAGGGGATTGCAAGATATATGCATACCGATGTATAAGGTTATTAAATAGATTTAGCCAAGCCTAAAAGCGGAGCTCCCCGGTAATTTAAAATATCTGAATTCACTGACCGTAGGCATAAAAAATAGTTAATGAGCCCGCATTCCAATAGAAAAACCATTTTTCGGTCAGCGGTCAACTTTATAAAAACGCGTTACCTCGATGAGTTATACACCTGAGCCCGCGATATGATCACGTGATACTGGTCAGCGGATACCTTGTATTGACAGCTGTCAATTGACCATAACTTGGATGCCCAGTAACAAATAGATAAGTGTTTATCTATTTCTGAAGTGCGCAACACCGTACGTACGACGCCGTACGCGCCCGCGAGCCATGCCGCTAGCCATGATGACCATGAAAACTCAAGTTCATGGTTTTCCTATTTCTGTGAATTTTCTATGGGTATGGGGCTCCGCTCTGCGGCCCTGCGGGCCGCTGTGGAGCTCCGCTAAAAATGGGCTTTGCCCAAATCCGATCCGTCAGCTATTTAAGCCTCATCAGTCGTCCTACCAGCTGAGGCAATCAGACTTTTCGATGCCCCGCTTCACTACAGTTACGTACGGAATGCATTCCATTAGATACCTGGGGCCGAAGCTCTGGGGCCACCCGACGACGGATGAAAGAAACTGCTAGTCACTTAAGACATTTAAGAAAACGATTCGGAAACGTGACTTCAATAACTTCTTAAACAATGAACGCTGCAATTGCCGCCTCTGTGACTCATACACATTATGCAAATGAGCTTACTTACTCGCATAAGCACGAAATGTTTGAAGTCGCTGTGGCAAAGGAAGATAAAAAGTGCAAGGTATTTTTATATTTCTATGCTTCCTAACATCTGTTTAGTAGGATTCAGTTGGAATTTAGAATAGTCTGGTCTGGACTCGTGAAATAAAGGCCGGCGAAGACACCATACTTTTGCATGTTTACAAACGCAATCTAACGGTTGCTGATGTTTAAATTTTTACGGACCCGTAAATCAAAATATATCAAAATTAACATGCGTTTCCAACCAGTTTGAAGGACCACCTAACGTAGGAATAATAATAATAATTTGGTGCGTTTGGTTGTTTTTGAGCGGCGAGCTCGTCAACTTATGAAATTTCTCGTTCTGGCCAAGCTCAAAATAAGGCCTTTTGAAGCCTTCACTGTTGAGAGCTCCAAAAAATATATTTTAACGTATTTCCAAAAACTGAAGTCGTTGCATTTACTTACAACCTAAGATAGTTCACTGGGCAAAGTTTGAGGGAAAACGTTTTTCCGACCCGAAATGCGATGGACCGCTTTAAGAGAAACTGCCACTTAATACTAGCCATGTATATAGTCTTTTTTATCACATAAATAGATTTATTTTTTTACCCGTTTTTAATATGTAGATAGCTTCTTTTTTTTAACTTATTTTAACTTTAAATTATTAATTGTAATAGTTGTATAATGATAGGTTGATAGTTTTGATAGTTTTGTGGAAGGTCTCTTAAAGCTATTTACACACATATATGTTGAAATATTTTCATCATGTTTCATATGACAAGTTTTGTATGTGTGTTTGTGAATGACAAATATATATGGCAGGTTTTTCCTTGTCAGGTCTTGTTCAAAACCTGGCGCAAACGTGTTCGTGTGCACGGCTCGACAAGAATAACGATTCAAGAGATTACAAAATATTTAATGTTTATTGGTAAAGAAAGCGAGAGTTGCCCATTGCATCAAAAAGCTGAAACAGTTTCTGCTTCAGTTTTCAGTTAAATCAGGACAAGGCAATTTTATTTACCACAAGGTTCTTGGAACAATGATTTTGGGACGATGTTAATCACAAACTCGGCTTCATGCCGTTGTTTACCAAAATGAATCATTCTCAGCAGAATTGCAATGCAAAACTCTTTAACCACTGTTGATAACGAGTGTCGCCTACTGCCTCGAAATACTATTTCAAAAGATCGGCGATCACAAATGTATTTCACTATAAAGAAAGGCCTGATTACCAGTCAAAGATTCTTGCTGCAGTTTCAGCACACATATATACTCAGGGTATTGAAGGCGTACAATTTTTAAGCTCAAGAAGAGCGGTCTTACCCATGTGTTATCTACCTGACAGGTGTAACCGACTGGTTCTCTGGCTGGAATAAGAGATCGTGACTACACGCATCACTAAAACTGAGAAGAATGATTCAAACCATTTCTACCTAAAGAAAGATATGAAATAAGAAAGGCCACGGCTCCAGATGCATAAGAATATATAGCTCAATCTACGTAGCATGGAAGAAAACAGAACAAGCGAGAACAGACAAAATACAAGAATAACAAGATATCGACCCGCCAGCACCGAGAACCGATATTTTATACAGATTAAAAGCCGACTTAACTAATATAAGTAGTCATGGGCGGGTACTATTTGCACGAAAATTTCGATAAAAATATAATATTGTGCAGTACTAGGGTCTACTTGTTTTGCCGCCGAGACATCAGAATGGAAGAAAGTAATACCAGAAGAACCTGTGTAACAACAAACATGGCGACCAAACTACTACTAGTCACGTAAACAGATGGAACATTGCGGATTTCCCGGTCTTCCAGAAGAAAAAGTCACTTCCTACTCGTAAATCAAATGGTACGGTACTTTCTAAAAGCCGAAATTTTCGGAATTGAAATCAAATACGAAAATCATGGTTTCCTTTCATTTGCTTGTTGTTCAGCCTAGTCCCCCTTGCTTTCTCTAATTTAGAGCATAATAGCCAGCGTAGCTTGGCGTTCTAGTCAGTCAGGGAGAGCGAGAAAACGAGCGCGAGCAAAGCGACGGACTAGAACGCCAAGCTACGGTGGTTAAGAGCATAATTTGTTTTGACAACCCAAATGTTTTTTGTTCGGCTTCCATGTATGTTTATAACACGTATTGAACCAAAATGCTCACCAAAATTCCATGCAAACTGCCCAATTCCTTGGAAGGTGCTATGGAAAAATTTTTCTTTTGTAAAAAAAAAATTCTACTTGACATTGAACCGCTAGAACGCGTGGGTATATGTAACCGATAGCAGAAACATTTGGGTCAGCAGCCCGCTTTATATTACCCGGGTATATTTATAATAGCAACCCGTCATTTTGGCTACGGGATGTGGCTGTGAATCTGTGGCAAGTACAACAAAGAATGAAAAATCTAGCTTGGAGAAAATGAGTATCATGAGCATCCTAGAAAAATAGGGAAAAATAAGTGTGGATAAAGGATATTTTCAAATAACTTAATAATGTTAATGCATCTTTTGCAAGTAATGTCGGTTGGTTGCTTTTCCTGTGATACTAGTAATCAGGGGCGTAGCCAGCTTTTTGAAAAGTTGTAGGCCTGGTCAATCGTAAGTGTTGCTCTTCGAGGTGTTAGGGGCGGAGGAGGTCCGCCAAGAAAGGTTTGGTTGGATTAAGACTCTCGAAAATGCCTTTTCCTTCATTTTGTTCTTATCTTATGTGTATTTTACAGCACCTTAATTATAACAGGAAGTAACTGCGCCACTTTTCACTCAATTCAACATAAACCGTATACTCGTCCTCTCTGGCGGATGCAATTGTGCGTTTGTCTGTCACCTGACTAGTCTAGAAAGCTCCCGAGTTTGCATTTCAGTGCTAGATGTGCCTTGATCTCATCGCGAAAGGGTAGTTGAATATATATTCAGTAGAACCCCAGTAACTCGAACTAAGGGAAACCAAAAGCAGTTCTGTACAGCCTTGGGATCGGGGATCACAGCCTTGGGATCGGGATCACAGCCTCGGGATCGGGATCATGGACCCGGGATCCCGGGTCACAAGTCATGGGATCCGGATCGGCCAATCAGATCGGATCAGAATGGAATCAGGGATCAAATGGTGCCACATTTTAGGGATCAGGAATCAAAATTTAGAGCTAAAATTTGGGATCAGCGATAAAAAAATATACCTGGTTACGACCCTGCCAAATTGGATCGCAAATGATCCCGGGACAGCAAATGATCCCAAAATTGAACCGCAAATGATCCTCGGACCGGAAACAGTCGCCTAACCGTAAAAGTTGGATATGCGTGGACTAAAGAATTTGGACAGGGGATTTAAATTTATTTAATCCATTTCTTTATTAATAATACAACAATAAGAAAAACAATTAACGCGAGAGAATGTGCCGTATTTGAACGATTTACTAAAGTAAATTCAAAACCACAACTGTATCAATATAGCTGATAAATATGCTCCGATTAGTAACCTAAAACGTGACATAAAGTTTAACAATCCAACCAACAGAAATATGAACTCTCTCCAATCAAGGGATGATTTATTTGCGGCGAAATGCTTTAAGCTGACAGCCATTCACACGCAGTCACGCAGCGTTCATAGCGACATTATAAATGTCTAGACGTAAAGTCTGGAAGAAAGTTGAGTTTTGTTGCTGATTTCTATCATATCAATCTCCAACTCTTGTTATCGAGCCACTCTCTTTCGAAATCTGTGGTTATTTTTTTCTTTAAATGTCTTCATCAAGTCACTGAAATAAATTCTGACACAGGCAACTAAAAATTCTCTCAAAAACTGACTTCATTTTCGCGTAGCTTTCAGTACAGATTAATTGACAGTAAGAAATTTGCACGTGCAAAAGTTGACAGCTCTATGCGTGCGGTATGCAAATAAATTTACCCAGCTCAGAGACGCTGTAACCGTTTACTGTATTTCATTTTATATTTGCAAGAACGAATTGTGAAGGAAAATGTGTTTTCAAATAACGGTTTCAAAATCTGTCATAAACTCCAAAATTCGCATGTAGAAATTTTGCGCGGAAAAGGAGGAAAAGGAGGCTCGGGTCTACCGAGGCAGCATTGCCAGGAAGTGACTAATTAGACAGCAGAGGCGTCTTCGAAGATTCATGTTTATTTTTTAGGTGCGTTTTCTAAATGAAAAACTTAGATAGCCACATGTTAATTTTGTTATTTCGCGGGTTATTTTCACCGTTTTTAATCGTTGCGTTTTATTATGCCTGAGGCACTTGGTCTTTTATAAAAATACATCCATAGACGATTCATAAAGTCCACGCCATTCCAAGTATTCTGTTGTATCATTTACACAAATCATTTCCGGTACTGGGATCATTTGCGGTCCAATTTGGGATCATTTGCGGTCCCGGGATCATTTGCGGGTCGGGATCATTTGCGGGCCTGTACAGTTCTAGTTAGCAGGGTTTCAAGTTATCGGGGTTGATTGAATATTTAACTTGCCAAGTTAATAATTGATAGTTTACTGATTTTTCAGCACTTCAGTATAAAACAGTACAGTGCATATTGAACTAATCTCGTCATAAACTCTAACACAACTATACATGCTTATGATAAGAGTGGGAAATGGCAGTCAAATACGCGATCTGTTCATTGCTCTAATCAATGGGCACCATGGCAAGTTCCAAGAACTGGAATTCGAGTTATCGGGGTAAATTTGACCCAAATATCTATCAAGGGAAACGAAATTTGGTTCGAGTTAGCGGGGATTTCGAGTTATCCGAGTTCGAGTTAACCGAGTAAAAACGACTGAAAAGTGAGATCAAATCCAAGGTTAATGGAAGCAAGTTCGGGTTAGCGGTGTGTTCGAGTTATCCAAGTTCGAGTTACCGGGCTTCAACTGTAATGCTATGGTACGTTACAAATTGTTTTCTATTTCATCTTGAAAGCGTTTCAGCCTGAATTTTACTAATTGTACCTTTTCAAAATACGAGCGGGTCGAAAAATTTGTAGGCCCGGGCCTACGGGCCTATTGGCTGGCTACGCCCCTGGTAATCATCACTTCAGACTGACTGGAACAAAACCTATACCTCTTGATCCGAGATAAGACTCGCTGACCTTCTTTTGTTTGTTGTTAGCGGCCAGTAGATATTATAAAACGCTAAATGAGCTCAAATGGACATGTATTGTAACTTGTACTAGTGTGTTCGGTTCGTATGCCTGGCCTGTTTACAAGTGTAACTTGTCCAATAATCAACGAATAGCCTGTGCTGGCTGTACACAGGCAATCAACGAACAAACCGCGCGATATCAGTCTGAACAAATATTGGGGAATCGGTCATTTCTTCTGCAGAGAATTATTTGATGTTTGCCCTTATTTTCCCAAGTAAGTTTAAAGAGGCTAAGAATGCTCTTGGCGCCGAGCATGTTCCAAAATGTCGGTCGGTGTTTGAAACATTTCCCGCCAGAGACAAGCTCGCAAACGCGCAAAAACTTTTTTTTTAGTCTGCTATCAGTCGAAAAGCCCAAAAATGGTCGGGATATTGATGTGAAGTCGGTGAACTTAATTTTAGCTGAAAGATTTTGTTGAGCAGTTCAGAAGAAAACTCGAGTATTTAGTTTACCATTCATTTCCGGTCCATGTAAATTCTACAGCGACTGAAACTGCAAGTGCACAGTTCCCACGCGCGGCACACTCACCGGAAATCATAGCCTGGGAGGAGTCCTGCGTGAGTGACGGCTTGAAACTCGCGGCCTCGCTCCTCGCGCGAAAAGGCTTCGGAAATTATTGAAATCAGACTGGCACTGAACTGACTTAATCTGCGCTATTTTCGAGGCCTTTTTAACCGAACGGCGGAACAAACAAAGCATTGGTGTGCTAATAACTGAAGGTCTGCGCACATGAAGAGTTTGACAGACACACCGACCATTCTCGACAAGAGCTCTAGGAACGAAAATGACACACCTACCCTCTTCACCCTTCTCCCATCTTCAAGAATTTTAAAAAGAAAGTTATAAAAAGACCGGCGATCAGAGTATAGACGTTATGCTCTCTCTATGTAGGTTATATTGTTATATTTCATTGCTGAAAAAAAATATATTGAATGCGAATGGAAAAATTCATAAGTTGCCGATAAAATGACCTGCCAGATCACTATATCAGATCCTACCGCGTCACGCAATATACTTTTAAGGTCTTTTCCAGAACTTGAAATTTGAAAAT
Source organism: Oculina patagonica (assembly GCF_052425735.1). Taxonomy (NCBI): domain Eukaryota; kingdom Metazoa; phylum Cnidaria; class Anthozoa; order Scleractinia; family Oculinidae; genus Oculina; species Oculina patagonica. Next base: position 64,249,982 of record NC_135761.1, read on the forward strand.
TATGCAAACTGAAAAATTGATCTTTGTTAGGAAATAAAATTGCTTCAATTTCTTTGTGTTTTGCCTTTCCGCACATTTGACACAAATGCCTGGAGGCCAGAAAATGTTATGTGAATACCAACTGGTTGGCACTTTATCATCAAGTAGTTTGTTGTCTTTTCAAGGTGTCGCAGGCAGTCTGTGAACACCGAGTGTTTTTTCCGGCTCGCCGTTGGTACTGTGTTGGTTTCGCGCGCAAAGATCTTACTTGTTGTTCTATTCAAAGGGCCGAATAATTGCTGTCAAGAGCCTTGTGAATCATTGTTATTGATCATACATGATGGCCATCCTTGAATGCCACATGAATAAGTCGAAAAGAATAAGACAAATAGGGAATAACAAAAGATATCTTACGTCTATAATGAATCCACAAACAGAATTATTACGTAAATGCACAATAAACTCGTTGAACTTTTTCAGCAATCCAATCCTAATTTAATAGATTTGCGGGCTGCGTGAATTAATCAATTCGAACTGACCAATTCGTGAAGGAAAACATAGACATTTCTTGGCAGAATGTCGCCCCGACTCTCTCGTCATGTCGAACAAAGGTGTAAGTCTCTTTTATTTCCTCCGATACCAGATAAAAGGCCTTCTAAAAACTGTAAATTTGTATACGGTGAAAAGATTGCTTCCTTTTAGCACTGCATTGTAATTCTATAAGAATTCGCTAATCCGCTCTGTGATTGGTTATTCTGAAAAGAATGATTAGAGGCTATTGTTCTCGGCATGGCATAATTCCTTCTGTAAGTAAATACATTACTGCCCGTCGCATAGTTGTCAAATTCCGAGTGGATATCAGACCTTCTGCAAAGGCTTCTGTGACTTAAATATTCTCAGATTACGTGGTCGGCTGCGTTGTGCTCAAGATTCCGAAGCGAAACTGTGCAAGCAAACAGATCAAGATCCTTAGAGTCGGCTGTGTTATTCAAGGTGTGCAAAGGTTTCACGCAGTAGGGGGTTGAATACGTCACTTCTATGTTGTGGCTAGTTTCAATCAAATCGCAAATCGATGGATGACTGTAGCCGCAGTTAATCAATATGGCGACTAGTGGAAGAAGTTTCTTTCTCCTTCTCGTCTACATCTTTCTTTGCTTTCTTTTGCAAGGTAAGGAGTCTTAAGTGATTAATTTTTGATTTGTGCTTTCATCAAAGGTGTGAATCTTCGAAGCATGAACAAATAGAAACCCGTAAGTTTTGATGGAAGCATGGCGTCTGCGACCGCTCTGAGAAAACCTCAATGCTAGTGAAACGCGCACATTCTTTCTTTGAAGGAAAATGCTTTGAAAACTAGAGTTGATCCGATCTTGTGGAAAGTCACGCGAGATGAGAATTTTGCTCAATGTAGAAGTTTGGCCGAACAATAATCGCTGCGAAGATACCAGCAAGTTTTACCCCACGCAAAGATATCAGTTCTAATTCCACTTGTGCCCTGGTTCCTTGAAAACACCAGCATTTAGAAAACGATTCTGATACAATTGAAAGAACTCAAACACCGTTTATGTTACAGTTGTTACGAATTAAGCGAAGTATTTCAGTGCACGTTCCCGCGCGCCAAGCAACTTCGTCGGCATGCTTGTTTTGTTTCGTGCATGACAAGCGATGTCGGTTCTTTGCAATGTACATTTTAAGATTTGTTTCACACAGCATAGTTCAGATCGTGACTAAATTACCTGTCGTGGTATACAAGGATTTTGCTTTTTGTGTGAAGACGAGTGTGTTTTTTTATAAAGGCGTTCGTATTGTAATAATTGTATTTGTCTTAGTATTTATACAACTGCGAACTCCGATTTACAATTTTATCCAAAGTAAAGCGATGCTCGATGTTTCATCACCCTCTAAGTGCTTCGTTGTGAAATATACTTAGACTTTATGTCTAAAGGAAGAGAGTATTGCAGCAGGAACTTGGTATAAAACACCGATAGAGATCAGGACCCTGTTGTCGCCAGTGGAAATTGCGAACGTGTTTATGTCTTTACATTGTCGTACACTTCTCCAACTCTATTTCCTTCGCGAATTCTTAACTTTGAAGCTACTACAGTGGAAGTCTTGTTGTGTTTTTAATGTTTTCTAGAATGTTCAAGTTTTGTTTCTTTCAAATAAGAATCTTTTACTTGAAATTATCTTAAGTTTGTGTTGATTGTTCGTAGTATAGGGAGCTTTTGCCCACTTAGTAACTCCTTTCGTGTAAGAAGTAGTTCTTTTCGAAACAAAAGAAAATTGCTGTAGAGCCTTTCTAAGAATTGATCTTCTGGCTTTGTAAGCATTTTGTTATCTTCTTGTTTTATGATGGCTTTAAATAGCGTAAAGAAGGGAATCGAACAAATAACCTCTCCCAAAATGTGTTGAGCTAAAAGCTCGCGTTCTATTTGCAACTGAATACTACATGATATTAGGGTGTAATATCATGCGGCCGACTTCTTAATAAAATCACGTCTTTCCTTCTTTCTGTAAGCTTGTCCTAAGAATTCGCGAAGCTACTAAAGGATCACAATAGGTAAAATCCTTGTTAAGAAAACTAAAGTTAAATTTAGCATTACAAATGCTTGAAATATACTTTACTGAGTGCTCGTTCAATTATAACAAGAAGTCATTTATCTTTGCATTTATCTACATGTCACCGATCTCCGCAAAAAGAACTTTGACGTGAATTGTGTTTGAAGCCGTCATGTGGAAAGCCATTCCACACAATTCATTCCTATTTACTTTTGCTTCAATCTAAAGCGCATTACGGATTAATCGTTAGTTTTCAAAGCAAACATAGTTTTATTCAGGGATTTGTATGGTGTGTCTCAGAGGTGTTGGAATTGTTTTCTTTTTACTGGTAAGCACGCTTTGTGTCATACTGGGCAAAATTAAAAAAAGAAGCTATCAGATTCTTTTGCTAACAATTCTAATTATTTTCTGTTAGATTGAGGTGTAGCTTTGAATTATGTAAATTCATTGTGTCCATTGTACTTGTACTTTGCTCACACATGTTGTCTGCATGCTACATTCAGTGATCAATTGATGGCTTTGGAGCCAGAATGAACCTGGTCAATTTCATGTGAAAACTTAGTTTATTTTTATAGTCAAAGACACATTAAGAGTTTCAATTTGTACTTTATTAGATTCATTTGTACTTTGTTTGACTTATATGTGGGTTTTGTCAAGTAGAGTATTAAAAAAGCAACACTAATTAATCAACTTCAGAATACAGCAATGTAACTTTGTCTGATTGACCAGTAAAATACCACTTATTATACACTGGCCTCCAGACAGAATGTTTCTATACATTTGAAGAAATCCTCAATGTTTGTTAATTGAATTATCTTTTCACACTCTATCCCAGGAAATTATTGTTTTGACCATACCTTATCAAGAAAGCACATTTGTTTTAATCAATTATATTGCCTTCATTCCTAATTATTTGGTAGTACTACATGTGTCTTTCACACCTCTTTGTCCAGTTATACAATAACTTACTCTATTCAGTTCAGTCAACGGCAAAACTGGCAGATGACTGACAGATGTTATTAAAATTATGTGGGTTTCTTTTCTTATTACTTCATTCAGTCAAATCCTTCTCCCAATTAAAATGTGGTAGTTTACGTTTTCTATAATTATTATTTGCACTTGATCTGTTCTCAATGTCTGTCAATATTTAGAAAAAAATACTGACTGGTGAGACAAAGTGATGCACTAGCTGTTATCAAGATTTAATATCGTCCTTGTAAATTATCAAAAAAGGAAATAACATCCCATTTTGCTGCTGTTGGTTTCTTAGATAAAGGTTGTCTCTTGATCTTAAAGTAGGGGGCGAAAATGATTGCCCTGTTGTGGGAGGCAGGCAGTTCTCCCTCGTAGGCTTGAGGATAGAAACCAACTTTTCACTAGCCCATGGTGTGTAACAAAGTCATATGACGTGACTTGTTTTGTGGTGATCAGAAGTGTTCGTGGGCTTGGTGATCATTGTATCACCACAAGCTCTAAATATCATTTTCTTCTCTGTCTTCATTAACTGTCTCACCTATGATGAGCCTGATCATAGATACTGGTAGCATATTTCAATTGGAGCCAAGCAGTACCAATATATAAATCCCCTGCTGAGATCGTTTTCCAAACTTGTCAGGCAGCTGCTTCAGTGTCCAATAGAACGATGGACCTGTTTGTGAAAAGAATAAGACTATAACTTAATAACAATACATATTCTTCTGGGGAGTTTAATTGTACAAAATGTTAAAAAAAACTCATCAGTCAAAAATAATTTTTGATAAACCTTTGCAAGCATGTCAAGGTTTATGATATTGTTTTGTAGTTTAAGCACAATGAATATTCAGTAATATATTCCAAAAATTTCCTAGTGGAGGATATTGATACAAGTGATCAGTATAAGCGAAACTAAATCACTGGTTATCATTTTAAATGTAAAATAAACTGTTGATAGTCAAGGTTTGGTTGAGGTGAATGTTCTTGATGTCTTTTAAGACTAAAAACAAAGCTTGTAGCTTATTAATATCTTGAATAGACAAACCACCAGATTATGAAATACATAGTTAGGATGACAAAGGGAGACAAACTTGAGTGATACTGTTTGCCAATAACGTTAAATTCCTTGATCTTAACTGGCAGAACTTATACTCAAGTGATTCCCGTTGGTAAAAGTTGAGTGATATAATAATGCACTTGTTTGGTCAGAGTTGAGGGGCCCTCTCGTTAGCCCTTTATGCCCACAATGACACTTCATGTGGGATATTTTGGTGATGCAAAGAGAGTTTCTACTGAAAGGAATCAAAAGAATGCAAGATTTTGAAAACAAGCAGCAGTTACTCCATGGTATAATATTGGTCTGTCTTAACTGATGTTCTAAGAATGTTAATTACTCCCACAGTGTATCAGAACTTAGAACGTATTTGCTGTTATGTAGACTGTTGTTATCACACCACAGGGTTTACTCTAGAGCAAGGGATTCCTGGATTCTTGAAATTTGAAAAATGCTTTTTCAGAATAAAGTCTTTAACTGTAATCAAAGGTAAACAAAATGCCTTTGGATAAATCTGGATTAAGTTGTTTTTTTTTCTATTTACATGACACAATGTTTTGGATTTTTCCACCTTCAAAAGAAATTTAATTGAGATTTGCAGCAAACGTTTTCCTTTTCATTAGTTGGCAAAGAACTAGACATTAATTTTATTGCTTTATACACTGCATCAGTAGTTAAGCACTAGTTAATATATATAAGATTGGCACTTGTAGCAAGTAATGGCAGCTAATGAAAGCAACTACCTAGAGTTGTACTTATACAGAAGACTTGAGTTCAATTTCTCAGCCACACTTGTAAATATAGCCAATTCATTTTCACACGGGGATGAGTTATTTGTAGATGAGTTAATCTGTTTACATGAAGGCAGCCACTGTCTGAGACAAGTTTTCCAAAATGTTATATGTTTACATTCAGTGGTCTGTCTCTAGTGTGATTAATTGTACATTACTGCTATATAAATCTGTTTATATTAGCCAGAAGTTGGTATGATCTCTCTTATGTTTGTTCACCAATTAATGTTTTTTTTTTATTTCAGAAGCTGAGAGTTTAAGATGTAGATGTAGTACGCACAACTGTCCTGGTGATCATGTCAATGAAACATGTACAACTGAAGGCCATTGCTATAAGAAAGTGGAAGCAAGCGGTGACGACAGTTATGAGCTCATTACATATGGCTGCTTACCACCTCAAGAGAAGACAAGAATGCAGTGCAACACACCAGATCATGTTCATAAGAAACAACTATCCATGGAGTGCTGCAGAAATGCCGACATGTGTAACGTTCAGTTACAACCCAGTTTACCAACAACCCTCTCTCCTACCACAGGTACTTTGCAATTTTTCCTCTCTTGATGGGGTATGTTACTTTGAATGACTAAAATCACATAGTATGTATTGCTATTTTGATCTGATTCCAGCTGACCACTATTTTTGGTTTGTATTGGGTAGTTGTAACCAGTTTGCAAGGCAAAGTCATACAAGTTTCAGTATGGACTATTACTGATGTGGAATTTTGTTGAGATGTGGCTAGTGCTGTGATCAGTGCTTCTAGTGCCTCTGCATTATTTTAGCTTCCCTGGAGAAGTTGAAAAGTGGAGACTTAAGAAAAATGCATTTATTAAATTGGTTTGCCAGTTTTTGATGTCCCACACGCCAAGCCTTTTAGAGATGAAAATCACTTCAAATAAATGCATGCAAGCCTTCTAAAAATAGCAAAATCTTTTAAGTTCACATGGTAATTATGAGTGAAGTGCTTCACACAACTTGAATACTATAAGTGAGCCACTTAAGCGCTCAGATACTTATAATTAAATCATGCACACTTAACTAGTTTTAATTAAAGATGACCAAAGCTGAAATTTGTGGGTACAATATTCCACTTACTGATATTGCTTCATGATGTGTTGGTGAAAATTTCTTTTTCACTACACTGAAAATCAACTGTATCTGACACTTCTAAATTCTTAGTTCTTTGAACCATGATATATCTTCCACTGCAAACAATCATTGTAGTTCTTTCACGCAGGAGTAGACATCTCGTATAATTGTTACATGTATCATTTGCCACCAGGGCAGTAGATTTGTAAATCCATATCCCACACATATCTATAATCATGTATTGATTTATATTGATCACAGCATTAGCTGCTAGAATAGAAACTAAGTTTGTAAATCCACTATCTCGCACTTAATCAATGCAAACCGTTAACCTGATCAAAGGACTAGCCGCAACACAACTGATCTGTAAACATTCATGTGATGGAGTTTTATTTTAGGATGCACCCTTAAACTACTACATTAGTTAACAGAGATGTCCTTAGACGGAAGAATGATTGCATGGTCAATTTTCCTTGGGAATTTAGTTAGAAGTCTTGATCATGGGATTTATGAAATTTGTAATCCGAGGGCCGCTTTTTGTAGTTTTTTTACTGTTGGCCGTCCCCTCTTTTAATAAAGTTGATTGATGAAACTGGTCATCCTAAGGAAATCTTATAACATTCTCCCAAGTAGTGCTATAAGAAATGTATTGAGATAGGTAAGGAGAATTTGTACATTGATGCTGTTTATCTTGTTTTAGTTGAGGCTGTTGAACAAGAGTCTGAAGATGCTGTCACAGAGCAGTATTCCATCCTGTTTATCAGTGCTGGTGTTTGTGTGGTAGTGTTTATAATCTTCCTTGGTGTCCTTTGTTTCCGGTAAGTAACTTGATGTCCTGGCACTCCCTTTAATTCTCCTTTAATACATGCAGGTTTCATTAAACGGCAGCTTTATCAAGAGTTCCAACTCCCAGTGTGTAGTGTGCAGTGTTTAGTCAAATATTGGAAGAAAAGAAAAGCCAGCTTAACCATTGCAATCCAGATGTCAAATTCCTGGTTTCTTAGGAAAAAAAATTATGTCTCCAACTTGAAGCCGTGATTGTGTGTACCTCACCATATGTTGTGACCAGGGAAAAATTGAATTTAAAAATTGAACAATTTAGTGTGTAATGAATCTAACCTTGTCACTGCTGTCCAGCTTTAGAGTATCCCGCAGCAGAGTTCCTTCACCTCTTGATGTGGAGAAGTATGGTCATCCATATGTAACACCAGGAGAAACACTCAAAGATATGCTTGATCAGAGCTCTGGTAGTGGCTCAGGATTGCCACTTCTGGTAAGGAAAAACAAGTTATTGATAAAACATTGGGTAATCGAACATTTGAAATAGTTTTTTTTTTTTTTAGGAGGGCCACGAGTTTGTTAGCTTTATAGCTATTAAGTGCTACCCTCTATAAATAAAGAGGTTACTTACTTACTTACTTAATCCACAAGGAAATAGGTTAAACAAGCAGTGCCTGAAAATAGTAGTCAGTGTCAGTTTTTTCTTGAAAGGAAAAAAGTGAGTTGAAGAAGCTGCAGAGAAACATGCATGCATCTAGTAAAGTAGTATAGCTAAGCTAAAAGCAGTCTCAATTTCATTTGGCCCAAGAATGTAGTAATGAAGTGGGGTTTGGGTTAACTGTGCACAAAGTGATATAATCTGTGTTTTCTACTGCACATACCTTTTCAGCTTACAGATAAGAACACCGTTGATTTATTTGTTTTAGGTACAGAGAACCATTGCTAAGCAAGTGACACTCGTCAGAAGTGTTGGTAAAGGACGATATGGTGAGGTGTGGCAAGCAAGGTGGCGAGGAGAAGATGTAGCAGTGAAAATATTCCTTTCACACTGTGAATCCTCATGGCAGAGGGAGACTGAAATCTACCAAACAGTTTTACTACGCCATGAGAGCATTCTTGGATTCATAGCATCAGACATTATTGGAAGCAATCAGGTGACACAGATGTACCTGATCTCTGATTATCACCCCTATGGCTCACTATATGATTTCTTACGATGCCACTGCCTGAACAAGAAGACCATGATCAAACTCGCATTGTCTGCCTCGGCAGGACTGACTCATCTTCATACTGAAATCCAAGGAACGAAGGGTAAACCTCCAATTGCACATCGTGACATCAAGAGCAAGAACATCCTAGTGAAAGAAAACCTTACCTGCTGCATAGCAGATTTTGGACTTGCTGTTAAGTATTCATCAGAAACAGAAGAGATTGACATCAAGCCAGACACAAGAGTAGGAACTAGAAGATACATGGCACCTGAAGTGTTAGACAATGCCTTGGATGCTAGACATTTTGCCTCATTTAAGATGGCAGACATTTACTCCTTTGGACTTGTATTGTGGGAGATTGCCAGAAGGTGTATTTCTGATGGTAAGTATTTGGTTTATACCAAAATTAGTAGGGTAAAGACTTCAAGCCTGCAGAGTAGTTAGATGGCTCACTGAACTAGCATTTAGTACTTCACCCTCTGGAAGGGATGGGACGGGATGGGATACTGGTGCATCACAGGACACCCAGCATTCTGTAAGCTTACCTACACGTGGCTAACAATTTGCCGATACCTAGGGAGGTGCGGTGGCCTAATGGTTAGAGCGCCAGACTCCATATAGAGCAGTCTGAGTTCGAGCCCTGGCCGGGGTCACTTGTGTTGTGTTCTTGGGCAAGACACTTTACTCTCATAGTGCCTCTCTCCACCCAGGTGTATAAATGGGTACCGGCGACATAATGTTGGGGGGGGGACCCTGCAATGGACTAGCATCCCATTCAGGGGGGAGTAGAAATATTCCTAGCTGCTTAATGCTATGGAAACCGGGATAAGCTCCGGCAGTGTGGGCCGCTTGGCTCGTGGCTTCTCCTTATTTATACTCCTCAAAGGGCATTAAAAATGTGAAATGTCTTGCCCAAGAACCAATCTTGAACAGTTTGAATAGTTCTGACTTTTTTTTCAGAAACTGGCCTGTGTGAAGAATATCAGGTACCTTATTTTGACATGCTGCCTGGAGATCCCTCATTTGACGAAGTGAGGAAAGTTGTACTGTTAGAAAAGAGGCGGCCTTCAGTTCCCAATAGATGGTATCGAGACGAGGTAAGATATGAAGTTTGGTAGCAACAGTATTAATTTGACCAAAAGTAGCAATACCTAAGTGATATGACAGAAACAACACATTTAACAGCATTCAGAAAGTGTTTTCAGTAAACCCCAAACTCTTATCCAAAGCAGCCTGAAACAAAGTGACTCATGGTTGATTCCACAGAAGTCCTAATTAATTACAGTTGAACCTCGCTAATTCGAACTTAGTTATTTCGAATTCCCCGTTAATTCGAACTAAAACCCGTTTCCCTTGGATTTGCCCTTCAGTCATTTACTATCGGCTATTTCGAACTCCCGCTATTTCGAACTATTTTTTGTTTCCCCTGACGGTTCGAAATAACGGGGTTCAACTGAAAATTAAAAATGTTGTTTATAGTGGTCATGCACTTAGCTTCAAGATAGCTAGTTTACCAGCTTGCCACTAATTAAAATTTAATGAGCATTTTTTTTGCTTGTTGACTGCCATATCTTGATATCTAAATATGAAAAGGCAAGGTAGTGTTGTGATTAAAGTTGTTTGTAATTCTGCAAAGCCAGATAACTTATGGATCTGACAACAATGTACTTGTTTATTAACAGTCTCTTCAAACGATGGCAAAACTGATGACAGAGTGCTGGGCAAACCATCCTGCTGCTCGATTGACTGCTTTGAGAGTCCAGAAAACAATGAACAAACTCAAGAAGTCTATGGATTTTATAGATCAACCATTTACTCATCATGATGACGACAGCCCTCGCACCAGTGTTACAACAGCATAACAACAAATTGTAGTGAATGTACACAGGCAGTGGCTGCGAATACCACATGCATCCTCCTGGGTCATCCAGAGACAGTCAGCAGATTACTATTCTGCATAAGTATCCAGCCAGTAGAACAAGAATAGAAGCCAACAAGATTGACACTTCCCATGTGCTCAAGAGCCATGAAAGACTAAAATGCCCCCTAACAGAAGGGCAACAGAAAAATGGAATTAACTTCAGTTAGTTGTTACTGTAGATCAAAGTTTGGTTTCAGTTTAAAATGTACCACTGGGGTATGAAGAGTAAATTCTAAGGGAATTTAAAACATAAGTGGAATAACAGGTTGGGTATTATTAATGTGATGTACTCAGTAATACAAAATAGAATACTCTTGATAAATCAGAATATGGTAAAAGAGATCATGCAATAAGAGAACTACAATGCAAGTTGCTGCTAAGAACACTACATATGCATCAAGAAAATTGTAATTTTTTTTGTAAAGAAACTCCCCTTTTACTTCCCAATTTTGATTGGTTTGATTTTGGTGGCTGTGCTAGGATGACCTGTGATGGTGTCGGTGTTAATTTTTGTACATTGTAAATAATACATCATAACAAAATTGTAGATAATAAAAATGTATTTAGGATTTATTATTTTGATGCTGGACAACTGTGCGTATACTCAGTATCTTTTGCCAAGTATCTTAACTTATGATTCATAAGTTTTTCACAGTTCAATTTTTAAAAAAAAAAAGTTCTTTGCCATCAGATTCCTATACAAACATTGTTATTTCGACGGTGTTCCACCCACTTGTCAAGATGATGTCCAAAACTGTGACAAGGTCTTATATAACACACAAACTTGATGGCTATACCTTGTTTGCTTACTAGAAATTATTTAACATTGTGCAGTCATGACACTGTATTAACATTTCTTAGCTTAGTTTATACTTAGTATCATTAACAATTCTCATATTTACATAGACTGATCCCAGCATTTTTTTTTTACTTATTTATATCTTTTCATTTATTATTTGACACAGGTAATTTTGAGATACACCTTACCTGTACCTGTGTGTTGTGTTCAAACAAACTTTTCAAGTTCAACCAATTTTTAACACTAGCTTTAGGTGTTCAAATCAGGATTATGTTCAACTTTGAATTCTGTTTTAAAGCTTGTGATTATGATTCTATTTTTTGGCCTTCATTTTACTTAATTATTGGCTTAAAACACCGTAGTCTCTTTTGGGGTGTTTTGTCAATTAGGGAGCAGTGTGAAAAATGGCATGTCACTACAGGAAGGGCAAAAGAAAGCCACTTGTTTTACCCTTTGCCCCAAACTTCCTGCCTTCTTTCACCAACCATTCTTTGTACAAATTCCATTCTTTACTCTGCTCCACAGCTTACTGAATACCTGAAACAGGCTTAAAACAACAAAGAAACAACAAGGGGAATAAAAACCTGGGTCAACTTTTAATCCCAGATCATAGCACATAATTATGGCATTGTATAACCTTACAGTACATGGATTCAAAAAAAGCCTCAAGGGTGAAATTATATAAAATGTAGATCAGTTATGTATTTATCAATTACCGGTATATGAACCAAACTTTTTTCTGAAAATTTTAAAAGAGTTTCACTCTTTTTTTGTTTCGTTGTTTAAAAAAAGGTTGTGTGTAAGTATAGACACGAAAGGCTTCACTGTGGGAATATTAACAAGACTGAAATACTGAATTAGAAAATAAGACAAATTATATTTTTTACAAAATGCAAAAATGGGTTATACTTGAGTCAAGCTAGCATAATTTATATATGTATGTCAAGTGTAAAGGAAATAAAATGTAATCCAGTCTGGTCACAAGCATTGAGCGTGCCATTACTGATCATCTCAGCACATTTCTGTTTAAGAGAAACCTCCACTCTTGTGACAAGTTGACGTTGAATTGTTTGAAATAATGCCTTAATTCCAAATTTTACAGGACAAGGAAGAAATAACATAAAATAGTAACAAAAACTGGAAAAGGTTATCACTTTCAAATTTCCAGCAGTGGCGCTGCCATTTTGGATTCTATGACGTGTAATGGTTGCCAAATTGTTTCACACAAAAGATCCTCTGCTTCCCAACAATAGTGGCAACCATTACACGTCATAATATCCAAAATAGTGGCGCACTGGAAATTTGAAACTGATATTTTTTTCCTATTATTGTTGCTATTGAATTTTTATTGTCCCTTGCCCTGTAAACATAAAAAGTTAATTTGACAGTGTTACTGTTAGGAAATTATTTTCATGTTAAAGGGCACTTCTCTTGGTAGTTAACCATGCTGGCACCAAGTTCATAATATTGGCATTTTGCGAGAAGTAGTTCTGCACATTTGACCAACAACTGAAGTGTAAATATATTTTAACATTCAAAGAACCAATTGATAGACACTAGCAATTGACTGAAACTTGACACATTTTAAGATTACTATCTTGGGTCATCTTGTTCATACATACATGAGCAACCAAAAAAAATAGTTGCAAACTGAGTAACTGAAGTCATAAATTGAAATGACCAGCTTAGGATTGATTTCCAGCCATTTTTTTGTACTCATATCCCAGTACAGGGAGGAAGATTAACATGACTCCCAAAATGACTGGAAATTGAGCCTAGATCTCAGGCAAGAGAACACTTCAATACATCAAGTGAAAAAAAAAATGTAATGGAATTCCAAGAATTAGTAAATTAGTAAAAACAAATTCAAAAGAAGATAATTTGAACGTGAAAACATTTGCTTGACTTTTTCTTTACATAATTATGCCTAATTAATTGTATCACTTCAGTATCATAATAAGATTCTCACTCTCCTGAAAAGTTGAGCAAACTTGATAAATTTGCTGGGGGTGGGTGAAGTAATAGGCTTGAATTATCCCCTGAGTAATGCCATCCTCCTCCCAAACAAATCCTCCTTCATATCCCCATGATATCTCCACTGAATACCATCTTATGAATTCTATATCTTTCCTATTCGTGGAACTTAAACTCCTGTACCCACAGATCGATGAACATTACGTTTTAAGACTTAGTTATTTTATTATGTAGTGTTTATTCACTTTTTTAACACTGATAAAATCATACGATACATGAAGAATAACGATCTAACTGGATCTGCCGTCAAAGCAATAAATGTGAAAGCTACAGGGAATTTATAAATAGTCGTGATATGGGAATTTTCATTTCCACTTTTTAAAAATTATTAATAGGCTTTAAGCTTAAGCTTATAAGTTTATTAAAATAATTTTAACTTCTGACATTAGAAAAAAAAGTACTTACCAGTTTGTCTATTTATAGACGTCTGTTCAGCAAAAACGAAAATTGTAGAAGAGTTGTGAGAGTTAAGACGTTCAGTTTTTCCTCTGGAAGTTTGATATTTGCTGAGTAAGTTTGAATAAAAGATTCCAGTAACTATGGTACGGTCTATCTTTCAATTTCTTTTTTTGGGACAAAACCCCCGGGTCAGGACAAAACGATCGAGCCGTACTGGGTTCGAGTTAGTGACGTCATCGCGCGCCTTTCGCACACCGCTGTTCCGCCCGCAAACCAACATTTGAAGGTTTGTCGTCGATCGATCGCACGGTGGTAAAAAATTTCATCAAACGTTTGCCAAAATGCAGGATTCCGACCGTGATACACTGCGTATAAACAGGCAGGCATTGCTGAAGGACTTGGAGGCGAAAAGAGTCGCATCACGGCTTTACTCCAGACAAATTTTCAGCGAAGAAGACAAAGACATGGTAAACTCCAAACTTACCGTGACCGAACAAGGAGAGTACTTGCTAGACACTCTACCCCGTAAAGGACCCAAAGCTTTCCGTGTGTTTTGCGACATATTACACGAAGTGTCTCCTCATTTGGAATTTCTCCTGAGGCCGGTTCAAGAAGAGGGTAAGATGCTTGTGTTGTTCTGTATATTGAACTTGAAGTGAGACTTCATTCGGTCGATACCGGCGGCTATAGGCTTTCTAGCTTTTTTGCTGTAGTTTTTGTGAGCTTTAACACTCGGATCCAATCAAGATAATTCAAGACAATCCTAATCGTGCAAAACGTAAGGTTTGCATTGCCAATTTCTACCCCTTATTATCCTCCCATTTGAAATGTTGTTTTGTCAGTGTCGTGCCGGCATTATTAATTACTAGTAAGCTTATAAAGCTTGTGTGTCGGCGTGTAAAATTTTATTCACGGTATCATCTATAATCTACTCCGTGCAGAATGATTTACTCTTTTCTTTAGCCGAGTCATTTCTTTTGACGTCACCCCGCTTGTAGCCTACCACTTCCGTGTAATGCCCCTTCTTGGAAAAAGGGAAAGTCGGATGTGTGTTATAAAACAATTCTTTGCATGACATTTTATTAGAACAAGTCAACTATTTACCTTTCCAGTTAGTATAACTTGTTCGTGATGTCACCTCCAGATTGCTACCAGTTTGATTTTATTTTCTATTGTCTCATTTATTATCGGAATCTGAAACAAAGTAAAAAATTTCTACCAAGATGACAATTCAAACTTTCCTCTTTGGTCATTTGCTTCTCATTTTGAAATCCTTCACTGTCTTCCATGTGCAACAATCTTTCCCTAACCCAAATATACTTGCTGTCTTGCCTCCCAAATGTCAAGGTCAAATAATTCATTAACTTGAATAAAATAATATTCAATTATAAGACATGAAACAGTGTTTGTGTTAGTAAAGTCACCGTCAATCTTTCCTCTCAGCAAGACAAGCCAAAAGAATGTCCATGTTGGAGGCTTCCTTCAGTTTTCATTCATATACACCTAATTGCAATAACGTTGTCATAGAAAAAAGTAAAAAAAGAAAAAAGGTAAATAGGAATTAATTAGCTTAGTTTCATAACTGGTAGCATTTACAGAAATTTCACGAGTTTTATCTGCACTTTTTAAGTCCACATTTTTATGCTGTAACAAGATTAATTGAAATTTCACGAGTTTTATCTGCACTTTTTAAGTCCACATTTTTATGCTGTAACAAGATTAATTGATTTATTCGTATTTTGAAGCATTTTGAGGCCATTTGTACAAATAAATTTCATGCATGCTCTTAATTAATTCCTATTTGACTTTTTCCTTTTTCCTTTTTTCTATGACAACCTTATTGCAATTAGGTGTAAGTAAGTTTTGTTAACTGGTTTGGTTTTCATTTCATCCAGGAACACCAACTGAAGGCACTGATGGTGGAATCAACAAGTCACCTGTTCCAAGTACTGCAAATCCTGGTGCATCAGGTACAATAATTATAATTATTATGAGTGTTTGTTATATATTTACTTGTGAGCTTATTACAGAAACAACTTTCCCATCCAAGTATAAATAAAGCTTCAATTCTATGGGATGTTCATCCAGCTGATTATTGTACACTTTATATGTGACAATAATTTTGAAACTGGACAAACGTTCTGATTCATAACATGTACTACACTGCTTTTTAATGCACATACCAGTATTGTTTTCCAGGGAGTTGGTGATATGGTTGTGTGTCATATTTATGTGCCTAGCCAGGGATGTAGAATGCTGCAAACTGTACACACAGTTGAATCCCAATAACTCGAACCCTCAATAACTCGAACCTCCCGCTAACTTGAACGTTTTTAATTTTCCTTTAAGTCATTTTCTTACTAATTTTACCCTCCATAACTCGAACTCCCGATAATTCAAACCCTTTTTGATTTCCCTTGAAGGTTCGAGTTATCGGGATTCAACTGTAGTTGTACATTTGTTCATCCTTAGTAGCCACAAAATTAGACAAACTGATGTTTGTGTTTAAAAAACCTGTAAAAATTGCTATCAAAACCCCTGGAGTGGTAAAACTGCTAAATTTGAATTCAAAGTGACTCAGTCAGTTCTTTATATGTTATCTGTAAAATTTTTACACGGTTCATGTCATAACATTATTGTAAACAAGAGGCTTTGTCTGGGGATGAAAGCACAGGCTTTCAACTTTGCACTGACAGCGCCCAAAATGTAACAATGTCAGTGAAAATAATTTTGAACCAAAAGGAAATTGAAAGGAAATTAAGGCCTGAGCAAACAGAGGCTCAAGTAGTCGCAAGTTCGCAAGATTGCTCGCAAGTTTCTGAAAAAGCCCCATTTCAATACCACATGGGTCGCCAGAACTTGAAGTAAGTGACAAGACTTGTGTTGACTTTCTTTGGGTGGCTAAATGGTGATAAACTTGCATTGATTTGCATGCAAATTTGAACTAGATCTAAAGTGAACACAAGTCACTGCAAGCCAACGCAAGTGCACCCAAGTCTTGGCCAAATGGCAATGCAAGTAGATGCAAGTTTTCAGATGTTATATTATAAACAGCTGATTGGAGGAAGCACTTCGCTTGTCAAGTCATGACTCTAAAATTGAAAATGCAAAGAAAAAATATTAATCTGCCTCCTGAAGCAAACCACTGAGAAAGTATCAGTGAAAACTTGTTAAAAGGAGATTCAAGTCAAGTTATAGTTTAAACAGTGCATGGAATGAAAAATGAGTTCCTTGACAATTTATTTGGTCATAGTAAATGATTATAAATTTCTTGCAAACAAAGGTTTTCCCTCAGTGTTCCTGTGCTCTGTTCTAAATATACACCTTGGCTTGAAAGAAACAAAAAATAGAACATTTTGCATGATAAGG
Source organism: Oculina patagonica (assembly GCF_052425735.1). Lineage (NCBI taxonomy): Eukaryota > Metazoa > Cnidaria > Anthozoa > Scleractinia > Oculinidae > Oculina > Oculina patagonica. Next base: position 64,266,934 of record NC_135761.1, read on the forward strand.
ATCCTAGTGAGCCTTAAACCCAGATCTCTTGATTTGGAGTCAAGCGCACTATAAATTTTGCCACTGGATGAGAATGTCCTTCATACTGTTAAATTGAGCCGTCTTGTTAATATTTGAGCAAACCATGGATTTCGTTGATACCAAGCCGTATGTTGCATCTTTTTTGGAATATGGCCATTGACAACGTTTTATGACCTGCTTGAAGTGAATCTTATTCTGATCTTCAGGTAAGCTTTTTCATTTCTTTGTTATTGGTATACTTTCGATACTGGAATATCCAGTTTAGCTTTATACTTTCCTTTAAAAATGTTGGCTTTTGAAACCTTCATTTCCCTCAGACCTTCCAATGACCTTCCTTGGGGTAGTTCACAAAAATGCACATTACTCCAAAATATTTCTATAACTTCTGGTTAGCAATTAGAAAATTGCAAATTTAAAAAATAAAAAACACTTTTTAAAAAATCTTTCGGCATGACTTATGCCATCTTCATGGGAAAGCATGCCGAAACATGTTTTTAAAAAGTGTTTTCGTATTTTTTAAATTTGCGATACTCCAAAATACCATTGCGCACTAGGTTATAAAAGATACCCTTAAAAATCATAAATGAGACTATAAGATTATAGCTTATACAACTTATAAGAGAAACATTGACCAAAGAAAACCATAAACCATAAACAATGGTACCCAAATGTTTACTGGGAAATTGGAAAAAAATCTTCGTCTGAGGCAGAATAAACATTATGAAAAGACATGTTACATAAATCATGCTCTTTAGGCTCTTAAAGAAAGAAAAATATCTTGATTAACAATAAAGGGAATAATATAAGTTTACCAATGCTGTCTACCCAGAAGCCCATTCAGTCTTATCGTTCATGCTTTTCACAGGGTTCACGTTTCTTGAATTAGGTGTATACATAAAACATTTTTTAAGACACTCAGACAAACAGAGTAAGCAAGAAATATTTACATTTATTGGTTTCAAGAATCAATGTTCTGTTCATCAGAAAGTAGTAAATAATAGTTACAAAGAAACCCTCTAAAATTCATTTTTGTCTGTACACCCATAGGTACAGAACAACCAAGATATGCTAGTGTGCAAAGGATAAGAGTTGTATATCTGCTGTGAAACAAGTGAAAGCAAAGATTTGATTTAACGGGAAATAAATGGATTTTATAGTCTTGCTTACTCTGTCTTTGTCATTTGTGATTATTATTATTATTGTTATTATACTATTATTATCTGTCATCTTTTTAAGACAACAGAGTAATGTTATCAAACAATAAGACTACAAACCAAGCAATGTGTGTGCAATCATGTTATAAAATTATCTGTGAAAAGACAGCAATCAGAGAACCAATTGGACTCATGCATTTCTAATAGAATGCACTGAGTGTCTACTAATAATTATTATTGTAGAGAGAAGACCAAAATTTCCTCTTCCACCACCCTACGGTTGTAAGATCTTCAGAGTTAGTACAGAAATTTGATTAATCTTATAAACCATTTTCCAGATCTGGTGAAGAATGGAAGAAAGTGAATATGCAGGAGTTGTTGTAAAGTCTGCTTGTTAGCAGAATTTAAGTTGGATGTAAAACATAGTGCAGTCCATGTCAAGCTATATGGATGGGTCTGTCCCACTTCTTTCCAAGACTCGAATTGGATTATACGTGCTCTCTTGCCTCTTTTTTTTTTCCTTACCCCTATTCCCTGTCCATGTTAAAGAGGTTCAACTGTAAATAAATTATCCAGTTTCACTAATATGCAACATTATAGAACCAAACCAGCTCGCGTTACATCATAGCTTAGTTGTAAAGTATATTAGAGGCCATGCAAATACCAAGCCAATAATTGACTAAATGTTTGTCTCGGATCTACTTTGTTTTAGAAAAAGATGTTCAAGCAGAACAATCGTTTGAAGATGAGAGCATCAACACCAAGCCTGTCGACAGTGTGATGTACAGAATGAATCACTCTCCAAGAGGCATTGCTGTTATTATCAACAACAAGACATTCCTTGAATCCTCTCGACACCATTTGTCACCACGCGAGGGCACAGATGTTGATCGCGATGCCTTAAAAAAGCTTTTCCAAAAACTTAAGTTTAAGGTGGAAATTTACAACAACCAAACCAAAGCTGAAATTAGAAATATTGCTGAGAAGAAGGCATTATCTGATCATTCCAAGTATGATGCTTTTATCTTCTCTATTTTGACGCATGGTGAGGAAGGTTTGGTGTATGGAACAGATGGCACAATCTTGATAAGGGACATTACCTCCAAGTTCAAGTCCAATGCTTCATTGGCGGGCAAGCCAAAGATCTTCTTTTTCCAATCTTGTCAAGGTAAGAAGACAAGGACAAGTAACATACTACAGTACTTTGAACATACTGATAGACTTCTAATAAAGACTTTTACTAATTATAATAATAATACCTACCTATAGCGAGTTAATTTATTTCCTGCATCACACCTTGCTGTCAACCCTGGTACTCATAAAAGCTATGGAACATTCCATTCTTTAGTTTCTTTGAACTAGGTTAAGAAGAAAGAAACCAAACATGAAGTATGCTCTTGAACAACTAAAATATTATTCTGTTGATGATAATTTCAAGCAAACTGCTCACACAGGTTCCTTATACTTGAGGTACATGTATATTGTATTCTTTCTATCAGCTAACTTTGTTTTGCAGAGAACTACATAGAAATAAGAACTTTCTGTTAAGTAAAGCATGTTCTTTATTGGTGTTCTAGGTACAGAGTTCATGGATGGATTGGACGTCCCAGATGCACCGCTGCCTGATGACACAGTGTCTGTCCCATTGGAGGCTGATTTCCTATATGCTTATTCTACTGTACCAGGCTACTACTCTTGGAGAAACAAAGTTGAAGGGTCTTGGTTCATCCAGTCATTAACAAAAGTATTTCAGGAGAATGCGAAGAATATGGACATCCTCCGAATGCTGACCAGAGTCAATGCTGAGATATCTACCATCAAGTCACGAAATAATAACCCTATTACACGTAACAAGAGGCAGGTGGCTAGTATTGTTTCAATGCTGAGAAAAGAGCTGTACTTCTTCCCTGAAAATGTTGCAGTATCTCCCAAACGAGAGGAACCTGACAGCTCAAGATGCCAACTTTTTTGACCTTCAAGGGGATCCAGTTTTAGTGACATTAAATTAGGTTGCCATGTTATTGCAAGCTTTACAAAAGTTTTAACATGTGGAGTGTTAATTGCCTGACCATGGGATTTTCTTAATATGGGAACAACTGTAACTAGGAAATGGTAACAATATTTCATTATCCTTTGTGATAACCATAACCTGGTCAGGTGTTGAACATATACATGTACCGTAAAGTTCCATGGATAAGCCACATCCATAGATAAGCTGCACTCCTGATTTGAAAGCTCAACAGTGAGCTTTAGTCTCGAGCCCTGTCTCTTGATATCATTTTTTTAAGATTATCACTTATGCAAATGAATGCTTAGTAACCAAGCTTTTAAATGTAGCAAGGAGTCTGGACATCACAAAACAACATGGCAAAAGAAACCATGTTTTCAAATTCTTGGAAACGGCTATGTTACCTATAACAGAATAAAAACTTAATGTTGAATTGGAGCTTGATAATCCAATAGATGCATTTGCCGTGAAGGTAAACAAAAAAGTAAAGTGGTCGGCCATTTGCCTCGTGAGTACTTGTGATTATCTTGGTATTTTCTCACCCATGACAGAAGACATGCTTTGAGTTGACTGGCAGGCATCACTGCAAATGGCTTTACAGAGGAAAGAAAAAGCAGTGAAAAACAATGAAGTTTTCAGTTAATGTTTATTCAATGAGGTCTTGAAAAGTTTTTTTCTATGGATATCAATTAGGCCTTTGAGAACTCCAACCAGAGATGTTTTTGTAGATAAGCCACACCCCTGATTTTGGACTTAAATTTTGAGGAAAGAGTTGTGGCTTATACATGGATCTTTACGGTACTTCACAACTGTGTTTGGCTTTTAATGACAAAATGTTACACAAAATTTGTGCAACCATGCAGTGGCAATTAGGGAAAGGAGTTTAACTAAATTTATTATTTGAAGCTAAGGTGTATTATGGAAGTATTTATTCAAACAAGGTAGTTTGTTTTCTTACAGTTTCTAACTTTGGTAGGCTTTCTTCCAGTAACAGGGCTGTCACTAATTTTTCAAGTAGGTGGGGAAATGTAAAATGTAGCCGGGGGACAAGATTTTTCTGTTGTAGGTTGTTGAGGGGGGAGGGGGGAGGGTTTAGGAAACAACAAAAATTGTTCCTAATACAAATTTGTTTTTATGCAATTTTTACGCCATGGTAACTTACAACTTTCTCTTTCTCTACACCATTCGACAAGAATCTGACAAGTTTTCGCAAGTTATCGTTTATTATGGGATTGGAAACGGTCTGACTTGTGACTAATGGTGTGACAGAAAAGAGAAGTTGAGGAAGACTGGGCAGGAGTGAAAGTAACTTGTGACCAAGACCAAAAAACATGGCATCGGGAATGTGATAGGAACGTCAAACTGGTTTGTTTTTGTTTGTTTTTCTTGAACCAAAACCATTGCTTTGAGAAATTAAAAAAACAAAACTTTCTGCACTACCTATGTAGAATAGACAAGCCAATGTTTTGCCATACAAAGTACGTGCAATAACGCAAACGAGCCCTGTACGACTGATCTGTGTTTATTGACATGTAGCTGATTAAACAGCATTGCAAACAGGCAAGAGGAGAACACACATAAGGTTGCAAGTTTACAGTTCACTGATCGCCGATTTTATTTGTGTGGAAAGTGTTCATAGTTCAACTATGGAAATTCCATGTATGACTATTACTGGGCCACATGCATCTTGTGCAATCTCCTTCATGCATGAACCAGGTCACTTGTCGATTCGCCGGAAAGAGAAATGCTGAAGCCCAATCTGCTGTTTCTTCAGTTAAACATAATCTTACCTTAAAGCACAGCCAGGAGATAAGAAGGGATCCAGTTTTATTCGTTTATCCACTTTTGCCCTCTGTTTTTTCGATGACATTTTCACACGGAGCCAGAATCTCGGACAACAAGAGAATCCGAATGAAACTATAACACGTAAAATCACGCGCTTTCAAAGAAAGATGACATTGTTCAATATTTACGCATTTTCAATCACAGCCTCACATGAAATGTCAATCGCTCTCTTTGAAAGGTGAAAAATAATTTGAATTAATAAACTATTGGTTTGTTTTTTATTCAAAATTCTGTTATTTGATGTATTTTTCACTTTTCATGTTTTGGCTTTGTATCAAAGTAGCCGGGGCTCAAACGCGTTGTAGCCGGGGAGAATCCCCGGCCCCCGGCCCTTAGTGACAGCCCTGAGTAAGGGGACTTTTTTAGTTTTTTTAACAGACACCATGTTTGCAACATATTAGCATGATAGAAGGAATGTAAAGCTGCTTTGTTTGCATTTGCAGTTTTAAATAGCAGTGTTAATATGTTTTTAGCAAAGAGGAATGTTTACATGTACAGATAATTTGTTTTATGATATGGTAGCCAAACATTGAATTGCTAATTATTTTTGAAATATTTTTTTATTAATTAGTAAAAATTGGTAATCATATTTTAATGCTTAATAGATTTTATTTATATTGTTGTTACTTATGATCATAATATTTGTAAGTAGTAAGAAGACAAAAACGTTTATTTTTATAATATAAAAAGGTTGCATTTCTTTGTAAATAATTTATTTGAAATAAATGTTTATCTGGTGATGGGTTATTTATTTTCAGACGGAACAATGTCTTCTTGTTATTTGCCATATTTATTCAATTAAGCATCCAACCTCAAATAACCCTGTAGGCAGGAAAAGTTAATAAGCATCCAGCCTCAAATAAGCCCCTCCTACCCATCCCCCCTTCAAAAAATACTGAGGTGCACTTTTTTTTTATTTTGTACCCTAAATTAAATTTAATTTAATTTACAATACAAAGAAAACCTGAAATTGACTAAGTACTACTAAGAGACTTCCCTGAAGATCAAGTTTTCTTAGTATTTTACAGAAACTTTCAATGAACAGTTAAAATTCGTCTTGGGTACATCTTCCTTTTCATTATTATACATCGTTTTGTTGTAAAATAAACATACTACTTGCAAGAAATTTAATAAGCACCCAGCCTCAGCCTACTGTCAAAGTCTTAACAATTTAATAAGCGCCCAGGGTGCCTTTTACCATCTTTGACCCAGGTCAAAGGTATGGGGTGAAAGCCAATGCTTCATGCAGCCTGGGCTCTGGAACTGAAGTCTGACATGCAACCATAACAACACTCTGATCATGCCAAACTCTGATTTGTTTACTTTTAAAATACATAATAATTGAAGGGCTTGGAGCAACAGAGTGCCAAAAAAACTCGAAATTTCACATGATGGTTTGTTTACGTCTATGAAACATTGTCCTGGTTTTATTGTCGCTCGCTTTTGCTTCATTTTCGAGAAAAAATGTATATAAAAAACCTGGTTTCTTCAGTCGGCATATTTAGTAGTTTCTTTGTTGTACTTAAACAAAGGAACTTCTTAAGGCACCTACTGGAAAAACCAATGTTTTTGCATACTTTATTTCTCAGAAATGAAGCAAAAGCCAGCGAGAATAAGTACAGTACACTGTTTCACTTTTCTAAACAAATCTGCACACAAAATTTGGAGTTGTTTTGGCAATGTTTATTTTAAGGTAAAATCACTACCGACCTTTTTGCACCAAGGTCTCCAATAAGCAGTTTCAAACATTTGTTAATTTTGTTGCTTATGATGGTCCGTGGGCAGGAACAGATGTCTCCAGTGTACAGAGTTGACAATTTTAATATTTAGCAAAACATTAATGACATCATTGCACTGTTGGCTTGATTTCACAAAAGAAAGGAAAATGGCTACTTATTGTTTACAAGCCTTATGTGTAAACATGAGAGCAAGTTTGGGTGAATTCATACATACATACATGTATGTAAACTCTCACCTGTCTTGGGTTTAGATTAACTTTCAAATTCTCCCAAACTTTCTCAGGTGCTTGCATCATTCTGTGTAAACACATATTCTATTTTCCTTAATACTTCCAAATTTTTAGCATCTTCATAATTGGCATATCCAATTAACTCAATCAATACACTTTACCCAAATGTAAGGGTGATGGTATAGTAATATGGATGTACATGACTTGTGCTTGATATGTAAAACAGCTGAACTTCAACAGTGACACATTTGGATTTGTGTTTTGTTTAGAAAATGCAGATGAAGCTGATGCTAAGCTGTTTGGCTTTGGAGGTGGCAGCGCAAGTTCCAAGTCGTCAAACACAATGGATAAGGAGACAATATACAAGATGGATTGCTCAACACGAGGAATTGCTGTCATCATTAACAACAAGAACTTTCTCAGGTCTTCAGGAATGGATCGCTATCCACGTAATGGCACAGATGTCGACCGTGACAGCCTGGTGAAGCTTTTCAAAATGTTGAAGTTTGAAGTCAAAGTTTACAATGATCGCACCAAAGCTGAGATACGTACCATAACTAAAGAGATGGCAACAATGAATCATTCCAACTACAACGCTTTTATCTTCTCCATTCTGACACATGGTGAAGAGGGTGTGATTTACGGAACAGATGGCACCATTTCCATCAGGGACCTGACTGCAGAGTTTAAATATTCCAATTCTTTGGCTGGGAAACCAAAGATATTTTTATTCCAAGCTTGTCAGGGTAAGGAGATAAACATACATTATCGTCATGTAGAATTTTATACAGGACATTTGTTGTTTCCTTTTACAGTTTATTACTGCATAGTTGAGGAAATTTGGTTACCCATTGATTGATTGAAGGATATTAATATCAATGGACAATAAATGATTCTTGTTGATTGGTTTCCTAGAGTGATGTTTGATTGAGTGTTATAAAACCAAAACCAGACTAATCACTCTGTCCAATCACAAAGGACACAGACAATCCAGTGAACCAATCAAAACTAGATTTTTTCATATTGTTGTAACTTACATTATATAGAACATTAAATTTGTGGATTAAAGTTAACTTTGATTTAATTCCTTGTTGTTTGATTGAAACGAGTCAAAATGAGAGAAAAACGATATATAACTGGATTGATAATGTCCAAAACCCAGTGAGTCCTGATTAGAAAGTAATACTAACTTTGTTAATGAAAAGATTAATTTCCATCCCTCTCCATGAACATATTAAGGATGTTGTTTATCTATTTTTTAAGTCTATTTTTTTGTAACTTTAAGGTCATGAGTACATGGATGGTATGGATGTCACTGATGCTCCACAAGACAATAAAGTGTCCGTCCCAGCTGAGGCTGACTTCATCTACGCTTACTCAACTGTCCCAGGGTACTACTCATGGAGAAATTCTGTCAATGGATCCTGGTTTATCCAGTCACTGACGAGGGTGTTTGAAGATAATGCCGAGCGCATGGATATCCTCAAAATGCTGACCCGTGTCAATTCCATGGTGTCCACCTACAAGTCCCGAACCGGCGATTATTATTCTGACAGCAAACGGCAGGTTTCTAGTATTGTATCAATGCTGCGGAAAGAATTATATTTCTTCCCTGAGAACATTGTAGACCAGAGTTAAGATGGACATTGAACATTTAGTTCCTTAATCATGATTGTATTGCTGTGAAAATTATTTTTAATAGTGGCAAATAGTACTGAAAGAGGCCTTCCAGAAATTGGTTGGCATTTTGCCAATTCTGTAGCTAGTTTGAATTTATAGAGGTAATAACATGATTGTGGCAAATAAAATTAAGAATAATATCACACACTCTTTCAAAAATTTGCAGAAATTGCCCAAGTCTCATAGTATCAAGGGCTTACTACAAGTTCTGAAAATAGAGGTGATATTAATGAAAAGATTGGTAGCACTTACTAACAACAAAGAGGGATAAATTAGTGTGTTTCAATCATCTTTGGAAATCATCAAATGTCTTTGGGTCCCAGTATAGGGGTGTTGAATGGTAAATGCGAGACTGATATCTTTTCTGCAAGAAGGCATCCCAGTAGACTGTTCACAGTCCCCTATTTTTCCGTGAAGTCGTAGAAATGGATCGTTCAGTCCGACGGGCCGCCATCTTGGTTTACGAATGCGAGCAAAAAATGGGGCTAATTAGCATCCAGCCCAGCCACCCACGGGGTTTTTGCACTCTCCCCAGTTTTCGCTCGCATTCGTAAACCAAGATGGCAGCCCCTCGGACTAAACGATCGATCTCTACGACTTCACGGAAAAATAGGGGACTGTGAACAGTCTAGCATCCCAGGAAATCCGAGAAGATGTGACCCCTGAAATTTGGCCAAAATTCTGTGAGACTTGCCTTTTTGAAGGACCATTCACCACCCCTCCATTTCTCAGCCAATCATATTTTAGTAATTTTTCCCCTTGGTTTTAAGGCCAATAACACATGTGGAAGTTTGGCTTCTAATCTGCCGCTTGCTGTGCTTGCGTGCTTGCTTGCTATGCTATCATGCTCTATAAACACAATAGTTATGGCATTCAGGATTTGACATGTCTGGAAGCCTCAGAGGCTTGTGAAATAAAACCAAGTAAATGTTTTTAGAAGGGATCAGGGCGTAATGAAAACTGTGAACAATCTTTATCTTACTTTGATACTATATGTACATTATGTGTGGTACCTGGCAAATCTTGGCCAGCAGATAACAATGGCTAAGAGATGTCAATTCCTGCTATAAAAGGGACAGTGTCGCGAGAGATGTGAATTTATCTTGATCAATGGTTTTTAAGAAATTTGCTTCCAAGTAGAACGGTCAAACTTGAAAAGGTCAGCCCGACCTTTTAGCAAGGCCAGGCCACTATTAGTCGATTTCCAGCAACTTCTTCATTGGATTTTCAGGTAGCACTAAATCTCGGTGACACTGCCCCTTTAATGTGTGCTAATAGTTACTAGCCTAGTGCTCAATGAATGAAGATATATATCTATCCTTGTTACTAGGGGTGCCTGTCTTTAACAAGGTTTCACCCTTTTAATAACAACTAAAATATAATGCTTTTTAAACACAATGGTACTTTTGTAAATTAGCTTCTCTGTCCCACTAGTTTGAGATTTTTAGGGAATGGTTAAAGTGCTGAGAGCTTAGAAAATTTATGTGATGCCAAGTGAAAACTATAAAATGAATGCAGTAGCCTGTGTGAACAGACTTTGTTTCATATTGTTTGCCGCCAAAACGTCACCGCATTGGTCAGAAAAGCACGAAATTATGTCAAGTAACTCAGGCTATCAAATTAGCGATTATTTTCTGTAACATGTCCAGTAGCTTTTTGTATAACAAAGTGTTTTAATTAATCACAAATTATAAAGTATAATTTGCACTCAGGCACTGATTTAATACTGTTCTATTGCTGATGTGTTACCTGTGTGATCAATAGGAATGATAATAAAGAGCAGTTTAATTATTAAGTAGTAATCTCAATGACAGTTTTCCCCACAAGTTCATATTTTCGGACGGAGCCTGAGACCCTTACTCTAAACCTGAAGTCTTGTGGGTGATTCGATAATCCCTAAATCACAATAAACTACGAAAAGATTATCCTTTCTTGTATAACACGACGAGGAAATAAAAATATTGAAGATCCGATACCAGGATTCATTGTAAGAAGATAAAAAGCGTTCTCTGGTAAATATTTTAAAAATTATTAGCTTTCAACAGCCAGACTGCTATCTTCGACGAATAAAAATGAATTACGACGAGGAAAGCTGTAAAACAATTAAGTTCTATTCAATATAACTAGTTACATGGGGGGAAAAGTTTGATTGATTAACATAGTTCTTTTTAGTAATTTTTAAAAAATTGTTTGTGTTAATTAGAGAGGTTTTACCATAGTTACCGCCCTATGGTTTTACCATAGTTCTCAAACTCATCAATAATTCATCAGGTTGACACAAAGAAAATCGTAACCGTGAAGGAGGTTTGGATACCAGGTTTTAATTAGCATGGATTTTTACGATTTTATTTCTCCGTTAACTCCGTAGTTTTGTTTTCGATTGGAAAGATATATCAAACACTCGAGGGAGTGTTTCATCGGCTATCCAAACACCTCGTATTTTGTCAAAAATACTCCTCTGCGCATCATATTTTCAACTCTGTTCTCGGTGTTTGGATATTCCGATAGAACACTGCCTCTCGTGTTTGATATATGACTTCAAATGCAGAGAATTAAGGGATTTTTCAATAAGCAAGGGTCCCGTACGACCTAAAACCCATCCCCTCCACCCCCCGCCCTTGGCTGGGTTGTTCAAAAGCCGATTACACTACCCAGGATTAAAAATTGACAGAGGGTTTAACTATCTGAATTATTCTTGAACAAAATTGTTTTATTACTTATGTTTTGTGGAGTTCTGGATTAGTCGACGTCAAAACTGGAGAACAGAAAATAAAAACTGAAAATCACAGCGAAAAGTTAAAAAAACTGAAATAAAAAAATTCATGCCTATCTTGGATTCGTGCAGTTGAAAAACCCGGCGTTCTATTTTTTGATTTTTGTTAGCTTTCTGTTTAGCATATTTCGTATAATGCAGTATTTATATGTAGGAAGTAATCTTTATTTCCACACGGTTAAAACCTATATTGTACGCCCAGGCTAGAATTTTTCAGATGCAAGCATATACAAGTTAAGGTTCGTGGATCAATAAATTGAGCAACCAATCAGAAAACATCCGTTTGCCAAACAGTGGAGTGTATTGTACCTACAGGCTGTTTAGTTTCTCGTCGCTCCACTGTCTACCCTGGGTGGCAGAGGTATTTCTTGCGTGGCTTCCGGTGTTGGTCATTTGTCTCACGGCTTCGCCGCTCGTGGCGACAGCCTTCGGCCGCCGAAGTGAGTAATCCGCCCCGCGCGAGAAAAGTCCTTTGGAACCACCAAAGGACGCGCTTCTAGCCTGCGTGCATCCATTTCTTATTTCCTTGGTGTGAAGGAAAAAGTAAGTTGAGAAATAAATTATGTTATGTAGATCATGAAGGAAAGACGAGGGATTTTTTCCTATGTCATGAAGGAAAGACAAGGTGGCTGCACGCAGGCTGTCGCGCGCCGCCGCTTTGCCCTCGTCCGCCCGCTCCCGCTCCCGCTGCCGTCCCGCTCTAAACCCTGCGCAAAACCGCGTGTCCGCCCCGCAAACCCCGACATGCTCAGCTCGCACCTGAACGCACCACGTGGTTTTCTGACAGTGGCATCATTTTTGCACGCCATTTTGTTTGGAGTTGCGTTCTATCGTTTCTCTTTTTACCTGACATTTTCAACAAATATTATGACAAGCCTCGACTCCCAAAGCCCAGAGGTAAGACTAGACAACCTTTGTTTTATTTTGCATTAGCTTAGGGCGTTGCCGGCACGAAAAGATTTCGTGCTCAGCGAGCGAACGAAACGAGGGATAATTTTGGCGATGCCTGCATGGACCTGCATGCATGTGCGTGCTAAGGTAAAAGATTTTAAAGCTGAAAAATGGTTTCCGAACCAATAAACTAATTACGGGAACGGGGAACATGTCATAGACAAGGACACTTGAATGATGGTTCTTGACTTGAACGTGTTCAAATGCTGAACTGTAGCGAACTGCCCGTTAGCGTAACGACTGACTCGTTGGCAAAATGACCGCAATCTGAAGAAGTAACGGCACAGTTTGAGGTGGTTTTGTGTTTTCCAGAGAAATGAAACGACGTAAAATTTAACAAATCGTTGAGTGTTATCAAAGAAGGCCGTACATTGTGTGTGAATTAATGCATCATGGAAGGTGTTTGAGACATTGTGAGTTGTGACCATTTAGGTTGCTATCAAACTTCCAACTAAAGTTCAGACTATCATCAGGTTTAAGCTTGAGTAGCTGCTCACAGTCCAAAAGTTGTCAACTTCATTATAAGCTGCTCCTGCAGCCCTGCACGTCGATCTGATTTACTTAAGGCTGGTTTTCATATGTCGGCAAAATCCCAGATGATCGGGGATTTCACCGTTTCCCGACCATCCCAGATTTTGGCGTATATCGGCAAAATCTGGGATCAGAGTCGCCTTGATCGGCAATAACAGACGCCATTTTTAGTTGTGAGGGGCGGTGAGAGACTGGAGCTTAGCAATTAAAAGATTGGTAACGAGCTAAAACTATTGCCGACGTCCTCGACACTAAGAATTGGAGTTTTCATATATCTTGAACGATCGCCGACCATCGCAGAAATCTGGGACCCGTCGGGAAAATAGAAACGCTCCCGATTCTCCAGATTTGTCCCCGACCATCCCAGACGATCGGGGATATTTACAATTTCGAGTTTTCATTAGTCGGCAAAGTCTGGGACGGTCGACATATGAAAACCAGGCTTAACAACAGGACGTAACAAGTCGATAATTACGATAGTCGATAAAATTCGATCATTGTCAATCGAATTCGATACTAATCAATCGACAAATTAAACTTGTCAATTGACAATTATCGACAAATATCAAGTACTTTCAACTTATCGTCTACGTTTTCGATGATCGACTTTGATCAACTTGTTACATCCTGATTACAAGGTCACTTCGTTTCGACTTACTGGATAAAAAGGGTAAACCAACAATAAAGTTATGGCATTTACTAATTTGTAAAGTTTACAACACAAGTTGTTCAAGAAATATTTATAAGATGATTGGAGCCAAATGACCAGCGGATACCTTGAGCTATTGTTACCATAAATCCATTCATTCACAACATGAGAAAGTTGAACTGGAGTTTCAAAGTCAAATTTCCTAGCAATGCAAGAACTTCTTATAAGTTCTCAAGAGAGGATTCCTTGTAATAGTAACTTGCTTGTATTAACAGGAAAACCCAGACAACATGAACCCAGACTCGAGGGAACAATACATTGTCCGTGCACGGGGATTGCCTTGGTCTGCAACTGCAGAAAATGTGGCAGAGTTCTTTTCAGGTAAGAATAAAACACGTTTCAGTTCTTTTTTTAGTTAAATGATTAAAGATGGCTTTATCCTTACAGTGGCCAAGTAAAATACATTATGTAATTTAAAATACAAAGATCTGGTACTTCAATTTGCAAAGAAAATAAAATTTGCCTTGTTCTTTGGGCATGCTGACACCAGGCCAGATGCTACAAGCTTGAAACTGGTGGTGGTGGACTAGGGAAGTTAAAATCTGTTGAGTGAAAGAACTGCAACCCTGGGCTATTACTTGTATCCAGTTTTACAAAGGGCAAACAATTTTTATACATGTGAATTAATGATAAATTCACTGAAATAATTGATTAGTGTACTGTACCAGGTAAGCTAATTAATAATACTGTTTTGTTAAGGGTGTAACATCATATTATGATAAGTGTACTGTACCAGGTAAGCTAATTAATAATACTGTTTTGTTAAGGGTGTAACATCATATTATGATAAGTGTACTGTACCAGGTAAGCTAATTAATAATACTGTTTTGTTAAGGGTGTAACATCAAAGGCGGTGCAAAGAATGGTATTCACTTCACCTACAGTTCTGATGGACGACCCAGTGGTGAATGCTTTGTTGAGCTTGTGTCCATGGAAGATATGAACAAGTATGTGGCAGATTTTTTATTATTATTATTTTGTTTAAGTTAGCTAAAAATGTAGTAGTGTACATTACTTCCATCAATTGCTGTTTCAAAATGTTTTCCTCTGACAAATGAAGCTTTTGATCTGTTGCAACTTTTTTTTATTCAAGTACATAGAGAAATAACGAATTAATATTATTTTTTTTGTCTTGTTGTGGAACTTAAGAATGTGTGGTAGAAATCCTGCTTTAATCACCTTCAATGTTACGTTATATATGCGACATGGTCGGCTGGATCTGATAAGTGCACTTGAATATTCTCCACAGAGCTCTTGCAAAGAGTAACAACTTCATTGGCAAAAGATATGTTGAGGTGTTTGAGTCCAAAAGTGGTGAGATGGAGTTTATCTGTAAGAGAATGGGACAACCTCCAGATCGAGGCAATGAGGCTGTTGTGCGACTGAGGGGACTGCCATTTGATTGTTCAAAAGAGGAGATTGCACAGTTCTTTACAGGTCAAAGCAATTTCTTTGTCTGCTTATGTTCAATGTAACAATGATCCTTGTATTCACATTGGAAGTAACTGTACAATAATCAACAATATGAAAATTAATATATGACTACCAAAGGAAATGCAAACTTATTAAAATATGTTGATTCTAAACACAGAGAAGTTTACTCCCAGTTTAAAATGCATTTGATGGTTGCTCATCTGATCTCTAAGAGGTAGTGAAAATCATGTACAACCCCCTATATAATTAAAAAATCACTATCCACTCAGGAAAGATTGTTTAGCTTGCATGTGTTGTTGCCATTCAATCCATTGTGTTGAATTTTGATGAGGTATGGTATGTTGTCAAGTCAGTGAACACAGTGCATGCCTTTATTTTGCATTCCTTGTGAGATGCATGTTGTGGTGGAATGCAACATTAAGCAGTTATACCTACATCTAGTCAGGCAATAATCAGAACACAAGTTCTCCCCAACATTACTCAAAGTCTACTGTAGAGGTCAAAACAACAGGAAATCTGTTATAATTGGTTTGAAAATGAAAGATATGGGAAATGATGGGCAAAATTTGCTTGATTATGCCCGGGTTAAGGAGTAATAATTATTTTAAGTGGAAAATCTTGTTAGCTCTTTCTAGCTTTCCTATAAAAAATATACAACAGCCATGGGCATGTTAACATTGTGGTGGTGGTTAGGGAGGGGAGACAGGGACCTTTTTTAATTTCAATGACTTTTTATCTGCATGATTTCTCTATCAACTTTCCCCATCCTAGACTACGAGCAGTCCCAATTTTACGCAGAGTCTGTTGAGCTGGAAGCGAAATTTTTTTCAAAGAGTTCGTCGAGCTTATAGCGAAAAAAATTACGCACGGGGGGAGGAGGCGGGGCGAGGCGAGAAGCGAAAAAAATAGGGACTACCCGCAAAGCCACAATGTTTGAATTATGCGTTGCTCTCACAATGCAAAAATATGATTGGCTAACGCTTGGAGCGTTGACAGCAAGATATCAATACGTTGTCAACACTTGCATGTCATATTGCGAAGCGATGGTAGCGGGAGCTTTTGAGCTCTCAAAATCACTTCTTGAGACTTACTTTGTCGCTCTCCGAAGAACATTTTTAATTCAGTGTATGTGTAGCAAGACTGCCAAAGTACGGAGCGAAAATAATAGAAGAGAATTCAACCAAAAGTAGCTTTATTCCACCGAAATTCAAGCCTCATATAAAACAAGACAACGGCTGTTTTGCGCGAGCTTCGTAAATTCCCGTGGCAAATTACAAGCCGGGAATAAACAAATTTAAACAAACAGAAGCGCTTTAAACACTTACATCAAGCTGCCTTTACATTAAGTAGCCCATAGAGGAAAATCATTGTTGAAAAAATAAACATTGCTGAAACTGTATAAAACGCCAGAGATAAAACTTTGCAGACGATTCATCAAAAAAGCTTTGAGTTTGATGTGTACGTGACAAACCCAACTAAGTGCAGCGGTGTCAATTGACAGTACGTCAAAATGGGGAAATATTATTGGACACGGCAAATTAGATTTGAAATTGAAGCCAAAAATCACTCGGCCGTGAAAGGTCAAACACTGTGGCTTTGCGGGTAGTCCCTATTTTTTTCGCTTCTCCCCCCGCCTCCTCCCACCGCACGTCATTTTTTTCGCTTCAAGCTTGACGGACTCTGCGAAAAAATAGGGACTGCTCGAAGTCCAGCCCCATCCTTACACTTCACTTTTTTTGTCAAAGCTTCAAATGGCTTGAATGACCGTATAGAAAGCCCTAGCCCTGTTAACTTGATTGACATTTAATTAACCTCTACCCCCAAGTAAGCTGCAGTAGAACCTCTATACTAGTGAGTGGGTGTTTAACAGTTGTTGGTTTACATGCTTTGCTCTCTACTGGAATTCAAAGGGCTGGAGATAGTTCCTAATGGGATAACAATCACTCTTGACGAGGACGGGAGGACCACGGGGGATGCTTTTGTGGAATTTGCTTCTCCTGATATAGCTCAGCAAGCTATGAAAAAAAACAAAGAGAAGATAGGGCACAGGTGGGGAAAGTAATGGTGCGGGTCTGAACGGGACCATGGGCACAATTCTGTAATAACTGTATTGCACTGGTTTGGTTGGTTATGTACATTGTGTGTTTCACAGTGCAAGATTACTCTGCAACTGACTGAAATAGCTAAGCTTATTGCCCAAAAAAACCCTGTACTGGATCTTCCAGTTGAGATCATGAGACTAACTCACAGTTTTGGTTAATCCTTCTCGTGTTGCACTATATCGCTTTGTTTAGAAGGTGTAGTCTAAACTTACACTGTGAAATGTTAGGTGGGTATTTCTCTTGCATGTTTGTTTTGTGTTTAATGTAATAAATTGTAAAAGAAAACTTAATTATGTTAAGTTTGTTTTAAATGTCTTTTTTACCTTTGGTTATCTTTATACCTTTAAAAGAAACTTGCATGGCAAACTTAGTGGAAATTGATGGGGATTTCTATTTACGAAATTTGGAAAAACTAATAATTGGAAAATCAGATCCACAACAAGGAGAACTAAACCGGGTTCTGCCCTTGTTTATGTACACAGTTGTTTGACTTGCGTTTGTAATGATAACAAATTACAAATAAATTTGATTTTGGGAGGAAACATGAAACAAACCCCATCAATATTTAAATGTTGTTGCTAACTATATTGTAGCAGTTATATTGTATTACTTATGTTGTGGCATGTTTGCTGTCTTAAAATAATGCTGTGTGTGTATCGATTGATTTGTTTGGCATTCAAATGTGGCGCTAGCTTGATTGCAGGAAGATAACTGTGGAGTGATTGTTTCTGTATTTTTTACTGTTATGCTATAAGTGGAACCTTGTGCATGTATTTGTTCTTTAGAAAACAAATAATGACAGTAAATAGCAGTAACAGATTAAAATATCTAATCTTGCATTCCAATCAGACAAAAACTTAATGCATTCCCTTGGTTACACATTGTATGCATAAACATTGTAACAATGTTAATTATTTTGGTTCTTACAGCTGTATACTTCTTTGGCCAATCTTGACAATCTATAGCATAAAAGTTAAAAGATTTCAAACATTGAAATAACTGATTTCAAGTGATAAGTGGATTGCTTTTTCACTGAAAGTAAAATTTGTTGCCATACCTTTATCTAGTTTTGCTTTGCTGCACACTTTAGTTTGGTTCATTAAAAAATAAAATTATTAAATGTTTTAAACGGAGCAATAATGTCTTGTGAGATAGTTAGGTCCAAAGCCAAATTTTACCAACATGGATTTACCAGCACTAGATTAGTTGGTTAAGTAGTTATGTATGTGTGTATGTATTGTTTGATAGTACCCAGTAATGTACATTGAGCCATCTTATGGATGGAATCCTAACTTGGATTTACTTTCTTCTTGTTAGGTACATTGAAATATTCAAGAGCGCTAAAGGAGAGATCAAATATGTGTCTACTCCAAAACTAAAGCCTCTGATGTCGACAAGACCTGGGCCTTATGACAGATCTGGTGGAGGCTTTGGTGGAGGAAGAGGTCGCTTTGGTGGTGGAGGAAATGAGAGACGGTAAGAACAGAATTAAATAATTATTTTTCTTGTTATATTAACTTCTTAAAGGAGGATGGATAGTGTATTGGGTCAAATCAAACTTTCTAAAGAAAATCTTTGGTCCCTTCAAGTTGGGAGTGATTTACAGAGCAGAAATCTTTGATACAATGCACTTGCAGCTTCTTGCAAGTACCATATTTATTCAGTTATAAGGCGCCGGTTTTTTCGAGGAAAATCAGTTTTTCTGTGGGAAGTTTATGCCAAAATCGGGGTGCGTCTTATTGCCAAGTATTTTCGCCCAACAAAATCTTATGACTGCCATTTTACCGGAACTTACAAATAAAAGAAGAAGAATGAAAACAAATGTTGGTCATTGACTTTTAGAACAAGAAAACAGATATAAGAAACAGCAAGTTTCAATGTAAAGTTTATTGTCACGTATAAACAAGATTTAGCAACGCGTGCCTATGTCAGCATTTTGTTGAAACAGAAAAGGAAAATCAAGCATACTCATTTGAAACAAACCTTTCTAAGCGTGGAATGTTGGAAATGACTTTAGAAGACAGGGGAAACGCCAAAAAAGCTTGAGAATCTTTCAAAACCACTTGATAAACAAAGTACGAAGCAAACAAACTCAGTGGTCACTGGTAACTACACATCTGCCAGGCTACTAAGCAGCTAAAGTCGAAGCATGAAGGATGGAAAGATGTTTTGCTCAAGTGGGTTTACGTCTTTTTTAGCAAGAAATGTTACCTTTTCACTCGAAGATTGTGCCAAAGAGTATGAACAACATTCAATCATTCAAATTCTGTAAGAAGAACTGCCCTTAAATTGATCACAGCATCTTTTCAACTCTCCAACTCATGGTGCGTCGTATAACCAATTGTTTTTGGATAATTTTCAGTTTGGAAACTTTGCATGACAAAGTTGCCAAGTTTGGGGTGCGTCTTATAACCGAATAAATACGATAATATATTCCATACTAATTTTGTATAATGCCAAACCTCTACTTGTCCTAGGTGCTTTTTAAGTTAAAATTCTTAAATATCGAAAAGAATATGAATTAGTCTGATTTATTAGCTTATACTTTTTTTAAATACATTTTTATTGTCAACCATGAGACAACCTCTTGAAGTATTACATGTGTAATAAATTGTTTGGTTAACTCGACAGATTTAGAGGTAGAGGCAATCTTGGAGGCCCTGTCTTTGGAGGTGGCTTTGGAGGAGACTTCAATGGATTTGGTGGTGGACGTGGTGGATCAGGTCGCGGCGGCCGTAGTGGCAGAGGAATGGGTGGCAGAGGTGGATTCCGTAACCAAGGAAGGGGTGGAGGAGGAGGTGGCAATTTTGGAATGATGTCTACCACTGGTCACACAGTGCACATGCGAGGCTTGCCGTATGCTGCAAAGGAAAGTGATGTCAAGCAGTTCTTTATGCCTCTTAACCCTGTCAATATCTGGATGGAGTATTCAAATGGCTCTTTTAGTGGACAAGTTGATGTGGACTTCGCAACCCATGATGATGCACAAGCAGCCATGTTAAAGAACAAATCATCCATGGGTAGGATTTTGCGTTTGTTATGTGTCTTTATTAAATCTCTAATATTGTCTTTTATGATGATAAAAATTAACCAATAAGTGTGCAAAAAATTACAATAATCTTGAAGAGGTGTATTTTGTGTTGTGTAACTGAATGTAACTACTGCTCCTGCCTTACAGGTCATCGTTACATTGAACTGTTTTTGCGATCACACCCTGACAGTGGAAACAGCCAAGGGTGGGGTGGATCAGGGGGAGGATCTAACTTTAGTGGTGGAAACAATGGTGGTAAGTACAGCGTCTTTTCATTCAGTAGTAATAGCTGTAAATAAGCAGCATCACAACTGTAATTAGACAGTAGAAACCCTATTAAGGTGGGGGGTTAAAAATTTTTTGGGTTTTTTTTTTTTTTTTTTTTGTTTTGGGGGGTGTTTTTTTTTTTTTTTTGTTTTAAATTTGTAAATTTTTTTTTTTTTTTTTTTTTAAGCAGCCACTCTTAGGGAAACAGCAAGTGACTGCTAAAGGGTTTATCAGAAATAAGTATAAGGCCTTTTAGAAATGCCACATTATATCACTGCTTCTGAATGGTCTAATACAGTCACATGAAAATATCCTCTGACCCTCGTATTTGTCACCGTGTACTTTTCTGTTTGTTTGTTTTATGTCAGTGTGTTGTTGTGTGAAACCAATACTTGGAACTAACATTGAAAGAAATGAACTATTGCACAGTCAGTGAAGAGAATACGCCTTATTTGTGATATCCACCGTGTTTGTTTTCACTTCATAACGCAAACTAGCGTGTGATTTCTGAGGGGCCAAACAAGCTTAAATTGACAAGTTTCAGCTACCTTATTTCTGATTTTTTTCGTTCATGCTTTGGTTTCAGTGTTGTAAAAATATTCTAAGTTTTAGGCAATTTCGGCTCTTTCATAAAAAGAAAATGGCTTGCGTAGCTAAAAAGTCATAAATCAAGCAAATTATTTCAATCTAACCTTAATAATAAATTCATTATTCCACAACAAATATGATTTGTGCATAAATAGTTCACTTTTTCAACGAGCTGTTTTTCAGAGAAGCAGCATCATTTCAGTGTTTAACCCTCTGGCTAATTTGCATTACCATATGAAAACCATCATGTCAACGGCCGTGAATAATATAGGGCGCGATCCATTGGACCAAAATTTTCGGTTTGAATTTTCGAAATTTTCTTCTTCAAATGGAACGGTATTTTCCTTTATCGGCCAGGCTAGTTCCTTCCCCAAACATTAAAAAAAATATTTCTTTTTTTTTTATTCCTTTTTTTTCAATAGTCTGTGGACTGAAAAGGACCATTCTAAGTTTGTTTCTTTTTTTTCAATTGGTGACCACCTCTTTGTGTGAATTAGTTAATGAAGCAGCTTATTGTCCTTCTTAAGGAGGCAACTTTGGTGGCAACAACTTTGGAGGAGGGAACTTTGGTGGTGGAAACATGAATGATGGTGGCAACTTTAACAATTTTGGTGGCGGAGGAAACAATTTTAGCAACCAAAACAGTATGGGAGGATTTGGAGGCCAAGGCAACCAGAACACTGGCTTCAATAACCAAGCACAGCAGCAGCAGCAAGGCAGCTTTGGCAATCAGATGGGAGGGGGTGGTGGTGGAAACTTTGGTAACCAAGGCAATGCTTTTGGGAATGCTGGTTCAGGATTCAACTCTGGCGCTAGCAGTGGAAACTTCAGTTCACAGTCTAACTATGGGCAAGGATCTACCTTTGGTGGATCAGGATATGGAGGACAGATGTCATCAGGAATGAACACAGGGATGAGCACAGGAATGAACACGGGGATGAGCACAGGGATGAGCACTGGAATGAACACTGGGATGAACACAGGCATGAACACAGGGAGCTACGGAGCACAGGGGGGAGCATACAGCAATCCCTCAGCACAGCAACAGAGCACTCCCTTCAATCAACAGCAGCAACAACAGCAGCAGCAGCAACAACAGACGGGATACGCTGATACCTCAGCATACGGAGCAACTGGCAGCGGCTCATTCTTTGGTGGAATGCAAACACAGATTAAGCAGGATCCACAGGCTTCAGCCACACCTGGCATGGTTTCTTACCCTGGATATCAGTGACAGACTGCTGTTATTTGACAGTTTACAAGTAGCACTTTTCTTCATAGACACAGTTGTGAAAGCTAAGGTTATGGCTTACTAAACCTGCTTTTTATAGGTAAACAGTAATCTTCAAATCTGTGCATTGTACCCTTCTAGCCGAGAGAACTGTTTCTTTTCTCTATGTACATATTGTAGCACCATACCTTGCTGATTATTTCAGTTGCATTTTCATCACCAAAGATTTTTTTGTAAAAAGTATGCAAGAAAAGTTTTAGATGTGAGAGTGACTTTTAAACTGCAACTTTATTTTGTAATTGGAGTTATGTAGTTGCTAAAAATATTGTCTTCATTTTTTTATTTGTAAGTGTAACATGAACCAAGTAGTAGTCTCTTGTAATAGAAAAGGATGATGCAAATGTATTTATCAAGTTAAATTAATGTTGATAGATAAAGTAAATGTAATGCTTTTTACTTCCAAGAAACCCCTTTGGGTTTCATAATAAATCGTTTTACTGACCATATCTGTTTTCACTGTTGGTCTTTTGCACCTGTTGTGGCTTGCACGTTTTCAACATGCTGGGTATCAGTTCATGTGGTCCAATTAGGCCCGGTTCAGACGCCGTACTTTTCATGAGCCGAACTCAATTCGAATTTGGACCGACCCAAATTGACAAAAGTACGCCTCTTGATTCAGACGCCGTACTTTTTGGCCGTTCCGACGCCGTTCCTAATACAGTTCCAATAAAACCAGTCAAAATACATAATAATTTATGAATTAGCCGGCACATGAAAAGTACGGCGTCTGAATCAGTCATTCCAAAGGCGTTCCACAGGCGAAATTCTCGGCCAAGCCAAGCGGGAAGAACGGGTGAGCCGTTCCAAATTGAAATAGCCGTTCTTTTTTGATTCAGACGCCGATCTTTTCGTGTACTTCATTCAAGGAATTAGGTTCGGCTCATGAAAAGATCGGCGTCTGAACCGGGCCTAAGAGTAATGCGGGTGCTCGTCAGGTGTTTTAAACGAAGCTCCTGTTCAAGATTTTGGTTGTTGTTTAATTGTACTCTTTGACGTGCCAAAAAAGAGAGTTATCCACTCTGGGACCCCCCGCCCTTCCTGTTTCCTAACCCCCCCCCCCCCCCCCATAGGAAAGCCTATAAAAGAACTAAAGAACCGTCTGGAGAAGAGACCACCATACGAGATAAAACTTACAGAAGAACCTGTTTCCCTCTTATACCTATTTTGAGTTCTGCGAGCTTTTTAGGAAAAAGGGAAAATAAAACGTGAAAGAATCTGGCTACTTGCGTATTTTAATAATAAATTAAAAAAACTTGCATTTCCCTCAATTCTGTTGTCTAGCCTGCGTAGCTGGCGGTTTTGTTTGGGTTTAAAGCGCGCACAAGCAAGCGGCGCCGCTTGCTTGTGCGCGCTTTAAAACCCAACAAAACCGCCAGCTACGCAGGCTAGTAGTTGTCTTGAGATGTGCGTGCCTCAGCGATTAGCGACTAATCAAAGATCACGGCTCTATAAATAAACCCCGTACAGTTTGTTGAAATTAGGGCGTAACAAAAGTAGTACAGTGGAACCCCGATATAACGATATGCCAAAGGGGCATTAAAATTATATCGTTATATCGAGGAATCGTTATATCGGGGTTCCATCCCATACATTTTACTATTGCCGGGACATAACATATTCATCGTTATATCGGGAATATCGTTATATCGAAGATCGTTATATCGGGGTTTCACTGTAAAGCTTTTTCCTTTCAAGGATAAGGGCGGAATTCAAGGATTTTCGGTGCTTTAGAAGTCTTACGGGTTAATTTCGAAAGGAAACAAAAATTGTCCGTTTTGAAATCCTCGGGAAAGTTTCCTGGAAGAGGGATCACGTCTTCTCAATATTCCTTGTTCAGGAATTGTTTTGTAATTAATGTGTTTGCTAATTTCTAGGTTATTTATACCAGGGTACGACCTACATCCGCTCACTCCGCTATTTGCGGGGGTGGAGGCGGAGGGTAGAGTAGCCTCGTTTTTGAAGTAAATTAGATAGAACGATAGAAAATTTACGTCAGTTGTAAGATGAAAATTAACGGAAAGTATCAAATATATAAAGACAAAAATTCTACCACTCGGTGCAGACAAGTGATTAAAGGGAAGGGTAATCTGGGCTTGTTGTCTACCTTGAAGTAGATGGTTGAAGAAACCAAAGCAGTCATTTACAAAACGTGGCTTATTATGAGTTCTACTTTCTTCATTGATGGTTTGTTTAAAAGGAACACGTAACAACCCTGATCTACTTTCCCTTTCTACTCGCTTCTTGTTTTTTTCCGAGAATCTGGCCGCGGCCGACAATTTACCATGGGGAGGGGTGCCCTTAGGGGAAAATGTTCTCTTCTATCGGATAAGCCCCTCAAACTTGTCACTGATCGCTAGTAATTTTCTTTATGGACCAAATATTGTAATAATGGAAGCATTTAAGAAAGAAGAGCTTGATTACCAGGTGTCTGTTAAATAAGACGTCTGGGCATCAAGGATAACATTAACAGACCCCGTCACAGACCGTTTCCAGCCGTCATCCGGAATGTCCATGACGTAATCACGATGTTGGCATCAAGGAAACACGAAAACGAGGCACTCATTGAGGTCGCCATTTTGACTTGCAAGATTCATTGCGTAAAAATAACATTGGAGGTTTTTTAAAGTGTTTTACAGTCAAAATGAGCTTCCTATTGTAAGTTTTTACCTTTAATTGATAACTTAAACGTTATAATATTTGAACTGGTACCAGTAGAACAAATGCTTTTAGATATTCACGTAGCAACTTGCCGATATACGATCTAGATTTTCTTGCAGTGTGTATAAAACTCAAAGAGTCAACTGTGTATGCTCAATCAAATCACGGACAAATGTTCGCTCTTTTTTCAGCGGTGGCCGTTCAACAAAGACTTTTAAGCCCAAAAAGAATATCCCCGAAGGGACACATCAATATGATTTAATGAAACAAGCGGCAGCAACTCTGGGAAGTGGAAATTTACGACTGGCTGTCATGCTACCGGAGGGAGAAGATCTTAACGAATGGGTCGCTGTAAATAGTAAGACTTGTGTTTCAATAATACAATTACCTTCGAATAATTCGTTTCTAAGTTTTTAAAATAGTTATTCTATTGGAAACTTAATATCGTGCTTGTATATTTGTAATGTGTAATTAAGGTTTTACTTCGATAATTACGACATTAAAGCTTGTATATATAGCATCGAGCGATAATCAGTTTTGATTTGACTTGTTTAATTTCAGCTGTGGATTTCTTCAATCAAATCAACATGTTATACGGGACGATAACAGAGTTCTGTACTGCTGAATCTTGTGCAGTCATGTCGGCTGGTCCAAAGTGAGTCAACATATCAGCTTAGTTTCCTGAATTTATTTTTCTTATATCTTACAAAAAAAATAATTGGTTAGGTCTCAATCAATACCAAAAGTGTGAAACCCTCAACCCAAACATTATTAATACCAGATATGTTTTGTGCTGACCCCCAAACCATTTCCTCTGTTGGTACATGATACCCTTATTCCTGTGTTAGTTTTGTATACAGCAATATTGCTTGTATTTTACATTTAATAAGGCTGAAGTGAAGCAATGTCATTACATGTTTCTTGTGCTAGGACACAACCTTTTTTCATAGGTTTCTTTTTTGCCTTCTCTCCTGTCACAAGTTTATATAGATGGCTCGAGAAATCAGGGTAAAATTATGTTGTTTTAATGAATCAAGTCCAAGGGGGAAAATGACTTTTGGATTGAGTTATCAGCAGGTTTCTCTTGTATTTAAAGTTGTAGACATATAATCCATGTCGTGGTTAGTTGTGTAGTTGTTTTGCATGAGGCTTTATAACAAGGGCGTCTCCTTGTGATGTACCATTGCATCTTGTTGGGTTTATTTTTACCGAATGTAATGAAGGTATTAAAATGACTTTTGAGACTTTAATTGATCTCACTCACTCACTCACTCCATTCCGATGTAAAACCGCAATTAATTTATACGTTAAACGGTAAACGTGCTGACAGAAAGGACCTTTCAACGCATTCAGCACATGTCACATTTCATCGGCTGCTCAAAAAATA
This sequence comes from Oculina patagonica, assembly GCF_052425735.1. Taxonomy (NCBI): domain Eukaryota; kingdom Metazoa; phylum Cnidaria; class Anthozoa; order Scleractinia; family Oculinidae; genus Oculina; species Oculina patagonica. The sequence continues at coordinate 64,293,333 of NC_135761.1, forward strand.
ATAATGCTTGTCGCTGCCTGGTACGTATATTATATATGTCCTGACAGAAAAGTAATTGAAAACGCAATTCAGTGCATCCAAGACCGTATAGAATTTTCGCTACGAAGCCAGAGAGCACAAAGCATCAGTGACCCATTGATGCAACTCAGATGAAAAAAATAATGACAAATGAAGTGAGACTGTTACATTATTGAACGCTTAGTTGAAAGAAAATAGCGAAGGACGCCCCCATTTCATCGAATTATCGAATTACCATGAGGTTGCTCGAAGAGCCTTTGATATTATAATGAATATTCAAAAGTTGATGTAAACCTGAGCTGCAGGCAAGGGATTACACAAATTTTTGAACTCTCCCAAACTTTCTCCTGTGTTTCTTAGTTACCAAAATTCCTTAGGCAAGCAACTCTTCTTGAATAAGTACATGTAGTGCCTTTCCCCCTCTTTGGAGCAACTGCAGAATACCCCACATCTTAAGCTTCACAGACAGCCGGCTACTTGTCTCACTTCTACAATGTAAAAATTTATTCATACTCTCGTTTCTTAGTGGTTGTTTTAAATTTTTTCATTTTTAGTTATTAATAAATTGTTTTTTTTTGGTTTAAAAAAAAAAAAATTTTTTTTTTTTTTTTATTTTTAATAAATAAAACAAAAAAAATTCATTTTCTTTCCAAACAATAGCCTTCAACCTTCATACAAATGGCTTTAGATACTTTTAGTTACTTTTACACTCACATAGGGGGCATCATTACTCATTCCTTCATTACTAATACTTGAAAACTGCACCATAAACAGTCTGGCAAAAGTCCTCCAACCAGTGCTGTAAATTATCCTTCAAAATCCATGAGGGGAGTGGATAATAACTTAGATATACATGTATATAAATATGTGTGATAGCATGCTTGCCTTACAAACAAAAAGAAAAAAGAGTAACTTGACTTGCCGTTATTGCTTCATCCACATTTATCGTGTACAGATAATTATTGGTGATCAACTCAATACACCTTGTAAGATGGACCGATATACTGATATTTCAAAATTTTTTACTAGCCATCAGATAATCAAGTAATCCAATTTTGATTGTACAAGGTTTGGACTGTCAGGCGGTTGAAGACATTGAACCTTGGACTCTACTTATAACTTATAAAAAGTTAAGCAAGCATGTTGGACATGCAACCTTACCAAAATGTGTTCACACAGCTTGGACCCTAAACAGTATTGTATTTAAAAACTGACTTTTCTCCTCATCTTAGATATGAATACCACTGGGCAGATGGAACAACAATCAAGAAACCTATAAAATGTTCAGCACCGAAATACATTGACTATCTTATGACGTGGGTCCAAGATCAACTGGATGATGAGACACTGTTTCCATCAAAAATTGGTGAGTGTTTTCAATACAGGTTGTGGTTGTTTGAAAGCCATTTATCACTTATTCAGTAATTGGTGAGTGTTTTCAATACGGGTCCTGGTTGTTTGAAAGCCATTTATCCAGTGTTAAAACTGAATATAATCTGTACACTTTTGGACTTCTAAGCTTATTTCTTGTCGGTTTCCTCTCACGCTGTGGTTATGCAAAATATAGGATTATTGTATGTCATGTACATAATATTTTGTGTAGTGATGGCACCAGATACATGTCAAACTTTGTAAATACATGCACAAGCAGAAGATACATACTAGTTATGCAACGCTTTCGAGTGGTATACTATCCCACGAGAAGGTTGGGTTAAATACCGGAGAATATAAAACGGTTTTCTTTTTTTTTTTTTGGTTTTTTTTTTTATGGCTTTTATATGTTAATATCACAGTTTGTAATAATACAGGTACAAAGTATGGCTTTAGACAAGTTTATTAACTTTGCCTGCTTTAACAACAGGTGTTCCATTCCCAAAGAATTTCCTGTCCATTGCCAAGACAATTCTCAAGCGTCTGTTCAGAGTGTACGCTCACATCTACCACCAACATTTCCTCCATATTGTTGGACTTGGCGAGGAAGCGCATCTTAACACATCCTTCAAACACTTCATGTTCTTTGTTCAAGAGTTCAGTCTGGTTGACAAAAGAGAGCTTGCTCCACTCCAGGAACTTATAGAAAAACTTACAAACAAGGATAAAGTTTAGCCGTCTGTTGAATCATAGTCAAAAAACAGGGTTTTGTGTCGATCGACATGTACTTGCCAGTGTATAATGTAGTCAGGCACCTCTTTGAAGGTGTTTCATCTTACAGCAGAAAGCAAAGAACATTTTCTAACCATGTTCTTCCTTGACAACAGAATGTCAAATTATCATGTACATGTATCAAAAAAGGGATGATCAAATGTTTCATAACATTGAATAATCCCTTGTAGTTTATTACCTAATTCACAATTAGCCTCAGCATGAAGATGATGTTACTTTACATCAGGTCTATGTATAGAGGTAGTTTCAGTGGTGTATCAAGTTACAAAACAAAAATTATGCAAGTGGCAAGTTGAGACTTTTGATTAACTTTTAAGGTTATTTAAGTAGCCCATGAGCTTCAAAATTGTTGGTTATAAGTCGTTCAACAAAGTGATTATTAAATAATTATTTACACTATGCTCAAATTGCAAAGAGCTTCTTAGTAGTCATTGTGCTATTATTGTAACCTGGCCAAATCACCAAGGTATCATGCTAATTTAAACATGCTGATAGGTTAGGCGGTTTTGTTTTGTTCTGTAATTTGTTAATGGCTATAGTTGCCTGTGTGGTCCTGTTCACACTGTAACTCTTGGTTACATCATGTTATTTAAATTCATTTGGACAGATCCTACATTCTTTGTAAGATACAAAAACTAAATCACATTTTCTACCAAATTCTATCTGAAGAAAGTTCAATTAGATAGTGTTATGAGTAAATTACAACATTATTGAATTATTCAGTATCTTTGAGTTGAGTTTTAATTTACCTATTTCTTCTAGAAATGATTTATTTTGTACATAGTATTCGTGGTTCAACGGGGGCTTTGCCTGCAGTCAAATTAATTTTGCTATTCATGGAAAATGCTTGGTTGTTAAGTTACATGCTCTAAAGAAAAGAAAAATTATGGTAATCTGAGATAAGTGAACAAAGTTCATTTTTAAGCTAAGTAAAATGTAGACTTGATTTCTGACAGCGTCCATTGTAGCTGTTTTTCTATTGAGTTGTGTAGCAAAAGGTGGAAGTTATGTATGCATCAAAACCCACTGACGATACTCTGTTAGAGCTAAGCTTGTCTTCCATTCCTGTTTGTTTAGTCTGAAGATAGTTATGTAATTTGTCTATATCACTTTACATTGCAGGGCAGAGTAGACTTGTTTCCATGCATTGTGTAGATTCCCTTTTTGAGAAAAATCAGTTGTTGATCATTTTTCCAAAGATCAAGGTATTCTTTTTTCTATTCACTTCAGTTTGGATTGACATAGCATAGCAAAAAAGTAAAAGATTGATTGCATTTGTCCAGGGAATAGAGAAAAGAATTAGGGCCTCTTTACATGAGAGTTTTCGTCCCGGGATGACTTTCGTCCCGGGATGAATTCATCTCGGTGTCTGGTCATTTTCTTGTTGCTGTTTACTTGATGATACATGATTTCGTCCCGGGATGAAACGTGATGAGAAACGTCATGTAAACAGTCTTTCCAGGATGAAATATAAAGTAATGTAAGCACGGGCAAGATGAATTCAACTCGGGCGGGACGACTTACTTCCCAGCATCCCAGGATGAACACATTCATGTAAAATGAATTTTTTTTTTCATCCCGGGACGAAATTCATCCCGGGATGAAACTCAACTCGGCTTTCATGTAAAGAGGCCCTTAAAGAGAATGGTATCTGGAATTTGATATATTATTGCAGTGGAAAGAATTCTGTAGCCATGATCAACAGCTGATTCCTTCTTTCAATATCAACCTGTTGTTAGCAGATAGGTAATGAGAGTAAAGACATTCATCAGCACTTGAGGGATGTCTTGATGTACAACTAAATTCTCATGAATACTCTTTTGAGCTTTTGAAATTCCATGACTTTCCATGATTTTGACAGTGGTGCCAAACAAAGTGTCCCTTCCAATAGTACATTAACAAATTACTCAAATTTGAATCCGTTAACTAGTCAATTTCAAGAATGTATAACCGTTGATCAATGTTTGGATCAAAATTTAGTTTACAATCACAGCTGCCTTATTTGAAACAAATTGAAGGCGAGAATTTGAATTTTGTCTTACTATTTGTTGCATCTACTAAGCGTTAAAATGTATGATCTCTGATCAGAAAGTAAATTTTATTTGAACATCCCATGGCAAATACCATGTATTCTTGAAATTGACTAACAGATTCAAAGTACCGGCAATCAATTCATAAAATGTACTCTAGGGGGCACACTTGACTTGACATGACTGTAAAAGTTTTCCATGACCTAAATTTGACCATTTTTCTTGGAAATTTTCCAAAATTATCTTGAATTTGGGTTTGTTTTTACCCTTTTCCCTACAAAAAATAAAATTTATTTAATTTGTACAATCAATACCCTTTTCCGTGACCAACACTTAAATTCCATGATATTCCGGGTTTTCCATGACCCATATAGACCTGATTGATGACGGATGACATGTACAGTATAGAAACTGCTAAGGAATTTTGTTCACAAATGCATTGTAAGCCGTGATATGTGTATTGTTATTGTATATAATAATATAATTTCTACCATTGACAATGTTACCTTATCTGAACTGTTGCATTTTATCACTGTGTGAAAGTTATTTTTTCTAGTTTACATTGTCACCCTGTTATGATAATGTTGATTTCCGGTATAAATCCATTTTAAACCAATAGTATTTGAGATTAAAAATGAGCGACAGAAATCACAACGTTTCAATGTCGTCATGACATCATTTTCAAGTGACAAGGAAAATAACGGTTCAACAGTTTTATACGTGCAGTAAGTTGGAGGTGTGATGTTTCATTAACATATTTGTTTTAAACAAATAGTTTCGCATGGATAGAATCACTTGAAAATGATGTCATGACGACATCAAAACGTTGTGTATTTCTGTGACTAATTTTTATTCTCAAATAATTATCTAAATTTAATCTGAAACCAATAGTAATGGCATAAAAAATTATTTTTAGAAATTGGAAATGATTTCTTCTATGATTTTTTTTTTATTTGAACTCCTAAATGAAAAGTACGTAATACATAACTAAACAAAAAGTAACTGGAAGTTGTAGATAACCAGCTATTTGCTAAGGTATGGTCATATTATTTTTCTGCAGAAAATGAACTAACTTTGTGTCAAAATGTAATCTCTTTAAAACTTAATTAATATTGCAAATAATATTTCTTCTGTAAACACACTAAACTTACCGTGTATAATGAAATCCTACTCTTTTCTTGACCGTGGTATAGGAGTAGTAATAAATTAATGGGTAAAAATTAGTTTTATATTAAGCTATATTAATAATAGTGTCAGGTGCTAGTGTTGATAGTTCACAAATAATTTCACAAAAATAGTGTAAAGTTTTGATAGAGTTCTTATTGAAAGTTGGTTTTATATTTCAGTGGTTATGACACAGTAATTTTTTCTTGAAATAAAAAAGGCAAGAATTTAAGGCAGTTTTGATTGTTGGCACTTTCAACAGGTTTTATATTACAAAAATTAATGCATGCATGCATGCCCTGTTTGCCCTGGCTGTGGGTACTAACAGGTAGAAAGAATATCTGAATGAGTATGGTCCACTGCAGTCACTGATAACAACAAGCATAAGGTGATAAATGCGGCTTGATATGCTCCTTGGGGTTAGCTCGCAGGGTATAATGCAGTCATCCATTATTTTGGGTACTTCATAACTACAGATCTAGAGCAGTTGCTGGGGAATTGCTAAAGGTGGTTTTTGGTGGCTAGCCATTTTGGAGCATTTGATAATGCTGAACAGTGAATTTTTGGTGGGGAGAACACTTGTGTTTAAAACATTAATATTGCATGCCTATAACTAGCTATATAGCCTGCGAACGCAGACGTATTTCAGGCTGTTGTAATTATGTCTGCGTTCGCAGGCTAGCCCGTAACTAGTCCCAGTCCCAAACCACGCATAATTAGAAATTAAAATCCAAAAACTTGGGGGGGGGGGGTTGAGTTGCCATTTTTTTTAAAGAATTGGAGATAACCTAGCCTTCTTTAAAATCCTACGTATAGATAGAGTTACCATTTACTTGTAAGAATGGAATGCCACAAAAGAAAGTCTGAAAATACAGATGTTTATTATGCCATAACTTTAAAAATAATGTGAATTTTATAAAAACCATACAAAACATTAAACATGTTGACGTTCTTCATCTGTAGGCACTGATTTCATATTGATCTATAATAATGCCCTTTCAGTTTTATTCTGGTCACGTGACTTGTCGAATATGGCTGTGATTTGAAACTCTTGAAGGACTATTAAATAGAACAAAGTTGTGCAAAATCTAATCCATAAGTTTGCTTTTAAAAAAATGACATGACGGTCAGAAATCTTTCGTAGCAACAAATATTTGTTAGTTAAGAAGGACCCGCCTTAACACAATGTTGCTTGAAGCAACTTTTCAGATCAAAGCAAAATAATGCGAGAGAAACGGAAAAGAGCTTTCCCCTTTAAAAGACTGATCATTGTTCAAATTCTCAATGATTAGACAGTGTTGTCAATATTTTTTTTTTCTCATTCTGTCATAACATAATCACACCAAGTACACCAAACACAGCCTTTGAAGTGTTTAAATATGGTTTTGATTTCTTTGACAAATTTTGTGTCAATCCAGGGGCAGAACATGAGTTATTCCTTCCCAGTTCGTGTTTTTTAACTTCACAGTGAGGGGATGAAAGTAAAGCGAGGTAGAGAGAGATATATCTATTTTTTCACCAGAGGGTGATTTTTTGAGGGGGTGATAAATAATTTGAGGAATGGCTATTATTTGAGGAAATATGTTAATATATTCTTATTTTAATACTTCAATTTCCTTAGCCCCCACTTTGAAAGGCTTATCCATCATAGTGCAGCGAATAGTTTTGAACAATTTTTTAAGTTGACTATTACTGTGTGCCTGGTCAAACTAGTCAACACTGCAAGTCAAAAGACAAGGAATAAACAAGGAAGGAAGGAAGGAAGGAAGGTGCCAAGGAATAAACAGTGTTGCCAAGAACTACAAATTTAAATTTTGAAATGATTCAAGTTAAATACTGGCAATTTTACAGGCCACCACACCAAGTCATGCAATTAAAAAATGTACCTCATTGCACATGATTTGCAAGACCAGTTGGAAAGCGATTTAACTAATGCAATTGACGACGTGATTTTTAGTCAAGACAGTCCAACCCACCTTGAACCACGTACCAATGAATGGAAATTTCCAAGAGCAGTATAATGATATAATAATTTATTACAATAATGACTGTAACCAGTGAACAGCTGCCCATTCTCCTGAAAAAAATAGTGATGGGGGAGGGGCAAAGGAGACATAGGCCTCCCATAAACGAGGCATATAAAGAACAATAATTGCTGCTCATTATGAAGGCTTTTCAAAATAAAAATGCGTTTTTTGTTTTGAAATATCTTTAATACCTCTTTGTTACTTATTTTCGTGGGTCATAATTTTCGCGATTTCCAAAAAACCCGCAAAATTTAAGACCAGTGAAAATTTATTTTGAACGTTTTTTTGTATTAATGTAAATTACATATTTTTGGCCAAATTGGAAAAGTAAGTTCCTCGAAAATATGCCCATTCCATTTTCCGCAAAAATAAGTAAGTAAAAGTAGACAATGTTTTAGTACCGTATTTATTTGATTTAGCGCCCAACCTCAAATAAGCGCCCCCGATTGGGCCCACCCTGGGGGCCCCACCTGAAAGCGACCATGAGGGGAGAGGGCGGGATGACGAGCAGAGACTCCCGAGACGAGATGATACATAACAACACTTGCAAAAATGGGAGCGCCCACCCCAAGGTCAAGGCAGGGGGACGGAAGTGGGGACGACACTGATCAAGTTCAGAAATGAGGGTGCGACTGCATACATTACTCAAGAAGAAATCCAGCACAAATGTCCACTAACCCGACTGAGGTGAGAGAAGAACAGGGCTACGTTTTGACTTGTCTATAATTTGATAACCAAAATGTAGGTGAAGTCTATGAAGTAAGGGGTACATATGCAGACCATTTGTTTATCACCTTCAAAAATCACATGGTTCAGAATAAAACAAAAAGTGAATATGCCACTGCGTTTTTATTTAACCATTGTCGCCCAAGCCACTTTGGCATCAAGAAGAATACTGTTGTAATTCTCTTTACTTTTGCCAAAGCCATCCCCCATATTAAATAAAAAACAGACAACAGAAATATTTTAAAGACAAATCCATGCCCTTTATTGCAATTTGATTACCTGTTAAAATGCTTCAATGCAACCATATAATTACATGCAACAAGAAACAAACAAACAAAAAACTAAACAAAAGAAAAATAAAACAAAACAAACAAGAATGCAATATTGGAATGTCCTTAGTGTGTGAAAACAGGTACAATTCTCTTTGATTGCATTCAATAGGCTTTTGGAATGCCTGCTTGGTAATAAATAAACATAATTTAGGTCTGGAATGTATTTTTGTCACAAGATTCTAATGCTCCTCTGCCTTTTTTATAAAATAGTTTTTCTTTTTTTATGGCTTACTAAAATGAGCTTGCAATTTTTCTTACAGCAGAATATACGAGCTAACACTTGCAGTTACAATAATTATACACTTAGTCTTTTGAAAAAAAATAGCTTTCGATTCTTATTTTTCTGAACTAAAACTGTCAAAATTGTATTTTATCTATATTGTGGTTGCGAGGTTCGACTGTAACGTACGTAACACTCTTACAACGACGTGTCATTTGAAATTGAATCATTCTTGTCTACTCCAAGGGGTCTACTTTCCTCAAGGTTTCCAGGGTCACAGTGGTAAACTAAATCAATAAACCAGCTTCTTGGGAACCTCCCATGTGAAACCAGGCTTGAAATGACCATACACGCATGAATCTTGATAGATGGGCTTCTTCAAGTCAAGTGCCCTAGAAAAAAATAAAGGAATAAAATTAATTACAATAGAGATTCTAAATTTAAACTGTTTGACAACAATTAAATTTGTGTTGTGAAACACTGTTCAAATTAGCACAATCTGCAAGGTTTTAAAAATTATAATGGTTATCACAGAGAGACGTCTGTGTTTAAATAAAGCAAACATTTTGGAAACAAGTCAATTATCAGCTGTATACTTTAAGCTGTCAACTGCAAATTTTAACTTACTTAACAATCATGCCAGGACGAAGATCAAAGTTATCCCTGACAATCTTAAGCAGTTCATCTTCAGACTTCTTGCTACTTCCGTATGAGAAAACAGTGATGGAAAGAGGCTCGGCAATACCAATGGCGTACGAGACTTGGACAAGAGCACGACGGCACAGTTTAGCTGCTACTAGAGACTTAGCAATCCACCTGGCAGCATAGGCACCTGAGCGGTCAACCTGATATAAAAACAATATAGGTAAGGCCATGGCAAAAATATACCAAAAACACTAAGAAAAAAGAAAAAGAATTATTTCTCTATACATTTGATACAGTTTTAAACAGTAACAGGGCTGTGCTCTAAGGGTGCCCAGGTGCCTCAGGCGACTAACTTTTGTCTTTGGGCAACCAGATAATCTCATTTCTTTCATTCAAGCTTTATGCTGGGCACCCTACATCTCATAGTTTGGAACCTTTGGGCTCCTTGTAATTATTTCTTAGAGCACAGCATTAAGTAAGAGATAGTTTTGAATAGTGAGGAGACAGGGATAATGTCTCAGAACCAACAAAAAATGTGTGGGGACCAGCTAAAAGAAAAGTATTTTGAGCCATACCTTTGAGAAGTCCTTTCCAGAGAAAGCACCTCCTCCGTGTGCACCCCATCCACCATAAGTGTCGACAATGATCTTTCTTCCAGTCAGACCAGCATCACCCTGGGGGCCGCCAATCACAAATGCACCGGAGGGTTGGAGATGGTAGATTGTGTCATCATCGAGGTACTTGGCAGGGACGACTTCCTATAAGACAAAATAACCTCCTTAAAACAACAAAACACATATAAAATGGTTTCAATTTACTTTAAATCTATTACTTTGTCTGCAGCACATTGGCATTCTGATTCAGCTGAACAAATCTAACTCTTTAAATCTTAATACTTTGTTTGCAATATCTTGCAATACCAAGTGGAAGACCATGTCGAGTTATACCATCTTACGGCAAATAATAAACAGTTATAAATTAATGAGCTAGACAAAGTTAAATACCTTGATGATTTTCTCGTAGAGCTGTTTCCTCATCTCGTCCAATGTGATATCAGGATCGTGTTGGACAGAGATAACAATGGTGTGTATTCGGAGAGGGATGGCTGCACCATTCTCAAATTTGTACTCAACAGTAACTTGGGTTTTGGAGTCAGGTCGCAACCAGCCCATGCTTCCGTCTCGCCTCTTTTCAGCCATCACTCTGTTAAGATTGTGAGCAAGGACAACAGTGAGAGGCATAAGTTCCTCAGTCTCATCTGTAGCATAGCCAAACATAAGGCCCTGGTCACCGGCTCCAATGTCTTCTTCATTTCGGCCAGTGTGGACTCCCATGGCGATTTCAGGGCTTTGTTGTTCAAGTGCAACCAAGACATTGCAGGTCTTGTAGTCAAATCCTACAGGAGAGAATGAGCATTACAAAAATATAATCAATTGTCAGCAGTGCACTAAGCTGTCTTACAAGAACACAAACATAAAACTGCAATAAACCTTTGTTGCTCTTCAGCTAAACTTAAAACCTATCTATATACATGCTTCACTGAAGTGTCAAGACAAAGCTTTACCTTTGTTAGAGTCGTCATAACCAATCTTCTTGATGGTGTCACGGATAACAGCTTGGTAGTCCACAACAGCCTTTGAAGTGATCTCACCACATACAAGAATCATGCCTGTCTTGGAAACGGTTTCTATTGAAAAAATGTTTATCAGTTAGTAAATCACACCTTTATAGAATTTTAAACACCAAACCAGCATAACTAAGACATTTATGAATGATTTTGTGACTAAAGATGTTTGATTCTAGTCAAATCAACGAGTAAACAAAGCTATAACTGGCAAGCATCATCTTCACAACATCTTCTGTCATACGAAAGGAATCATTTATGCCAAGGGAATAAATTTCTCTCAAAACACTTTTCACCCGCAATACTGGCTTGACTGGAAAATATTTGCCTGTATTGTGCAAAACAGGTCTGAAAAATCCTGACTAGTTTGATGAGTTTGACTAATGATCAACAACACTTTAGATTCATGAAAGCAAAAATCCAAGAATCGTTTATATATCGACATCAACTTCTTGGTAATAACTTTAAATCAGTTCACCATAGCCATTGTACATTTTGAACTCGAGAGGCGGATAAATAAAACGTTATAATTACTTGTCGAGAACGAAAACAACAGTACGTGCGAAAACATACGTAACGCAGTCAATGTTTTCATCGTCGAACCGGTTTGGCGGGATTTTGCGCACGGTTCAAACGCAACTCAAGCTTAACAGGTTGAAATAGTGATAGAATCAAGAAAATAACACGCAAAAATTGTGCTGCCAAGAACATTGATTTCTCTAGAGAAAATATAAATACAAAGAACTCAAGATAAGCTAAAAGATCGAAGCGAAGGAATATGTGATTTAGTATGAATATTGAATGCAGCATTACGCAATATTACTGGATCCCGGGAAATTACTACCATGAGTTTGAACATGGACTACAAACACCGCTCGGAATAGATGCGCAAAACAAAATAATTAAAATTGTAACAAAACTGCGGTACTAAATTGTTGATCTGACCATTAACAAAAAACATTTTAAGATCGGGCAACCACCAATGTAGATTTCTTGGTTGTCTAATTTAAATCCTGTAAACGTCCTGCGAAACACGTTTTGGACAACTGATGTACCTAAAGTACAGATCAATGAAACAGCTAAAAAAAGCACAGATCTTTATTTTTCGAGCCTAAATTCGCAACTTAATCAATTTGACGGCCTTACAGAATAAATTACAACTTTTTAAATCGAGTACAATCGAGTCTTAGCTGCAACTAGACAAACCGATCACCATCTAAAGCAGAACAAAGTATTGCGCAGTTCGATTTCATCACAACAACGCCTTTCTCAAGGCAATGGTTTTCTACTTACCACACGCAACTTTAGCATTGGGATCCTGCTTAAGATGAGCATCCAGAATAGCGTCAGATACCTGATCGCAAATCTTATCTACGAAAAAATATACACCACGTTTTAGTAGTATTAAATGTGAACTTTAAACTCCCAGCGACCTTCACATGTACAATTCATTCAGAGCGGCGCGCACAGAAATTGAAAATGCGAATCACTATTAAAAGAAAATTCTACAACTTACCAGGATGTCCCTCGCCAACGGACTCAGAGGTAAAGAGGAAAGTGTTGTTTTGAGTATCTGGGTTGTTCATTTTGAATCTTTTAGGAGAAGGACTATTAAACAGTTCCTTGCTAAAGTCGGCGTCGTAAAAAAGTGTGACTCATGTCAGTTTTCCAAAGTCTCTTGTAGATGTGCTTAGTGGCCGCGCTCCAGCTCGGAATCAATGGAACTAGCTATTTCATTGGTCAAGCTGCCTCAGTAGGGAACGTGATGAAAGACCTGTGTCCTTTTAGATAATCGGTCCACGTGAATTAGGTATGCCAGAGAAAAATTTCCCAACAATAGGATTCAAATTTCCAAGGAGCAATACGACTCGGACGACGACGCTTTATTTTAAAATTCAAATTTTTAAGTTTTTTTTTACTAACCCTTGCAGATGCAAAGGCGAGGAGTTGTGTGATTTAAGTTGCGCGATCAATTTGATGAAATTTACATTGCGAAATTGCCAGTTAGTTCATTCGTGTGTGACATCGCAAAGTAATTTTACGGCCGTCGGTAATGTTACGTAATTTCACAATCTGGTTCCTCAGGGGAAGCCTTGTCCGCAAGAACTCTTTGTCTCGAACATATTTGGTAATGACAAGCCAAATGAAGTCTGCATCACATCATTTATCAGCCTACATGGACATTATCGACCAAGAAAGTGCGTTGAAAGCCTGAGAGTCAAGATCGACCCTGGTCGTGAATTGTCCCTGAATTCGAATTCCTTCAATCAAAATGCTGAAGCTAGAAAGTTTTAGTAACGCAATATACATTAGTAAAACGTATTTTTACTAGACAAAGCAGCATTTCGAAATCTAGACACAGACGCATGCATTTCTGCAGGACCCCTTGCACAATCAGCGGTGACCCGGGCGCCGCCCGGGCGCGGGCCGGCGACATAAACTTGCAACTGGAGAGATTTAATCGCCTAGATCTCGCTCCCACGCGCTACAATTTAAGGCTTTATTGGATTTTCTTTTTCTGCACTCTAGTCGTTGTCATGCCTCGAAATCTTTATCCATGTTGATAAACTTCAGCCATATTGTCCTCTTTCGTCTGTATTTTCTGAGTCGTAACACAACATACATCAAGACCCAATGCGTGACCCAATGCGTGACCCCGTGCGTGACAAGCAGAAACTAGGCGTCCATTTTTTTAGAGTAACGCGAAAATTATACCATATGACGACATTTTAAACCTTTTTACTTAGTTAACAATCTGAAACCTTTCGTTTTAAAATTTGCGCATCGTATAACAAACAAGCGGCCAAGAGATCTATGTTTGGCTTTATAATAGACTCAATACAAAGTCAATTACTGGAAACAATGAGTGACGTCAGGATAAACAACGCCATGTCACCTGTACACACGGATGAGGAAATACCCCGCGCTTGGAATAAAAGGTTCGCTGGGAGCTTGTTATTCACAAGCCATACATAAAAAATTAAGTTAAAATTCGTAGTCTTATAGAATAAAAGCTCTCTCTCCTGCGAAGTCACGCAATTTTAACCATACATAGAAAGCGCAGGACTTAATAACTACAGGCTGGAGTAGTTTTTGGGTGCGGAGGATAGTCACAAAGGGTGTGGATTTCTGCCGATATAAAACCGCACCCCATTGAGGAACAAAGAAGAGCTGCTCGGCTAAAAGGCCGTTTATTTAATGACCAATGAAAGAGGAACAATTTATTTTATACTTATCACTATTGCTATTTTAGCAATATTTTTAGCAATTTTAAGCAAAAATTCGAAGTTGCATCTCAGTGGTTGTGCCTGGTGAGAAGGATTTTTTCAAAATGACAGATGCATGCCGGAAGCTATTTCGCAGACTAGGCAGGTGCCCAAAGTAGCTTGAGAGAAGACTGGCCCTAGAGAGGATCACCTAGTGCAGCTATAGCGGCAAACGTTAAATAGTCTTTATGCGAGTTTTCTTTTCAGTCTTCACCTCTTAATGCCTCGCCAGGAGTTGATGGGTTCCTGGCCTCGCTAAATGATTGGACGATGGCCGAATACTAGAAGATCTACACTGAGAAGAAATGATATACGGCAAAGAAAGACCTGATACCAAGAAGTAGGCTGGGATCAGAAGGGTCGGTTTTAAAAAGCTTCGGCCATGACTGTCTTCTATCTGCTGTATCTTGGGAAGCTCGACTCGACTCAAAAAAACTTTGGCAAACCTTTGACTACCCTCTTCTAATAATTCTAATACCTCTATCTTTACCGCTATCTAAAAAGGTTCTCAAAACTGCAGTCGGATCACTAATATTTTATTGGAAGGAAAAGCGATCTCTGAAAAAACAAAAACCATTTATCGGGATTATGGACGTAATTATTTTCAGGTTATTCTGCATTCCACATTTCAGGGTGAAAACCAAATAATCAGGTAATGAATTGATGCTCCTGGCGGATTGTCAACTTGACTCAATGGGTTTTTGTTCTGACCGGCTGGCAACTGGGACTTCAGGCATTCCGAGTTTTTATAACTGGTTTATAAAACTAGAGAGCGTGAACCAGTTTTTTTCTTGTCACTGCAACTCGAGAGCAACTTATGTTCTGTATTGAGATACTCTGTCGACATTGTTTACAATGCACTGTTCTGATACTGGTAATGGGCTTCTCTTTGATGTCAGGAAATGATTTTCAAGTAGCCTAGCCTGCGAGCAGGCTCATCTTGGGGCACGCGCGAATATACCTTGGGGCACGCGCGAGTGTAACTCTCGTGCGTGCCCCAAGATGAGCTGCTCGCAGGCTAATTTTCAAGGTGTTCCAACTCCGAGAAGAAAGTTGATGATACGACTTACTTTTAAAGAAATCAGTTGAGGTGTTTGGATACAGGGCCGTAAGAGTAGGGGACCAGGAGGCCTGGGCCCCTCCACTTTTGGGGACAAAATTTAGCTAGAAGAAGACTTATCAGGTCTAACATAACAGTCGGGACTCACACTGAATTAACAAAGAGTAAATAAACCGTCCGAGGAAAAAAAGTGTATTGTAAAGGGATTTGAAGCTCAAATATCCATAAAATTTCCTTCCGGGAGCCTGACACACATTGCTTGCTAATTTTCTATTTACTGCAATTATTTGGGATTGCAAGAAGCCTTTATCATGCCTTTAGGTAAAAAAAAACTGGCTTCACGTTGGCTTGAAAGTAACATCAAACTGCTTCCCTGAAAGTGTTCCAAAATGCACCAAATCGCATTAGCCTATATGTCTAAATTTGCATAATTTTCAATATATCTTCTCAGTCAGAACAAAAACTGCGAGGTCGAAATAAAATTGTACAAATATTGGTTATCCAAACCTCCTTCATGGTTGTGATTTTCTTTGTTTTAAATTGATGAATTATCAATGAGTTTGAGAATTACCAGTAATACAGGTCATGTGCATTGTTGCATATAAAATCAATACAGTGATGACCTTGATTTGGTTTCACAAATACTTTTGGAATTCTTTTGTCCGTTCCAAATTTAGTGTTTCAGAAGAGAACAGTTTTAGATTTCTGTTTATCGAAGCATGACAAAGTCACGATCTGAGGTCAAGAGTCAACAGTCGGCATAGTTATTTCAAGCGAAAACTGATACGTGTACGCCACAAAATTCGCGCACGAGAATAATTTCTATAAAAAATCCTTTTGCAAGTCCTGGGTCGGCACTGAGAATCGGTAACAACATTTTGCTTTTGTGATGGTTTGGACTGCACGCTGTGCATGTGAGATTGGCTGAGCATTCGAAAGACTGACACCCTTTCCAAAAGCACCTTCATACCGATAGGTACCCCTTCCGTCCCCTCCCTAGATTCCAGGTTTGCCGCGCTAGGAGCCCCTCGGTATCTTGAGCCCGCAATATCGGAGAACAGATTCAAAGCGAGGCTGAAGCATTTCGACTTTCAAAATGGCGACCTCAAAGAGTGCGAACACTTATAATCGACAAAATTGGGAAAATTCGGTAAGCAAATTAGTTTAGGAGCAACTCAGAAACCCGGCCACTTCATGTACATGTGTGGGACCTTTGTAGAACGAGGCATAACACAATAGATTCTATTCTTATTCAATGACATGTAAATAAGTGGCCGGGTATTAAGTTTAGCTTTAGTTTACTATACTTTATTAACTTAAGTTAAAGCTTCTTAATAACTGCTGTTATCACTCTTGATACTTAAATACTCTTTTTGTGTCTTTGATGGCCTAAATGTTTGCTGATCCCTCGTTCACGTGCTGTGTCATTGGCCCGTATCATAAATTTGTCTGTTCCTGCGTTATGCGTTATGATAAATCAGAATTTAGAAGCTTATCACGATCGAGGTTTTAGACTTACTATAGATAAGCTAACTCATCGTTCGCTGTTTCTAAGCCCGTATGCTCTTTTGCAGAGTGAAATTAATCTTCCTTTTATCACTATAATATTTTCGTGTGTTTCTGCGATGGGCTTTGAAAGATAAACGCAACGCATGAATTACGGCCACCTCGCCACCAGGGAGACCGCCACTAACCATCTCGCCACCAAGCAAAGACGCCTCGCCACCAAGCCGAAGACGCCTCGCCACAAAGATTGACTAAGAAATAAATTAAGTAAAGAAGTCGAAGTGAACTAGCTGTTTTAGTGACGATTATATAAGTTAAGCATCTGATGGCCGATCGAGGAGAGTTGAAACTTCGAACGAACGCAATTTCAAAATAGTCGAGGGAATAGCTATCTACGAGAAACTTACTTTCGTAATTCGAAAACGTGAATTAGTCGTAGATAGTTGACTCTTCTAGGACTAGCCGTCCTCTAATTAAACGACTCATAAGTAAAGAGGTAGGACAGTTGACTTCAGTTTTCTAGTGACAAGAACTTCGAGTCAACGGAAACCTTGAATTGTTTTGAAGTCGCTAGAACGGGATTTATCATTGTGCAAGTTTTAACTAAACAACCAATTTTCCTCCTATACCTCGAGCTATTGAGATAATAGTTACTATAACAGCTAATTCTCCATGATCAATACTCGACCAATAGTTCTTTTAGTATCGAAATCGTTGTTGGTGGCGAGGCGTCTGCGGTGGCGAGTGGAGTGGCGAGCCCCGGGGCGAGGGACAGATCCCAACGCATTCTCTGATCTTATTGAAGAGTGCCAGTTAAACCGGAACGTACCTTAGGCTAAAAGCTTTATAAATGAGAAAAAGAGATACGGATTTTTCGATAACTGTTGGAGAAAACTTTGGGCAAAACAAATATGATACATGTAGACTGCCAGACTTTACAATTGCTTTACGGATCTCATGCTGCGTTTTCTCTGGTATTTGTGAGGGTTGAATATCAAGACAGCTTCTTCGTGGGCTTTAGAGGGCTTAACAAAAGCCATAGATTTAGTCAATACTTTTAAATTATATTTGAAGATGAAGTATGAAAGAATTACGTTGTCTAAGACTAAAATTTCTCTCGAACTGCTTAGATATGACTACCTATGTCGGAAAGCCAATAATGTAACATAGCAGTCAACGCGAGGTCATATCAACTCGGATTGCGTCTAGCGCTAATCGTTAACATTGCAAAATGGCGCTTGGCTTGTAGCAACCAACTTTAGCCTTTTTCTCCGCTTCTAAGCTAAAAGAAGCCCCCATCTCTTGCATTTCTGTTAACTTCATTAATATCTTTAAAAAGAGCGAGTTTTTAGGTATGGTTTATTTTTTACCTTTGAGCAGTTCTACTACCTTAAGCAAAATTTGTTACTTTCTGTTAAATAATAATTCAAACTATTAAACACTAGACTGGATCCATACTGATCCATGCTTTACCATTAATTTTCAGGAATTTCCCATTCTGTGTCAAACATGCCTTGGAGATAACCCTTATGTTAGAATGGTAACGTATCATGTCCCAGCTGTTTGCTCCTTGATAACTGTTTCTTTGTGATATTTGTATTTAGTAATGACACAAGAACCAGGGTCTGGAAGGGTATTTACGGGATCCTGGATTTGACCAAAATACGGTGTGGGATTCGTGAAAACGCAAAATATTTTGACGGGATTCGAATTTGACTGCTCTCCTAGCCTGCGTAGTGGGGTATTTTTGGGTTTTTAAGTGCCTAACAGTAAGCGGCGAAGCCGCGACAACGAGGCGCGCCCGCCGGGGGGGGGGGGAGAAACAGAAAACCCCCCCGGGTTCCTTTTAAAACTGCTCTCCTGGAAGTGGGATTCACCAAAATTTGGACACGGGATGTGGGATTTTTTGGCTGTCTGTTGGGAATTCGGGAAATCGTCACTACCCAAATAGACGTTCTAGCAGCGAAGGCAAATCAACCTGGCGAACGCTAAGTGGTGTCTCGCTTCAAACCAAGCTATAGATAAGACACAGTTGAGGCTGTTTCAAAATTACAAAATGTTTACAAATTGTGTAACCTCAGGAATTTCACAGCTATTTCAAGTACTTTCAGAAATGCATTTGCGATTTCTGACATAGAATGTCCACTGTTTATTTGACAATCTTCTGAATAGTTTAACCCTTATTATTTGTTTTTCTATTTTCTGTTTGTCTCTTACAGACAAGAGAAACGTATGGCAGAGAATGTAAGGTGGGTTGTTTCATACTCCTGTCTTGTCTATCATGTTTTAACAGCTTGAATCATAACAGTGCATCAAGCTATTACCAATTTAGCTTCCGTGGGAGCTAATGTCATAAAATCTGCAACTATTTCATTTTACAAACATACTAGTACCAAATTGAGCTGACATGGGCTCCAAGAATAATGAGTGATAGCCATTCTTATTTGAAAGTCTGGGATTCACATAACTTTACTCAAATCTGATTGTCAACTACACATACTCAAAAAATCTGAACTAGCTAGAGATTGTTATTCATGGTTTCTTCCTATATTTGTAAATTTGTTTGTTTTTCTTCTTTTTAAGTTTTAAATTAACTTGATGTAGGCGCATTTGATCATATTCACATGCTAATTTGCGCCGAATAAGTATTAAATTATTATTATTATTATTATTATTATTATTATTATTATTACCCAAAAAAATTGCAGCATCTGGGAATAAAAATGGAGCTAGCAATGCTAGAAATTCACCCTAGATAGTTGAAAGCAGTATATGTTTTATGTAACAAAGGTAATTGTGTCTAACAAAACTTGTGCTGCGTCGGCAGGCAAGTGAAACACTTTGTTGATTATCAACTGAAAGTTGACAAAGGTAAATAAATCACTGTTAGTAGTAGATTTTTGAAAGCTGACATTTCAAGCATAAGCCTGTCATCGAAGTAATCAGGCCACATGCTCGAAACATCAGCTTTTCAAATTCACTATCAAAGGTGGTTTATTTACTTACTAGAGATTTATTTAACCTCCAATTGATAATCATCAAAATGTTCATATCAGTGTCAGACCTTAATAGTGACTTTTTCTGTTGATAATAATTTTTTTGTTTTTATAAACTGTTATAGATCTGTGCACGCCCATTCACAGTGTTTCGCTGGTGTCCTGGTGCACGTATGAGGTTCAAAAAGACAGAAGTCTGCCAAACTTGTTCAAAGTTAAAGAATGTTTGCCAAACATGCTTACTTGATCTTGATTATGGTAAGTTTTAATTGAAGACGGGCGGTAAAGAACAGCCGCTGGACTTTCTGGCTAAATCAAACATTATCAAAACAGCTCCAAATTGCGCATGCAGGTTTGTTTACGTGTGCTTAACACTGTCCTTTGTTTCATTTCACAAGTCTTTCATTCGTTTTTGAAAAATTACACATGCAAAAAAAGGCATTTTGCAAGCTTACATTCTCCCAGTCAGCTAGCAGTCTGAGTTTTCAAACGCATCGCATGTACATCTTTCCCTGCAGGGTTTTCTAAGCGTCTACGGAAGGCGAGAAACCATTTTACAAGTATGTGCTCGACTCGCTGCTGTGTTTCTTGTTGATTTGAGTAGAGTAGGACTGGATACTGCATTGTGACGTAAGGTCACATGTTAGAGGCGGAAGAGTTTGAAATTATTGAGCGAAATGGCACTTTTGAAAGTAAAACAAAGAAGTTTATAGTTTTAGCTCAAGTGCGGCTGCCAGGTGGTTGAAGGACATCATTAAGTCTGAATACCCGTAAGTTTACAGCATCGCTCAAAGAAGGGCCCACTTGGGTGCTGCCACAAATTTGCGACAAAGTTGCCGAGAAGTGACCTGGTTTTAGACTTTAAAAAATTCTTTATAGGTTTGGCAGGGGACCTTCCCTTGCCAAAACTTTTTCTGTGCCTCATTAAATATTCATCAATCAATAAATCAATCAAATTCAATCGATTCATGCCTTAGTTTATCTTGTTTTTGCGGGATTTTGTAGATGTGCGATGATGTAAGGAGTGGAGATAGAAGTGAGAGCAAGCCGGCGGCACTTAACTGAAAGCAAAACTAGTATTAATATTGTGACAACACGAGCAAACATATTCAATCAACAATCAGTCTTTATTTCACTTTCACCTCAAATTACAGCTAACGGTAACAGATTACAATAGTCTTGCCCGAAACAACAAAAAGCAGCTAACCACAAGCAGACTGCAGTGAAAGCTAGCCGCTTGAAACGCTAACCCTAACCCTTAAACTTGGGTTTAGCTTTTTAACCCTAAATTTGAAATGAAACCCTAGCGTTGTCAGACCCTAACCCTAACCCTTGGGGTTTAGGGTTAAGCTTTTTTCGCTAGGGTTAAGCTTAGAGGTTAGGGCTAGGCCTGTAATCCCAAAACTTTAGCTGGTTTCTTTGTTTTGCGGAACAAAAGGTTTCCTTTGTTTATCGTTTGGAAAAGAAAAGTCAAAAAGACACCGCGCCAGCAAAAACCTTGTCTTTTTGCATGTGTAATTTTTCAAAAACGAACGAAAGACCACCCAAATGAAACAAAGGGCAGTGTTAAGCACACATAAACAAACCTGCATGCGCAATTTGGAGTTGTTTTGATAATGTTTGATTTAGCCAGAAAGTCCAGCGGCCATTCTTTCCCGCCAATCTTCAATTACCTTATTATAGTCCTGAATATAATGAAGCATTTTAACAACGCGAACAAAATGTACGCGTAATAAAATTAACGCGAATTGTGGAAAATTTATTTTTACATGCATATAGTTAACGCGAATTCTCGTGTGGTGTGTGCTTACATGCAGTTAATTAACGCGAATTTGTTGCGTAGTAATCTTTATAGCAAGCTGCGCTATTCCAAAGACAAAACAAGAACGTCCAACATCAGAACTTGAGGTTAATTCCGATAAACCATACACAACAAAGATATTTAAACAGACCAAAAAGTGACTAATATTCAATGCATGGGTCCAGGGATGGAATACATCCCGTCCTGGCGCATGTTTCCACTGCCTCTGCTATCCCTGCAGCTTTGACGGAGAAGTAGATGACGTGTTAATATAACTTACCCGGAAATAAAGGTGTCTTAAAATAACAATGCTGTAAAATAGAGTGTTTTTAATTAACAATGACTTAAATTAAGGTACATTAAATTAACGCGAATATTTGAAATTCGCGTTAATTACATGTATCGTAAATTTCCTATAATAAGGTATTAATATGCAGGTTTATCTCCTTGTAGCAGTTAGCAGTATCTCCTTGAGTAAGACAAGAAACCACCTGTGAAACAAAATAATATGCAATATTAACTTAGCAAATGTATTTAATTAGATTATTAAATGTCAGTTAAAGCAAGAGTGGTTACCCAGTCTCTTTTGCAAAGAATCGTCATTGGTAAAAACACTCACAAAACGGCATTATCATTAATTAAATATACAATGTAATAGAAAGTATGCTCACAGTGCTGAGTACAAGGGTGTAAGAAGAGGAAGGAAAGAGAGAACAGTGAAGTCACATTCCAGTTTACATTATTTTCAGGTTTACCAGTACAGGTCAGAGACCACGCCCTTCGGTTGAAGGATGACGTACCAAAATCTGATGTTAACAAAGAATATTACACTCAGAATGTGGAAAAAGAGGTTTGTTCACAAGGCCGCAGTTTTAGCATTAGCACACTAAAGATGATTTTGCTGTGTGGCAATGAAAGAAAATGATGCTTATCATAACTATTGTCAATGGAGCTCCGAGGGCTGAGAAAACAGTCAGATGTTTTGGTGAAACCCCTTTATCAGTGTTTATATCACATGTTAAATTCCAGGGAGAAAAAACTCATGCTTGTGCCAATTAGAAGCAAACATTTAATTCCAACATACTAATAAGTATTAGTACTTACTCAGCTGTGTACTATTGGAAATCTGATTGGTTCTCCCATTTGCTGATAGAACATGATTGTGTGTGTGTTGTGCTCATAGAAAACAAGGGTGATTAGTTTTATTGCCATAGTAGAAACTCTAAAGGATTGCAGTCCAAAACCTTCAATTTTCTGTACTTTTAAGCCGAAAAAAGGATTTATTTTTCTTGCTTTTTGAAGACGTGGGCTTCATAGAAAACTCTGCCCAGTAGTCTAATAAATAGTAAACTGTATGAGGTAATAGTTACTGTGTAATCCAAGCTCAGTTGCCCTTTGTATTTGTTTGTTTATTTGATGTATTTGCTCATAGTTGGCTAATTCAGATGGTACCACACCTAGCAGCACACTTGTTTGTTTATTTGATTTGTGCACGTTGTTGTATTTGCTCATAGTTGGCTAATTCAGATGGTACCACACCTAGCAGCACACTTGTTTGTTTATTTGATTTGTGCACGTTGTTGTATTTGCTCATAGTTGGCTAATTCAGATGGAACCACACCTGGCGGCACACTTGGTAAAGCCAATGCACCCAGTGATTTGTTGCTCAAACTAGCCAGGACCACACCCTACTACAAGAGGAACAGGCCTCATATCTGCTCATTCTGGGTTAAGGGCGAGTGCAAGCGAGGAGATGAATGCCCTTACAGGTCTGTTTAAATCTTACTGTCAATTGAATTTATTACATTATTGAAGGGTCACACATAATATTACACTATTGGAGGGTCACACATAATATTACACTATTGGAGGGTCACACATACTGTAATAATGACTTCAGTAAAAAAAAATGTGACTGCTAAATTGAATTATTGTAAGGGTTAGAAAGCACACATAAACTGTTTGTTTACGAGCTCAAGATTTCTGAGGTATTAGTTGAAGAGGCTGAAAGCTGAATCAACCAACCCCTCATTGTAGTCTAGAGTGAATTGTTTTTAGTAAAATTATATTACCGTATTTACTCGAATAAGCGCCGCGGCTTTATTATTTTTTTTTTTCCTTGGCGCGTTTGGGGGGGCTTTTGGGGGGGTTTTTAATTTAATTTTTTTTTTTTTTTTTTTTTAGGAAAAATTAAAAAAAAAAGGGGGAAAAAAAAAAAAAAAAATTTGTAACTAAATTGTTTAAGTTAATAAATAGTCCATTTTACAGTTGACTGCCAAGTGGCCTGGCCTTTGAATGGTAGTGAGGCTGGAGGTGACCTTGCATTGATACAAACCTGTCTGCTTTATCATGTAAATGCAAACTAGTTAGCATCAGAACAACACGATTAACACAACAAAAGCAGTGAGGTCTGTATCAAAACAAGGTCACCTTCAGCCTCACTTCCATTCAAAGGCCAGGTCACTGAGCAGACAACTGTAAAATGGCCTATTAGAGGAGCTGGCGACTGAATTGGAACTGAGTTGGCTAACCTGATGACTAAAATTGAAAAGAAGGATTGAAAGCCTGAGCTTAATTTAGCAACTAAAACTTTTCACTGGTGACCAAACTTGAGCAAAGGGTGGCCAAATGGCCACTTAGGGAAAAAAAATAAACTTGTAGGGTTGTGTGCTTTTTGATCCCGATAAAAAAAGCAATTCACTTTTCATTTTTTTTTTGGAATATTTTCTTTAACCACAGAAGAAAACATTTCTCTAAATAAATTATTCCTGAAAGTCTCGGGGAAATCATGTTTTCAGGCATCACTTCAAGAATGGAAACATGGAAGTATTTTATTTTTGAAATAAAATCACAAGAATGTGAGTTTAAATTTAGGTAACTCAGCTGCCAAACTCTTGTTCATTGTGAAATTCATTTCTAGACATGACATGCCCACAGACCCAAATGATCCTCTGGCAGACCAGAACATAAAAGATAGATATTATGGAATGAGTGATCCTGTAGCATCACGACTACTTAAACAAGCATCCACAATGCCGTCCCTGGAGCCTCCCTCTGACAAGTCTATAACTACACTGTATGTTGGAGGACTAGAGGGGAAGGTGGAAGAAAGTGATCTAAGGTGAGCAAATTTGTTACTTAACTTGTTAGCTACACAAATAGTTGGTGTTGAAGTTAATAATAATAATAATAATATATTTTTTTATAATAATAATAATAATAATAATAATAATAATAATTACAAATTTGTTGTGCGCAAATTCCATACATAAATGTTCAAATGCGCATTACAAAGAAAAAGAAAAAAAAAATGAACGTTACACGCCAAAAGTTAAAATTACAACTTAAAAACTAAAATTCTTAAAAACTAAGTTATAGGTTAAAAATTACAAGCGTTAAGGTCGCGGGGGACACCTTAGGCTCATCATTATGCATTTATTTAAAGCGTATGCACGAAGTACAACGACTCACCTCGACAACTTTACGAGATATTTATGACTGGAGAAAAATATTGGCGCGTGCGCGTGATTTGTAAAAAATCCCTGTTTCTTTGATATTTTAACCAATTTAAAACAACACTTTGCGATATACGTTCATATAGATTGTAGGAAGTCTTTGAGCTTATTTTTATTTAAATTTGACTATTTCTGCAACTAGTGTACTCAGAGTAATCACAAAAATATTCGGCATAAACAATCGTGTCCTTTTTGAAAACGCATTGTTCTCACCATAAAAGCGTGGAATATAATTACCATCATTACATCTCTCCGTGGCAAAATGATCGTATTTAGGTCGGGACACCTTCGGAAATCTCAAAGTTTGGACTTTTCCGACAATTTTGTGGCAGAGAATACAGCGCGGATACAGAACTTCATGACTTGCCACTGCAGATAGGTAAACTATGAATACTGTAGTGTGTCATAACAGAAGCGGAATTTTAAAAGAGCGCTTTTAGAAAGAGGTAGAAGACATTAAATTCAAATTTGCACACTTAAACCGCCATAACTTGCTGGCAAACTTTAAACTAAAAAATCCGCTTCTGTTATGACACTCTAGAGGTATTGACTGATTAGTTTTTGTAAAAATCGCAGTGTGCTGTCTTCTACTCGTTTCGCAAACTCTGCCACAAAATCATGTTTTTCCCAATTTAGCACTAACGAGGCTATAACATCGCCGTAAAATGCAATCTACCAAATAAAAGATGACATTCACAATCTTTCATCATTTCGTTATGTCTCTGTAAATTTTGAGCTTAATCGCACCCATAACAGCCGAGAAATAAGTGTTTTAAAAGATGCAGGTCAAGCAAAATTTCCCTTCATGAATTTATTCATGCTGTTGGTATCCCCCGCGACCTTAAAGTACAATTTATACCTAACTACAATCTAAAATTCTAAGAAATTACAATTCTATTCGGATTTTAATAAAAACGCTTTAGAAAACAAATATGTTTTAAGTTTGCCTTTAAAATCGGCAACAGTGTTCACAGATCTGATGGCTAAAGGATTGGATTATTATAAAGGATTATTGCATGACTAACACAGCTTATAGGGTTTGGAACCAAATTAAACAAGAAGTTCCGGTATAAAAGGGGCCTGGCCTGGCCATTCTCCCCCCCGTTTCAGTCATCATCAAAGCGTAAACATGGAAACATTTTTTCCCCCTTTTGAAATTTTTTTTTTTTTAGGAAAATTTTTTTAAATTTAGGTTTTTTTTTTTTTTTTTTTTAATAATATATTTTTTTTTTTTATTTTAAATTTTTGAGGTTCCCCCCACAAACAAACAAAAAAAAATAAAAAAATAAAAATTTTTTTCCCCCCGAGATTTTGGGGGGGACCCCCTTTTGGAATTTTTTTAAGCAGTTTACCAGTATGTTTGCTTGTATGTCCTTTTTAGGGATGGCGCATAGTGCTCCCCTCCCACCAATGTGGCCTGGGTTGAAATTCTGGACTCGGCATCATATTTGGGTTGAGTTTGTTGTTGGTTCTCGTCCTTACTCCAAGGGTTTTTTCTATGGGCGCCTGGTTTTCCTCCCTCCACAAAATCCAACACTTCTAAATTCCAATTTCATCTCGAGAAGTGGATCAATAGCCATATTGTGGATGTGCCAATGTATTAAATTCCTATTTTTTTATTTTTTATTTTATATATTATTTTTCATGCCAGGGATTATTTCTATCAGTTTGGCGAACTACGATCCATAACAATGGTTCCAAGACAGAACTGTGCATTTGTCTGCTTCACATCACGAGCTGCGGCAGAAACAGCAGCAGAGCGCTCCTTTAACAAACTGATTCTTAAAGGACGCAGACTGAAAATTATGTGGGGCAAGTCTCAAGGGCAGCAACCTGCTCCAGGAAAACAGGGAGGCACCTCACTGGCTCCAGTACCAGGATTGCCAGGAGGTAAGTATTGTGTTGTACTTTTAACACAGTTTTTCCAACCTATGTACTCTATGAACTAATACTTGCCTTTTCTGTAGACCTGTACCTCAGCCATTAATTCTCTTTTCTGTGTTTCTTTTTCAGCCCTTCCACCGCCTCCCACAGATGAAAAAAGCCAAACAAACTTCTTCAACCTTGCTCCTCCTTCCTCTGCACCTAACTCAGGACCACCTCCCATTCCACTCACCTTACCACCTCCCCCTGGGCAGATTCCAGGCATGCCCCTTCCTCCCATGGGACACCCTATGCCCCCACCACCAGGAAGATTCCCTCCCCCACCTCCATTTGGACATCCGCCATTCAGACCACCTCCAATCCCTTTTTATGGTGCACCTCCACCTCCCCACATGCCTCCGCCTCCAAGACACGGCATGCCACGCCCACCACCTGGGCCCCCACCAATACATTATCCATCTCAGGACCCTCATAGATTAGGTGCAGGAAAGGGTGGAGAAGGAGGTCCTCGTCCACCAGCCCCTGCAGCTGCTAGTTCTTAGGCCATCATACAATGTTTTCAGATGGAGTAACTACTGTGAACAGATTTTAATCTTTCAGCAATACACAAACCTGTTTGGTTCAATTTACTGGAAATGATGTGTACTCTCAGTAGTAATAAACATAAAGTTATTAAATATGTATTTGTATGTTAAGAACAATTTAATTTTTTCAGTTGTGGCTACAAAGAGTGTTTAAAAAGTGTGATTTACACTGTACATAATTTGTAACGTCACTTTGCCTTTTTAACTTTGAGTTTTATATTAAGAATATGAGAAATAATGCACATACCATTGAGCAGCTTAAGCAGTCTACTGTGGTTTTTGTTTCAGAACATTGTTCTTTAAAGTTTATTACGTTTATTTTTTTTTTTTTTTTTTTTTTTTTTTTTTTTTTTTTTTTTTTTTTTTTTTTTTTTTTTTTCTTTTTTTTTAAAAATTAAAAAAAAAAAAACTTTAACTTGCTGATAAAAGCAGCTTTGCAATGACTTTGAAGAAAGTTTTTTTTACTTTGTTTATCAATGTTGCAGTAAATTAATTCTACGCTGATACAATCTGGCATCTGGTATAACCAGACTATACCCATCATGCCTCGAGTAGGTTTGCACTCTGCCCAGATTTTTTGCTTGCCATCACAAGATAACCTCTTACAATGATTTTATTTATTTGTACACAAAGCATATCGTCTACTGCAATTAAGCATTTCTGCAATATACTGATAAGAAGCTTTTTAACTGGTTTTCCCTTTCCTTACTAAACCCTACAGGGAGTTTCAAATTCCAGTTAAATCTCTGGTGGATGATCAGTATGTATCATAGTTAGTACAGGGTCTCACTTTAACACGTTTTAGTTTTTTCAAAGGAGTAATAAAAAAAATTGTGAGGATTTTTTTCTGAAGTTTTGTGCATATTAAACTTAGATGTAATCCACAGACCAACCATTCCATTGACTAAATAAATATTTTTAACCAAGATTATTTCTTGTGTTGTTTATTTTATTCTTTAACAGATTGACAATTCTGTGATGTAATATATATTCCAACATAGAACAAGAAATCCATCTAACCTCAAAAGATTATCATTTTTACTTCTACATGACAAAAAAGCACTTCCTAGAGTAAGGCAACAGTAGGCTAGGCTTGATAACCAGACACTCTTTGGGAAAAAGTCAGCGAAGAACGAAGACCAGACTTGAGAGAGCAGTGGAAATCAAGCCTCTAGAAAGATTAGACTTTGGTCAGATCAGTACAAATCTAAAAGCTAAGCTAACTAATGAGCACTTGTGCCAATGCATTAAAGCACTTGTTACAAACGAAACCTGTCTTCAATCAGATTTCAGCAGTTAACACAACTACTTGCAGGTTGATGGAAGAGCGTTTGCATTTTCAACTGACAATTTTGTTTCTTTCATAATTTATTTAATTTAATATATGTTGAACATTTTGAGGAAAACTTGTCATCTATGAAGAATTTGCTATCTGGTTTAGTTTTCACTCGTCAGCTGCAGTTCCTTTAGGATGCAGAGTTGTGTAAGTGAAGTGTTTTCCACAGTGCCAAAGAGCCTGCAGGAGTCGGCTGAATCCTGTGTCCTTGGGCTGGAAATTAATAACAATTTCTGTTACTTGACAAATTATTGTCAATTATTTTGAATACATGACTGCAAGCACCACACCTCCTGGACAAGTACTGAGCAACAACAATAACAACAAATAGAACAACATAATGGAACTTGATGTAAGATGCTGTAAATTAGGCTATTTTAGTTATATATTTGTTATTTACTTAATACTGCCTCCTCCACTGGCTTTTCCAAGGCCGATTGAGCGCGGATTCTGATAGAGAGTCGTGAGTGGGGGGATTAGGAGCGAGTGGGTGATGGGAAGGGAAAAAACAGAAAGGGCTTTCCTTTTCCTTCCTGTGCCTACCTTCACCCTCGCTTTCCTCAATAATTAACTAGCATTTCCCCCCAACGATCGCGAACAACTGGAGACAAGCAGTACATAATACCATGCCATAGAAAATGCAGCCAATCAGAATACAGGAAAGCCGTTGTATATTCGACGGTATTCAACCCAACCTTCCCATCGTGCGCTGCGATGGTATTCTCGACGAAATTTAGTAAGCGTATTTTCTATGGCATGGTATAAAATAGTTACACAACACTTTCTCGTGGTATACTATGGAATATCCCACTTGTCACTTGTATTTTCTTCGTCTACACACTCGCCTAAAGGCTCGTGTGTATACCGAGAAAATACAAGTGACTCGTGGGATACTCCATAGTATACCACTCGAAAGTGTTGCATAACTAGTATATATTGCATTTTTTTGTTTTAGGTTTTCTGGTTTATATAATACATTAATAACATCATCATTGGTGTGTAGGAGGACAGTTCTGGAAAGCACTTTCAAGCAATTGGCATCCTCAATATAGATTTATTATTATTTTTATTATTAATTTTAAATTATTATTCTATTATAATTATTGTTATTATTTATTATTACTATTATTATTATTATTATTATTATGATTATTATTATTATTATGCAGAGTTAAAAACGTCGAAAAATTGAGGCAAGAAGATATTTCGACAGCCATTGTCAGTGCAGGAGGGAAAGGATTGTAAACTCAGTCTAAATTGGTCCATTTAATCATCAAAAGCTTATTAGATCATAGCCTGCGAGCAGGCTCTCTATTTGGGGTCAACGTGAATGTGTGGGGTCAACGTGAATGTTGAACTGTTCGAGCGCCGAAGGCACGATCCCGCAAGTGCCGAAGGTGCGAGCCCGCGATTAAAATTGAGAGCCTGCACGCACGCCATTGAATTTCAAATCCGGCGCGTTCGTCCACGAACGCAGCACTCTGATTGGTAAAAAATGACAGGCTCAATTAATGTGAGAAAAACCAGCGTCCATATCAACAAATCAACTACGGCCGGCGTCCGTGAATAGGCACGCGAGTTCGTTCAGCAGCGTTCATGAAGCATTTTGGAAACTTTCGCTTGATTCTAACGTTCTCCTTAACTTAAAACAAGAACAGGAAGATGCGGTAATTTATCTTCTAGAAGGACGAGATGTTTTTGCGGTTATGCAAACCGGTTACGGCAATTGTTTCATACATGTATTTCAACTCTTTGCAGTGGCAATGGTGGAGAAGAAAGTTTACGAGCGACTCTCAGACACTATCGTTTTAGTAATATGCTCACTTTCCAGCATAATTGAAGACCAGGTACCCGGGACCAGGTGAAGGAGGGACAATCGATGGGTTGAACTGTGTTGCTTTGCGAGATTTAACCGGCGTTACGAGCGTCAGTTCGCAGTTAATATTTGCATCGGCTGAGAAGTCCGCAACAGTCGGACGAAACGCGCAGGAGAATAAAGCAGCTTTACAAATGCCGTTCGCAGGGTGATGCTCACTAGTTAAGTTCGATTTTCTGATTTTTTGGGGGACAGGAATCGCACACATGGCTGGACAAACTAGACAATATTGCGAATTGTTTTTCAATTTGTTCGTACATCTGTCATCACTTGTCCGCGGCTCCCATCGCGATTTGACGCTTCAAATAAATTTTCCGTTTACATGCGAACCGATTTACCAGTTCCATATTTTACCAAAAATGTACACTTGCAGATACAGTAACATTCACTCTCTTTGTTTACAACTTTTTTCTAAATAAACGCGCGAGCGTTCGATCGATATATTGACACCGGAAGCGTAGAGAGTTGTCAACAAGTTGTCACATTTCGAGGGGCCAGATTTGAAATTCAATGGCGCGCGTGCAAGCTCTCCCTCGGCGTGCCCGCTTCGCCCACGCACTCGCGCCTTCGGCACTCGCAGGTTTGCGCCTTCGGCGCTCGAGCAGTTCAATATTCACGTTGTCCCCGAATAGAGAGCCTGCTCGCAGGCTATTTAGATCATTATGGTCTTTAGGAAGCTTCATGCATTACATTTTCTAATCCTCTCACAAGTTGATTCTTCATCACAACAATAAATTCCCTGTGGCTTAGCACCCCATCATCTGAAATGGAAAGAAAAGTGGAAAATGTCTTTCATTACTCAACAGAAGATTGTAACAAACACAAACTGACAGTCAAGTACTGTAATGTTCTGAAAATATGTCCCCAAATTTTAAACACAAAATCCATCTCCTGAATGTTAGCCCATGGACTTTTTTATATTCAGTCAAAGATATTATTTTATAACTTTTCAGAGTGACTGTTGCAAATGGGTTCCTGTCAGTTGTAACCACTACTGATGAGAGTTATAAGAATTCTTCATGCTTACCATTTTCATCAAACATCTTGTACACAACATTGACCACATTATCTCTTAAGTTTACATCAGTAACAGTCTTTGCAACTTGTTTGAATGTGGCTGTAAGAAAGAAAACAAAAATCATTGAGCCTTAGCTTTAGATTAAAGGTAACATGCAGTCAGCACTTGCTGAAACTCTGCAATAACAGTCCCCAGTCTCTGCAATAACACCACAAACAACATTTGAATCACTGCTTCAATCATACTAAACAGTTATTATAAACGGTAAACACCATAACATGTCAATAAGACAGATCCTTGTACACTTGACACAGCTTCCCCACCTCTAATGTTCAACAATGATAATTGTAGTCGGCAGAGCATGGGAAATTGTAGAATATCAACAATACATCTCGAATTAGATTGAAAATTCTCTACATCACAGAGGGCCAAGCCTGATTCTCAGATGGTTCCTGAAGGCCGATCACTTTCTAACCGCCTGAGAATCAACCTACAGAGTGCCCTGTTCATTTGCTAAGCTATCACTATTTATGTTTACTTATTAATCTCAAAGTGGTAGGTACCCTTATGAAGACATTGCAGATTACATTGAAGGGGGTACACTGAAGGACTGGTTCTGCTCTTTCTAGGTCTCAAAATAAACTAAATGATGTAGTTGAAAATCATAAGGAAGCATTCACTGTGGGGTTGAGAGATTTCTCTTGCAGCCAAGCTGCTATATGCTGATTCACATGGGTTGTAAAAAGGTAAACCTTGAATTCTATCAAGCTGACAAGAATGGATTGGTCTGTCACTTCATATCTATAGCTATATGCTCAAAAATCATTTATTTTTAAATATTTTTAATGCAGCTCTGTTTTCACAATAGACATTTATTAAAGGTTGGAGATTGTAATCAAAGAGAGCTGCCAATTATCTCTGGAATCAGTGTACACTAGGCCTTTATCAAGTTTAACAACCAAGAACCAGCAAGAAAAATAAGTTAATATGTACCTGGATCGATGGGTTTTCCCGCAGCATTGTGAAAACTCAAAGCCATTTCAGCTTCAGATATGTTCCTCATAAAACAGAAGAAATCTAAATAATCTTTGAAGGTTATTCCCTAGTGAACAATAAAAAAATAATTAAACAAGGTATAATGCTCATAACTTGTCCTGTCAGTTACTAAGATCTAGAGCGTTTTCATGAATGTCATGACAGCCATATTGGTGTTCCAAAACAAAGGAATGGCAACCATGTTGGTGTACCAAGCCATTCCTCTGGGAATTAAACTCTTATTTTAATGCAAAAATGATCTTTTTTTAGTAAATCAATATGGCCGTTGGTCACGTGTGAAAACAGTGCTCTATAGATTGAAATTACTATTAATAATTATTAACATAATGTATTTTTTGAACAGGATTATCCTTAATGAATGTGGACCAAAGGATAAACTCATTTTTTGTGCTTTAGCATCAATGAGCAAACACCATTGCACTTATTAGTGCTGAATAGTTCACAAATTAAAGTAAAACAATTTTGAAAAATCATGTAAAATGAATTTGTTTACTACTTAGCTTTGTATTTTCTTTCTTGACAAGCCCTACCTGGGGATCTTCTTTAAAATGTTTCTTTACTTTTCTCAGAATTTTTTGTTTCTTCTTCTCATGAAAGCTAGAGTAAGTAAGGAGCATGTCTGCAAATTCCCATTCTGTGATCTGTCCATCTTTAGGGTCATAAGAGTTGAACTGAAAATGAACAACAACCAACTGTTAAACCACAAGCCATTATAAAAAGTACTTACTGGTAGCTAAATTAAGTCTTCTGATTTTAAATGCTAATTTTAAATAGTGAACAATGCACCAGATAGAAGAACATAACCCTAAGGGAACAAGTATTCCTACCTCCAGGTACATGACTTCTTGTTGCAGATTCTTTTGGAATTCAATGAACCTCTTCACAGTGAGCCTTTTTTCTAAGTTTTTTCCAAAGAAGTATTCCTTGATTCCACTGTTCACATGAGCAGAAAGGACACTGCCCGTCACTGCATGATCACGATGACGCAGGCCAGTTGGTGTCATGCTAAAAAGGATATTCTGTACCTGAAAATTGTGAAAGATCAAAGATTCAGACCTGATTAATTCACACATTCTGTACACAGGAAACTGTAGACCAACAAGGTTAACATTCTCTTTCATGTCAGTAAACGACAAGGATAGTAAAGAAAACAGCTTTCTGAATGCCAAGTGGCTGGTACTAAAATGTGAAAATTCTTTGTTATTTTGATGGTTACGACAAATCTGGGATTCACAGTACACTTACTATCA
Organism: Oculina patagonica; assembly: GCF_052425735.1. Classification (NCBI taxonomy): domain Eukaryota; kingdom Metazoa; phylum Cnidaria; class Anthozoa; order Scleractinia; family Oculinidae; genus Oculina; species Oculina patagonica. The sequence goes on from NC_135761.1 coordinate 64,327,430, forward strand.
CAACTGGGCTAATGATGGACTGACTTAATAGTTCTTATTGGGCTTCTGAACTATACAAGTGATGAAATTCATTACGGTATCTGAGAATTCCCAATTTCCAAATATTGGCTAACCAAAGGGACATGACCAATATTATGATTACTAAGACGTTAAAACGGTTTAAATAATGTATTTTATCTGTCACTGACCTTTTCAAATTCATCTGGTGATACTTCACCATCTCCATTCAAGTCAAACATTTGAAATGCAATTTCAAACATTCTAGGAGGGACTGAATGACAGACAAAAATCACAAAGAGCACTCACTGTTACTCACTATTAAAATGGCAGTACTGACAAACAAAACACTACATGAAAACAAGTTCTAAGCAACAGTTGTAAGATGTGAATGTGTAACATAAAAATATCTAGATACTCCTTGCATAGAATTTTTTGGGGGTTTAACCCCCCCCCCCCTATCCCCCTCCCCCTGCCCCTTAAAAATCTGGCTTACCCTCCTTCCCATCTTCAGAATTCCCAATGACCTTCCTGGTGGTGGGTATGGATATTTTAATTTCTGGAACCAAACATTAAATGCAACTTACGTGATAACACTGTGAGCAGAAAGATATAATCCGAGAAGGAAATGAGTCCAAATTCTCCCATCTTTAAGAAAACACTGTCCTGTCCCAAGTGATCAGATAGATGACCTTTATACTTGTGTTTCTGAAATATTACAGAAGATCAGGTCTTTATAAAAATTTGTGGAAAAATGAGCTGAAATTTGATGATGGAGAATGAATGAATACGATTGATTGAGTGAGTGATTGATTAGCTGGTTGGATGGATGATTCATTGATGGTAGGTCAGTTGGTCGGATGATTGATTGACTGACTGATTGATTGATCATGTGATTGAGCATATAAATTTACATCCCTATTAGTAATAAAATAGACAACAGATGATGGACTATCATACAGCCAGCCTGCCAGAGAGACAGAGACAGATATACAGACTTATTAATTGATTGACCAGCCCACAGACTATAAAGGTCATTCTCAAGGAAAGATTAGTACAGTATATAACATGTGTCTTGCATAATACATTCAAAATTTACCAAGCTAATTGTTTAGGCTTAACAGTCACATTTTACCTCTGGGTTAAATCTCTCATGCTCATCAAGTCCTAACCCTAAAAAGAAAAGTAATGAAACAAATATGATAACAATAATAATAACAGTACCAATAACAATAAAAATAACAATGATAGATAGATATCTCAGACAAGCTCATATTTTGTAAGGACAGAAGCACAGGCCACAACTTGAGGAAAAATTAAACACAGGATCTTGTCCCAAATCTAAGTAGGACTAATGGTTTTAAATATAGTTTTTTTAACTGTATTGTTAATGAATGGAATAGGTTTACCTAATCACATTAGAGAAGCAAACTGTATTGCAACTTTTAAAAGGAATGTTAAATAAGTTTTCTTATGGATAATTAGAACATTTGTATATTTGTATTTGTATATTTGAATATATATTTTCAAGTGGGACATCCCTAGTATGGTGTCATTGCACTTGTGGTTGTCTCCTTCTCCACAGCTTTTTGTTTGTTTGTTTGTTTTTAGTTAGGTATCTTAATTATTCATAATGTATTTGTATTGTATATAGAGTAAATCGTAATAAAGATAAAGAATGATAATGATATTAATAATATTTAATTATTAAACAACATTGATTAAAAGTTAGTGCCTGAAGACTTTTTATAACAGCTCATCAACATTACCAGTACTTAAAATTCTAGCCCTTTCAATATAACAATCATGAACAGTTGTGTTTTTTGCAGCCAGCAAACAGGTAGGTTGTTTTTAGTTTTTTTTACAGGGGGCCTCTCAGGAAACAGACGTTCATTTCATTAGGTCTAAAAGGACACATCAGTGATTGGTTGATTTTGGTTGATTATCATCATAATATAATGGCGGCAAGACTGAAGGAAAGCAAAATAGGTAGATAGGTTTTGAAATTCGGAGTTTGCAATCATGTTTTGAAAGGTGCAGTAGAATGATTTGTACAAAACAATAAATTTGTATAGTTTACTGTTTGGCTTGCTCCAATCAAATGACTTAAAAATTGACAGTTTGCTAATGATAACAGGTCTACTAGTATGACAATCAATTAACAAAGATTTAATGAGCATTTTACTCATTATAAGAAAGTGATCAAGCCACTTCATCTATGACTAAGACCAAGAGGATTAATATTACTGAATAAGTCAATGTTCTAAATTCAGGCACAGATGATTTTCTTTACCAGCTGGTTGTATTTTTCCTGGAGTTAATGATCGCACAAAATCTTCAGGTGTCATAAACACATCATTGTCTTCTCCAAGATGCACAACTTTCAGTGTTGCAAAGTATCTGAACACCTTGTCTGGAGTGCTGTACTGTCTGATACGATTCTCATATTCAATAATCTGAAGAACAAGACAGTGTCAAGTGTAAGTATTTTAACCATACTAAGCACAGGGAGCATCCTTGGGAGAGCAGTTACCTGAGTCACACAGACATCTGTGGATTGATGAATGTTTTTTTTTTACAATCAATATGTTGATATATCCTTATCATGGCTCAGTATTATATGTAATTGATGAAGGCAAATACTTAAATTTTGTGCTAGAAAATAACTCAAAAGAATTTAATAAAATAATTTTTAACTCAGAGAAATAATAATGTGTAAAATATATGATTGATCAATGATTATGACAAGAAAAAGATCAGGAATGATTTTTATGTGTCACCATGAGGATTGCTTCTTGTTTTCACTTTATTTCAGCCATTTACTTACAGTTGAACCTCTCTAACACGGACACCGAAGGGACAGAGCAAAGTGTCTGTATTATAGAGGTCACCACTATGATGCCATTGACTTCATTGACAGCTAAAAATTAATTAGTAACTCGAAATTTGCTGCGATGCAATGCTGCAGGTCAAAGAATAACACTACTTAAGCACAAATTCGAAAATGTCTAAGATGAATAAAGCATTACTTCGTTTTGTAACCACAAACAGGAATGCTTTATGAGCACAAAATTTCAACTCCCGATGAATTTGTTCCCTGGCGCCAAGATTTAGTCTCCATTGTCCGTATTAGAGAGGGTCCATATTATAGAGGTTTTTTTCTAAAGAAAATTATGAATTTTGTCTGTACAGAGAGGTTTGACTGTATTTGGGTCATAAGAAATGGTCTCGCATTGCACAATCAGGCATCAGGAATCCGTATCCTTTGTAACATTCTAAACTATCACCTAAAAGTAAACATCTGACTGCCTTTGACATACCGGTATTTTGAAATGTTCAGAATGTGTTGTCAATAGCAGATAAAGTAGATTGGCTTAGTAGGAGGCAAAAGGTAATGACTACTAAAAAAGGGCAAAAGACAAACTTTGCTTGCATCAACTTGGTAACACGGTTTTTGGGCCTTTCAGTAACACACACACTCTAAAGTTCCAAACTACAGGTGTAACTAACGATTGCGTTTTACTCTGACGTAATATCATAAGCTACACATATAGGGGACAACCAACAAACCTTGAAACACCAGTTGATTGAGCAGATCATGAGTTCGCATGTTACTGAAAGGTGCAATAAAAAATTTAGATGCCTAGTGTGGGGATGCTGCTGTTGCAATTTGATAGACAATGACCTGGCCAGTGGCACAACCCTGGGAGGGTAGGGTGGTGCTGTATTGATATGATGATCAGCATCTTCAAATCCAGACTAAAATAATTAACAAGATTTTGCTTCCACATTCCAGATTAAATTTTTAACAAATGAGACTTGCATGGGCAAGATTTCCACAGAGCAACACACATCAATTTATGCATGCAATTTTGTAACTCTTGTTTTGTATCATGACTACCCTTTGTGTGCGAAGGATTACATGGAATATTTATATGCAAAACTAATGTATGGTGCTCTGGAAAAATCTTTCCCTTGCTGTGTTCAATCATTTCTATTTTCTCAAAAAATACATAAATAAATAAATAAGTAAATAAATAAATAAATAATACACCAACTACTCAAGGTCTTGTGGAACAGAAAATAACATTCCACTTGTAGCCTTTGTAAAAATAATTTCTCACCCTTCTTTCTCTGAATCCCTGTTTTTCCTTCTTTCTTTTTGCGTCTGTTTCTTCGTGGCCTTCTTCCTGATTTTTATGCATGCTATTTTCACTGTTTGTATCAATGGAAGAAGTTTTGCTCTCTGCCTTAGCGTTAGTGAGTCTTCTGAACAAGAAATAAAGTGATCCAATTAGGCCCACAGATGATCCGATGATTAAACCTACGTAGCGCTTTTCTCTACGAATTTTTTCTTCTCTATTATGTTCCTGTTCAGTCCTTTCACTTCCTGCAGTTGAGCTTGAAAATCTTGCAGAACATTTGACATTCCGAAGCAAGCGGGCGCTGCCATTTGAATTATTGAAAGTGAAATGAAGCTTGTGTTTGTGCGCTATTGTCAGTTCGTTAAGGAAACCCCGTAAAACAACAAGCCTTGCCATTGTCGTTAATTGTAGCGATAAATAAGGTGAATTCGCTTGCGTCCTTCTTGATTCTGGAAGAACATTACCAAAACAACAACCGAAGAGCCTCAGCGCTCTACAAAATGGCGGCTTGTAGATCAAACCGCTGGCCGGAATACCTAAACCTCAACAGAAAATAAGAAAATAGATTTTAAAGGATTTGAAATTCGAAATTCTAATTTTCTGCAATGCCGTTTTAGAGATATATTCTCATAATATTTTAGAGTATTTTTGCTTCATCTAAAGGTTTCCCACTGACAAAACACATATAGAAATATTATAAAACACAAAATGCCTGTTTAATCCCCATGGGAGAGGTGTAGAAGAACACAAATCTCGACATTTCAATTTGCATTATACAGTAGTAACACACAACTTCTCTTTGCTTTAGGAAATAAATATGTAAAAGTGGAGAAACAAAGGATGATCATAACGTAACAACAGACTTTTGAGAAGAAGAAAGGAACAATATCTTAGGTCTTTTTCCCTTGGGTAAAAAGGTCCTACCTACCCCTCCCATCACTATGCGCTTGTTGTTTGGGCGAGCACTTGACATGGCGGGCATTCCGAGGCTTTGTCGATCTTCGATCGCTTTCTTTGGTTTTAAGGTAAATTAAGAGCTGGCATTACGATTTGACTTTTGTAGAATTTTATTTCGTTTCCATTTATTCGAGCTGCAATTTATTTTTAACGAAAGGACTTGGTGAAAAGTGTATACGGTGTTGTAAATGCAAATTAATATCATCTCTGACAATATTTAGGCAATACTCTTCTTTAGTTTTTATTGTCATATTTGTTCACCTGTTTAATTTATTTTAGGGTACACGTCAAGATAATAGAATTTTGAATAAGATATCAAAGCACTGGATTTGTGTTTCCTCGCGATGCAGAAACGGTAAGGAAGAGATCACTTTTGTTTACATTTCGCTGCCGTCTGAGGACAACGGACATTTAGAAGCTTAATTTGTATCTGGTATCTGCTGGAACATAAGCTTTAATATCTTTAGCGTTTAAGTTATACGTCTAAATGCTAAATAGTTTCTTTTCTGGAAGGGAAGATAACATTTATTGTAGATCTATTGAATCACCTAGCTTTCACAGCAGCATACCCATACGGGAGTGCCCACTCTGGGATTATGTATCAGTCAATTCCAAGCGAGATCATCCCCCCCCCCCGGGCAAACCCCCGGGCATTTGACTTTTTTTCAAAATATCTGATCAAATTCCCCACTATAAAGGGGGGGGGGTACCAATGGTTCACGTTGAATTTTTGAGTTAAATCACGTATCACGAAGAACATTTTTAAACAATCACGTATCACGTAAAAATAAGAAAGTGTGCTGAGCTTATTTTGGAGGATTTCAACTTTTTGATGATGTATTATTGAAAATTACATTGTAGGCAAATTTTCTTGGATTGGTTGCCTGTTATTGTTTATTTTTGAACAAAAAATTACTAAAATGTTTTTTGGACAAATTTGTAATAATCCCAATGCCAAATTTCGGTGAAATTTTTCAAACTTTGAAGACTGGCGAGGTTATTTAGAATAAATCTTAGTTCCAGAATTGAAACCAGCGAGCCTCTTTATCGACGTTCATTTAAATGTATTTTACTTTGAAGAGCTTTAAATATCATGGATAACCTTGAAGTAAATCACGTGTCACGCTCTTGTAAAATAGTCAAATCAAGGATCACGTTGTGATGTCCAGTCCCGCATCACGCGGCTTTTTTTGGCTCCATCACGCATCACGCTGCTAATTTTGGGGACATCACGCGTCACGCGAAAACCCTTTGCCACCCTGCACTATGTGGGCCAGTTGCACAGTCAAATGCCCAACCAGTCGGGGCTGAAATGTCATTGTGAGTAGGTTTTCTTGTTGAATTGCGGTCGTTTTGCCGACGAGTACTAGCGGATTCGGTCCGTGTGTCATTCGTCCATTCCATTTTTAATTGAAATCAAAAATAAAATTTTGCTTTTACATTTTGTATTTATCAATTTGTCTCGATTAATTTGGAAACAAAATTAAAACCTGTAGAAATCAAAATGATATTTTAAGGATTCAGATTTGGAAAATTGATTTAGTCAATGCTATTTTTCAGTTTTAAAACTTTTAAATAAATGAATAATAGTTCGTCGTTAACAGAACTTAAATTCGCCTTTACAAACCAAAATTGAAACTTGATTTTAATTTTTCATTTTGGTTTATGATGAAAATCGAAAATTGATTGACCGAAATCAAAAATCAAAAATTGATTTCAATTTTCAATTTTGGTTTATGATCGAGAGTTGAAAATCAATCGCGCGGAACGAGAGCAAAATTTGACGCAGTAGGGGTAGGTTGAGTCACTCTCTGAGTTGCTCTTCGCCTGTGCAGGGTTATACCTTCCTCTACCTGAAATGTGACCATATCTCCCGGGGTATCTTAGTCACGTGCCATGCAATTCCCCCTCCCCCCCCGTGCGTGGGACTCCATACGAGGGCCTGTCGGGGGGGGGGATGCTTACTTGCGTAGCAGGCGCTCGAGAAGTAATACAGCCCGAGCCTGAGCGCACCTCTTCGCTCCATTACAAACTCGCGCAGCACTATTTTCCTACTCAACTAGGCTACAGGATGCTCATACCATGTAGGGACTCGCCACGAGTCAAGCTCTGACTAGAGGATGCTCGTAGCAGCACTTGGGGTGTTCACGTTTCGAGTTATCCCATCAGAGAATTTTCGAAACTTCGAGTCGTTTACACGTTAAATATTTGTAACGTATCTAACGAATAAAAAAAGTATCTCGCTTTTTTTCGTGTCACGATAATTCAACAATTGCACAAGACGAAATAGTTTTCCAGTAAAGGCATGTGTGAGCTTTTTGTGAAAATTAAACTTCGTCTACAGATCACTTAAGCACTTGTGTTAAAGTAAGACTTATTTGAGAGAATATTTTGAAGGCGATACACATTTATTTACACAATGGCGAGTCCCTACATGGTATGAGCATCCTGTAGCCTAGTCGAGTAGGAAAATAGTGCTGCGCGAGTTTGTAATGGAGCGAAGAGGTGCGCTCAGGCTCGGGCTGTATTACTTCTCGAGCGCCTGCTACGCAAGTAAGCATCCCCCCCCCCCGACAGGCCCTCGTATGGAGTCCCACGCACGGGTGGGGGGGGGGAATTTCATGGCACGTGACTAAGATACCCCGGGAGATATGGTCACATTTCAGGTAGAGGAAGGTATAACCCTGCACAGGCGAAGAGCAACTCAGAGAGTGACTCAACCTACCCCTACTGCGTCAAATTTTGCTCTCGTTCCGCGCGATTGATTTTCAACTCTCGATCATAAACCAAAATTGAAAATTGAAATCAATTTTTGATTTTTGATTTCGGTCAATCAATTTTCGATTTTCATCATAAACCAAAATGAAAAATTAAAATCAAGTTTCAATTTTGGTTTGTAAAGGCGAATTTAAGTTCTGTTAACGACGAACTATTATTCATTTATTTAAAAGTTTTAAAACTGAAAAATAGCATTGACTAAATCAGTTTTCCAAATCTGAATCCTTAAAATATAATTTTGATTTCTACAGGTTTTAATTTTGTTTCCAAATTAATCGAGACAAATTGATAAATACAAAATGTAAAAGCAAAATTTTATTTTTGATTTCAATTAAAAATGGAATGGACGAATGACACACGGACCGGATTTGCTAACGACAAGTTACCTTCTCGTTAACACTTGGTCTAAACGGACACTCATGCCCTATTTATTAGCCAATTTTAATAGGAAAAGATAGATACGTGGAAACTAGATACTTAATATTAACGAAACCAAATACTAACTTCACGCGCTTGAGCTCGCTAGCGTTTTATAGTTTATGACACATTTTGTCAACGGACAAATGCCCGACCATCCGGGCTTCTGTTCGATCAAATTCCCCACTATCTGGGCCTCAGTAGCGGTCAAATGTCCGGGGGTTGTCCGGGGGGGGGGGGGGGGATGATCTCGCTTGGAATTGACTGATACATTATTCTATTATCCTTCTTGCTTTACGTAATTTTGATCCTTACCGTACCCAAATTCGCAAGTAGCCAATCAGAAGCGGGATCTACTGTCCTGATATCCAATGATATTAAGTCACTGGCCTGTTATGCCACGATATCACTTTAAAGTAAAGTAGTGCTACTGTATGATGAATTGAAAAAAGGTTTTAACAATAAAACAGAACTTAGTAATTTAAATTTAGCGGTGTTTAGCGGTCGTAAAAAGAGAAAAACTTTCCCGCCAAAACTAAACTTGAGCGCGCTCGCCAATTGCGCGATGTTTGCCGACGAGTACTAAACATTTAGACTGAAACAATGGAGTCGGAATTTCCAATTTTTCGATTAATTTTGATTTTGAAAATTTAGAGAATGAAACTCTAAACAAACGAGTGGAAAAAAAGGCAGAAGAGGAACCGGGGGGGGGGGGGAAGCAACTTCCCATACATTCTCTAATATGAAATCTGAGCGATGCTCTCACAACTTGCAAAGCAATCATCGGGGCGGTAGTCAGCGGATGTCTCTAAGGCGCATGAGCAGCTCCTTTCTTTGTGAACTTGCCAAAACAATAACAACATGGGACCAGTGAGAGAGTTCGATTTTTTTATATATGTAGTAATAAAAAAGATATATTCCCGCGCTGTTCGGAGCTATTGTTCTTGCTCTATTGTTTCGAGGTTGTTTGTTGACTTGGTCTTTCTTTGTTTTACTTCATTTACAATCCCCATGTGGGCCAGTTGAAAATCATGGTACAAACATTTGCATTTCAGCACTGAAAAGTAGCACGGCATCACAAAATTCTGCGTTCTTTAAACTACACGACGATATCGAAATTTTCGGATAAACACGCTGCTTTTAGATTTTTAGTTAAGAGAATTGAACCCCTTTATAATAAGTGATTCCACGGCATAGCAGCTTCCATTTCGCGGGAAAAGATTGCCTGTTGCATCATCGTCCAAAAACCGCTGACTACATCGTGAATTGATCGCTTTGCAAGTTGTGAGAGCATCGCTACTCGGTCCCAGACCTCGTTTCTTCCTCCCCCCTGAGAGGAACTTAGTAAAAGTGTTGAAGGCCAAGTCAACACAATTTGCAGTACGTACTTTGCAAGCATGGCTTTAACAGAGCGAGAAATATAACAGGATTTTTGGCTGAATTTGGGTACGGTAAATACCTAATCGTACCTTTTTGGTACCCTTTGGCTGCATATCAGGCTCGTTTGGTCTCGCTATGGGTATTTTACGAACCATGGCTCTGACAAACTCGCCTGATATGCTACCGAAGCATACCAAAAAGGTATGATTAGGTCTAAAAACCACTCAAACAGTCATTTTTATTTGCAACATAATTTTAAACACTAGCTTGTCACTAACGTCACATTTCATGACATTTTAGCTAAGACAGCACAAAAATCAACCTACCTCTTTCTCATTTCCATTTTGTTTTCTGTTGTTACCTAATCCTCTCTTTTCTTATCTTTTTTTGCTGTTTGTAGTTGTTGGTCATGTCATCTGATTCCTAAGTCTCCTCTGGGAGAAATAGGGCGATTGATTGATTACTTTCCTCCACTCCACTCTGTCTTCCGCACCATTGACTGTCTCTGCCCAGGTGGCAAAACCCATCTTCCGCCTCTCACCCTCCACTGTTCTCCTCCATGTTTCCCTAGGACGCCCCCTGCTCCTTCTTCCCTCCGGTGCCCAACCCTATTGGGCACCCTAACCCTGTTGGTCATGTACCAGGCTTGTTTTGAGTTAAAAAATTTCCAAGAAAGCATTAAAGTGGGACATGAAATTCTTGTGATGGAGTAGCCAGGGGTAGAAGAGGGAAATTCTCCTCTGAGTTTTCATTCATTTTTCTAAGCATTTTTGTAAATATTTTGGCAATTTCTCTGCCTTGGGTATCATAATTGGAAAGTATAAGTGATGTTTATTTTGGTCCAGAAGCAAAATGAAGGCCAACCCTTGTCAGGTTGGTTCATGTGACCATGGGTTATGATGTATTTCTATAGTTTATTGTTCACAAACCTCTTGCAAATGCTGCTTTGAGTAGCTTAGAGCTGATTTAGCTCATAACTGACCAGAAAAAATCTCCAGGACCAAATGGGTTTATATATGGGGCTAGGTCACGGTTTGTTAGGTAATTCTATAATTTATTTTGTTAATTAAGAGCTCTAAACTTCATATTGGCAGAGCAAAAGTCTTTTATTGGCAAAATCATGGCCACATAACAAACAAGGACAATTTACGAGCATCGTAAATGGCACATAGAAATTGACAGAGATAAACTTGAAAAAGTTGCGCCAGCCAACATTTTTCGAGTTTTCCTGAATGCAATCCATAAATCTTCCCAAATTTTGCCTATCTATGGCATGCCCCTTTTTGGCCTTTCTGTGTTTCTTTTGAGTTCTTCTACAGTTTAAAGCCACTATTGTGATATATCAGTTAATTCTATGACCAGTTGCGCAGTGCTGAAATTACCTAAAATTGCTTGACATAGCCTCTTTAGAAAAATTGTAAATAACTTGCTAATAAGCGATTTGAGACAAGTGCTGTTTTAAATGGTTTGTTTTCATATTACAGTAACATAACCTTCAACTTTTTTATCATTTCGATAGATGATGTTGCTGTGGCATTTAAAAGTGGTTTCCCTGTTATTTCTGTACCATTACCATCAAGGAGAGAAAGATGTGAGTTTACTCTGCGCCCACTCAGTCACACGGTGAAAGATTTCCTTCAGGACATACAACAAGAAGATAAGGGCGTTGAAAGAGCCATGGTTTACAATGAAGATGGCACCAGGATTTCTGGCAGCACTGGTGTGGATGTGTTACTGCAGTCAAACTTTAAGCTGGTCTTAAATGAAGATTCATATCTTGTATCAGTGCCTGATGAGAGTAAGTGTTATTAGAAATTATTGGAATTTTTTCAACCAACCAACACAACTTAAAACTGTTCATGAATACGCATATCCTCCAATGTAGCAATTTGTTTGGCTATGATGTAGTTGAAATCAAACATCCTTTGTCTGTTGTATAACATACATTCCCTTATTCTCAGTTGGAAGTGTGGCTCATTCAATGTCCACTCCCTCCCTGGTGATCCCTGGCCCCTCCCTCAGCCCTCTCCAGTCCCCCCCCCCCCCCTTGTATGCTTCAGCTGGATATGTTGGATTTATGTTAACTTTGTTGATAATTTTGATGTTTACAGGCAAGCCTCCCATTGATGACTTTAGGTCAGTTGCACATATTAAAACCTTGGTTCATCAATTATACAGTGCCATGAACATAGAACAACATCAGGTAATGTAATGACCCAGTCTTCTTCTATCATTATTTTTGAAGGGTCACTACTTTTGGGTACCAAAAACCTGTAACATTAACATTTTTGGGGCTGATGATGAGGCAAAGAAAATTTTAAATTTTAGGGTTATCCCTTTAAACATAGAGAAAAGAAGTATATCTTATGTGTTTAAAGCTGACTCCACTGTGGTAATTCTTTGAGACTTGTGGAAGTAAGGATATAAACAGTAATGGATCCTTGCCTTGGAATTGTCCCTTTGTAGGCCAGACATGTTTTTTTTTTGGCACAAGCAAATCCTGCTACCTTGTTACTGTCATTTCATTGCTATGTGGCCTTTGAAGCCAAACCCCTAACTGCAAGGTTGATCAAAAAGACTTAAGTCATTGAATTTTTAGTTCCCATGTAACTACTGGCAGCAAAGTCATGCATTCACTGAATGTTTAAGGTCACGTGCGCGCAGAAATTTATTATTTATTATTTATTTATTTATTTATTATGCAAATCAATGGTACAAATGAACGGCATTGACTGGAGAGTAAGACGTTTTTTGCACATTCCCCGCACCGTAGATTCTCCGGCTCACACCTGTATCGCTCCCCTCGTGATTTTTTTTCTACATTCTGGATTTCTCTTATCTTGGAAAAACACGGTTCACTTCCCTGACCACATCACCGATTAATATTGTGTTTTTACTTTAAGCTGGAAAAAGAACGTCATCTCATGCAAGAGTTGGAAAAGCTACAACTGGAACTCAAACCACTAGAGGATCTTAAAGCAGAAATTGATCGGAAATCAGCGCAGAGAACCAATTTAGTAGTGTGGGGAGGGCTGGGTTATATGGCATTCCAGTTTGGTCTGCTGGCTCGTCTGACGTGGTGGGAGTACTCATGGGATATCATGGAACCTGTGACGTATTTTGTGGGATATGGAACAGCCATGGCTTGCTATGCTTACTTTGTTTTGACTAGACAGGTCAGTGTCAAAGCTAATCATATGACAGGAATGAATACAACTACTATTAACTCTGACTATAATTTATAGATTGACTATAATTTATAGTCAATTTTCAGCTGAAATTTCGCTGATATTGACTGTAATTTTGGTATTTTTCGTTTAATTACTATTTTTTTTAACTCCCCTCTCTTTAAAACCTTACTCTATTTAATACTCCCATCCCCTCCCTTCCCCCCACCTCCAGGCGCAATTTACAAGGTCGTGAAATGAAATAAGCCCGGAGGGCTTTAAAGAGCTTTTAACTTATTCCCAAAAAGTAGCAAAATTACAATTCAAGTTAATTAGTTTGTTCCCGATAATACTGTACATAACGTTTCACACGCACAAACAAAACTGTTACCAGAGACAGTTCAAGAATTACACGGAGGTGATTAATCATAATGGACAATAGTTACACTGTAAAACATGTCACAGTGTGAAAATTTCGTCGATGCTCAACTGCTTCTTTTCTTGGAGCTTTTCACATCTGAATCAAGTCATTGAGATTAACTTTAATGATGTCCAAGCGGAGGGCCTTCTTTCCGTGATTACGAGAATATTCCAGCAATAGCCTCGTCAGATTTTTTTCTAGTATCAGGCGCGTTCAGTGGACAAGTGTTCGGTTTTAAAAAATAGAAATTTCAACCACGTTCGGCTAGTGGTCCGCTGGTGTCGTCTTGTTTAACAAATTCCTTAAGTTATAATGCAAATTATGGTCAGGGGTACTGTTTGGACAGTTTTATGTATTGTACATGGTCCATGTTTAGTGTGTGCTAAAATGTATTTTATTTTTTAGGAATTCTTGTACCCTGATGCCCGAGACAGGCAGTTTCTTCTGTTTTTCCACAAACTGTCGAAGAGGAAAATTTTTGATGTCAAAAGATACAACGCTATTAAAGATGCCATGAATAAAATTGAAGAAGATTTGCAAGTTCTACGAAGCCCGCTGTTTCTACACCTTCCAGAAAATGCGCGAATGGAATTGTTAAGCAATATCGCGAACAAAGACGATGAAAAAGACACTCAGTGAAATGGACCTGATCAACCACGGGGGTGTTGAAGTAATTTAGAGTGAATTGATATTAAAATAATACAAGTTTGTATATAGGTATACCTGTATCTCCTTGGCAGTTGGTACTGTTATGAACCTAAATTGTCTGTCTTGTCTTCTCAAGAACTCGCTTGTCATCGTTTTCTATATATTCAATTTAGGGTTATCATCAGAGTGAGATTATTCTTAAGACTACTACTTGTAACCGACCTTTTGACAATGTAAGTCATGGGAAACGTTAATTCTTATGAAAACAAGAGTGAAGACATTTTTGCCTGACATACGCATTGTACAAAAGATCCCAGTTAATATGGCCACATTTTTATCGCTTGTGGATGGTCTTATTAACAGAGGTATAACCCCCGGCCCCTTCACAAAAAAGGCTTTCAATAAAAGTTATTAGTGCCAAATAGAAAATCTGCGATGTTTAAATTACGTTCACGGTGTATTTAGAAATTAATGCAGAGCCAGGGTTTTAGTTCCGTTAACACCGATGTGACATTTCTTGATAAAGTATAAAGATGTCACTCGTATCATGCTGCCAAAGTCGGTGAGGCGATGGCAGATGCAGAGGGGGGTGGGGGGGGGGGAGGGGGGGAGAGAAAGCAAGTCGTCACGTTTTATTGTCCTCATAGCGGTGCTTGGATACAGTGAGGAAATGCTGCCAATCACCCTGTTGCTAAGAATGACATCATCGCTTTTCATCTCGCGGGCTAATGTTGTAGCCATAAAAATTATATTGCAATCCTAATATAGTCTGTGCTTTTAGCTAAATATCCAGAAAAGAAGCAGTTTTGCGCTGTTATTAGTTTTAATTCTCGTCAGTTTTTTGTTCGGTTTTTAGTTTCTTTGTTTAGCGTAGTTCATTGTTATGTATTTTTTGTGCAAGTTAGTTTCTCGGTGTCGTTTTATGTAATCGTTTATTGTTAATTTCGTAACATCATTAGCACTATTGTTTTTAAATCCGTATAAAGTTTCGTATGCTTTAGTTTGTAAATTAGTTTTCGTTATCATTTTTTCTTGTATTTTTTCGATTCTTGTTCAATAGTTATACCCGTTGAGTTTAGTTTCAAGTTCTAGTTCATTAATTCTACGTCTTTCTTTTGTTTATATTTAATCCAGGTGAATCGCAAAGTTTACGCAAGTATTAAAGGCGAATTCAAAATTGTAGCAAGAGTGTTTGTCACACAAAACATGAAAAATTGTTTTTCTCCATAAATCAAAAACGACTATCAAACACAGTAAAACCAAGGTTTCAAAATTCTAATTCAAAAATTCGGAAAAGTTTGGGCAAAGTTTTATAAATTTTTTTCGATAACTAAATTTTTAAACAGCAATTTTAAAATTGTCCAAAAATAGTTTAACAATACCTCTATTGTTAAATTGAGCTATTGCTTTCATTCAACAAAGAACTGCATACATAATATTGATACAGACTTGCTCAGACAGTCCTGCTGTCGCAGTTTTTCAGAGTATTTAGTCGTGCACGGTAAAGGACGAAGGTGTTCGATTCGGGAGCCCTGACAGCGCAGGAAAAGTTTACCTTAGCAGCGAAACGAAGACCTTGGGTACGAGGATGTAGCTGCCATTTCTGTGGCTTTGCGCACGCTCCGTATATAGGCACTGCCCTATGTAGTTCGCCCCAGGCCTCCAAAAGGCAAGGCTGCTTCTCCTCCTCCCCACCTGAGACTGGAAAACTATAACCTATTTTAACTGATTGTACTATATTCATTCTAATTTTGTACTTTAATTCCTACTTGAAAATAACCTTTGAGAGGTCGAAACTTCTTGACTTGTAATGTATCGTTAATTTTTTTTTAGAAAAAAAAGAATAGCAGAAGCTAGGATTTCCTGTCGGCTTCTTAGTTCGCTGAACGCCATTTCACTCTTATCCTTATCTCATAGACAACAGGGCCAACAAATATCATATTGTTTGGAAATATAAAAATTCTAAAGAATTGTTGTCCGTTCTGTTCAGCTGTGCCTAGTGTAACAGCTGTACCTTGCAGCAGTCAGATTATTCTTCCTGTTTTTTACGTTTCTCTCTGATCACGTATCAGAAATCACTGTTGCAAGCAAACTGAGTAAAGAACTCTTGCAATCATACGAGGTAAGTCATTTCAGTTATTCAGTTAAAACGGCCTATGCTTTCCAGTTTGGCAGCTACTCATTTGAAACAAGGCGCGAACACAGATGTATTCGGCTGTTTCGTATTTCTGAAGCCCTTTTCCTTTCGCTTATTAGGTGCGCCCGAAATATTTCTGCTAATCGCTGTCAGCACCGATTTTGTTGAATATCGAATCTTCTACTTCTTGTGGGTTTGTTTTGTGTTATCGAAAAACCATTCACTGTTGGCATGCTTGGAGCCGTCTTCATTTAGCCAGTAAATCTCATGATTTCACTCCACAGATAGCGCACATTAGCCGAAAGTAGAATTAGTTGTGCGGCTCTTGTTTTCTTTCTTCTCGCTTAGCGAGAAAGGGAACTTGCCTAGTGCAGTCTAGACTCGGCACGCAGAGGGTACTATTTCTAATGTGGAAGATTGTTTGCTAAACTACCCCTTGTTCATAGGACACCGCGCTTTATTTACCTTAATGGCGTATTTTAAAAGGCATATTTGTTCAACTAACACTCTCCACTATTTTTGCAACTTGATCTATTAATTGTTTCTAAAGCATTTTTGACTCTCGCTTTCTTATCTCGTTGTTTTGGTTTATGTAGGAACGGCAAGCGTAAATCCCAAAATACATACATGTTTATTCAAATTCAAATTCCAAAAAAATCCGCGAATTCGAAAAGGGAGTTAAAAGGTCAGCCCTGTCAATAAAACTCCCCTAAAAATACAAATCTATTAAGAAAGAAAAGAAAAGTTATGGACAGTGATAATTCTAAGCGCTTATTTTTTTCTGTCATGAATTCGTTAACCATGTTTACTCCATTTTTCTTTTAGTGAATATGGAAACACCAGATAACGCTACAGACGACAAAGCATCTCTGATAGCCCCCGGCGAAGCCATAACATGGTGCGTTATCTTCAGTTTAGAAGCTTTAGTTGCACAAACAACCAACGCAGTCGTCATCGCTGTATTTCTCAAAAACACCCGTCTCCGTAAACAGACTTCCATCCTGCTGGTAAACCTAGCTGTGGCTGACCTACTAGTGGGTATAGTGGCTATCCCGGGCTGGGTGTACTTCCTTGGCGCCCAGGCTCATCTGTGGAATCACACGCCTACATTGGCGCTAGATATCCTCTACTCGACCTTAGACATCGCCGCGGCATTCGCTTCAGTGACAAATCATGGCTGCATTGCTGTGGAACGACTCATAGCCACGCTATTACCCTTCAAATACCGACGCCGCAAAAACAAAATAATCACGCAGCTGATAGCAGTGGTGTGGCTATGCGCGCTCGTCATTCCCGCTTTAACGATTGTGGGCTTCTATGTTCTCAGATCCAAGATGTTTGCTTTCTTTGTCTGGATGCCTTTCCTATCGGTGCTGTTACTAGTTATTGCTGTATCGTATTCCATTCTACTGTGTAGAGTGAAAATGGTGACTCGAGATCTTCAGCAAGAAACCGAATGTCATCGTAACCACCGGTTCACCGTCACTGCGTGTATCGTCACTGTTGTGTCCTTGATCGCTTGGCTTCCATTCATGATCATGAGCGCCATTAACCTGTTCGTCCCCATCAACCAAGATCTGCACCTCGTAAATCCTGTGAAGGTGTTGCACTTTTTTAATTCCATGTGCAGTATTCTGATCTACTGGTTTCGGATTCCTCATTTCAAGGATGCGGCGTGCACGTTAGTGTTCCGCAGAAAGCGACAACAACCAGAGCGAGGAGTACTGGGCGCGAGATCCTCAGAATCTAACGTCCATTCAAACGTGCACGGGGAAGGACTGTCGACGTCACTCTAATGACGTCACTTAAAAAGTTGGCTTTTATATGCGGTGAGCCTTCTCACTGACTGCGTTTGTAGTAAAACGCGAAGTAAAGCTCCTAAAGAATCCAGCAAGCTTTAATTTAAAGAAAGTAACAATATATGTACCAAAGTAACTGTAGCCGAGCTCTTTGCTTGAAGACATCAGCTTTGTTTTTAACACCTACACTCAAATTCGAGTATAAATAAAGTTTTGTATATTTTTGGTTGACAACAACGATATTATGTGTCAAAATACAAAAAGGAAAAGATATATAGGTCACCGTCCCGCGAAAAAGCGGGTTCGGTTTGATGACCTATAAAAAAATACCAGCTTTAGTGACACTTACTTCAGAGAAGCGCTTTTTAGTGATAACTATACATGTTACACTTAACTTATTAAATAAATTAAACCAATAACGTTTTGTAACAAGAAAAAATAAACTTAAATAAGAATTTTAGTTAAAAGTAACAATAAAACTTACGAGATGAATATTATTGTTGTGGCACACAACACAACAACAAGCTTTATTTGCATGACTGTAAATTGGTTACAATATTGCAAAAGCGTAAACTTATTAAGTAATTATAATAATAAAAATAATAAAATAATAACATAGTAAAAAAAAATGATTACAAATAAAATTAATTACATTGATAGTATTTTATTACGTAAATCAAAACAAGATGATATAAATTTAATCAATTGCATGGTCACAAAATAATCGGAAGAATTCATTAATTCTAAAATCAAGTCAGGCACTGGTAGCCGGCTGACATTTAAGATGATAGGCTGTATTTTCCTGTAAAAGTTATCTCTTATTGTTGTATATTTGGAACAATAAAAGAGAAAATGAATTTCACCTTCGGTTTTATTACAATCACAGACCGGGCAGAGCCTATTATGTCTGGGCGTATTGTTATATCTGCCTAGTTCGATCATTAACTTATGGTAGTTGTCTAGACTGTTCCATAGCCTGAAAACTGCACTATTGTATTAATACTTATCATACAAAATTTGTCAAAACAATTTTTTCCCGAAAGTTCTCTTGAAAGGAATAATCAAAGGATTTTCAAGGCAGGAAAGAAATAGTATTTAGAAGAGTTAAATCACCCGTAATAGCTCTATATAAAGTACCCGGAGGTTTATTTCTTTTTTAACTGACAAAGGGGACTCATCACCCGGACTCATCAGAGACGAAGGCTTATTTCAAACCATATATCAGTTAGTGTACATATGAAATAAATAAAGTGTACGTTTGAACATTTTAGTGCTGTTTGCTAACGCACCATACTATCTAGAGATGGTGGGAGCGGGGAGGGGGCCGCTAATAAAAAAAAATAAACTTCCGCACGGAGGTCCCAGCGACGGGGCCCACACAGAAGGAGGGGGACTTAATAAAGCTTTTACGGAATTAATTGTTCAATGATCTGAACTGGGATTTTGACATTAGTTGCCTGAGCTGACGAGTTTCACGAAGACAACAGTTGCATTCAGAATCACTAATTGCCGCATTCTTTTGGATTCTGCGAGAAGGCTGAGGATTTGCTTCTTCGTTAGATTTTTCAGGCATGCTGTCGTAATTTTTAAGCCCTCAAGAACAGTTTGCAGTTACAGATGAAAGTGTTTCGAGTCAAAAGGCGCATGAAATGCTGTCAGCCAGCAAGAAAGCAATGCGAGGAGTTGAATGGTTTCCGTTCAGCATGTTCAGTTCTGACTGGCTCGCACTTCTGCAGAAAATGACGAAGTTTGTGATTTGTGCATTTTAATAGTACTAATTAAAGAAATCCCGTGAAAAACTTTACTGAGTTGAATTAATCAATTTAGATACTGTATTTTCTCGATTAAACGCCGGAGCCCGAATAGACGCCAGGTTTAAACAAACGACGGATCTACAAGGTTCAGTTTGAATACACCCCCCCCCCCCCCGGCATTTATTCGAGGTACTGGATGCATATTCTGTTAATTCTTATAAACAAAGTCTCGTGACTTAATTGTCTACTAGTTTTCCAATTCATCGATCACGAAAAAACCCTTTACCACCCTCGGTTAAGGTGGATGCTATCTAGTATTCCTATGACAGAATCAAAACCAGGGACCGACTTTGAACGGCCGTGAACCGTGTGAATAGAACAGCTTGCACTATCGGATGTCGGGCAGCTGAGTCAATAGTTGAAATAAATTCCAATTTAAATACAAACACTAGACGTAAACTGCTCAATATTAGAATTTGTTAAAGCTTTTTGTATGATCAGCATCTCACTTCTCCTCATAGTGTCAATACAGAGACAAGCTTTCAGGTCATGAGTATTAACAAACTGATCACCAACCTAAACTTGTCTTGACGTATGATCAAATTCTCCCAACAGATGCTACAAGAAAGCTTTGGGACCTTTAATAGATTTTGTATTTTGATGTCAGAAAAAAAGAGTATAATAATTACCGCTGCATTGTCCTTGTCTCCGGTCCATGTCAGTCACGAGAGTTTAACCAAGTCCGTGATAGATTCATTTGTAAAACTTGCAAGTAATCAGTTAAAGCGAACCATGTTTTTGCCTTATTCTGTCATTCCCTGCGTCATGGGAGTAACTCTACTTCTTCAAATTACAGCAATAAATTCAGTAAGTACTTTTAATTGATATAATTTTCAAAAATTATCTGCGTTATGTAGTGTTAAATCCTAAATAACTTCAAGTTTTTGCTGTTTTGGATATTTATTAGACGACAAAATTTTGGAAGTAAATCTAGTAATTGTTTTGGGCTTCATTTTTTTAAGGATCGCAGGTAGACCTTACGACCGATTAATAGCTAGTTAATCATATTCAACAAATGACATACAGTTAAAGGTGAAATGCCATTTTATATTTTTTCGCTTCGCTTAGCCGAATAGAAAACATTTCTGCTTGACCGGCGGTGGATAAAAAAGGAGGAGTTTTAAGACGGCTTTCTACAGTTTAGAGGGCGTAAATGAGGTCAGCTTTTAGGTCCTTTTAACTCTTTTGTAAAATGTTCAGAAATGTTTAATCTTTATATTATCACAGTTGGTTACAGCCCACTACCGACATATGCGTCATTTGAACAATGCAATTGTTGTTAGCTTTTAAAGTCAGGACTTAAAAAGGGATTTTAGACATTTTTGTATTTGGATACATTTTGTAGTTTACTTAATTGTTTTGCATAATGTATTAAATTAGATCTCAGTATTGAGGACCCTCTGTAAATAACTTTGATTTGTGACATAAGCAACCTCTATAGAGGCTATTATTGTCAATTTTGCTGTAAACAATTTATTTTTCCGATACTTTTGCAGGCGCAGCAACTCCTAAATGAATCATTCTGTGTTCCAATTTTCCAACCGGAACGTTTTGGTAGCGAGGTAACGTATTTTACGAGGGTTTTGCTTACTTTAAAGGAGAGCTCACTCAGAATTGTAAGAAGCACCCTTGCACTCAACTAAGTTTTTGATATTTCCAAACTCCTCAGCCAATGAAAAAAAAACAACAACAACAATCAAACGCGCACTTTATCGACTCTAAGTTGTCTCTCTTCGCCCGGTCACCCTGGCACATTATTTACCTACTAGAAGATGGTTTTCCATGTTCTATAAGAAAATAATGCACGCTTGAGGTCTATAAAAGCTGCTAGTGGATGCCCGAGCCGTAAGGCGAGGGCATTCAGCTGCTTTTATAGACCTCAAAAGTGCATTATTTTCTTATAGGACATGGGAAAACCATCTTCTAGTGGGTTTAGAATATAGCATTAAAAAGAGCACAGAACCTACAAGACTTGCGGCCGCTCACGGCATTTACAAACGCACGCAACATCGGTAAAAGTGAAAGTTTAGTTTATTCTTTTCTTTGGCGGCTTCTTTATAAATAAACCAAGATACCATTTCATTCATATTTCCTATTTATAGTCCTTTCTCCGGCTACCAAAAGATTCTCACAAAGCCGACAAATCTAGTTGAAATATTTACGCATTCAAGCCTACTTCAATTTCATTCAAATGAAAAATTTCCATGCGTTCGTTTCGCAGCAAGTTTTTCAAATTCGCCTCTAATTTCGATTTAAAAAGAACAAAAGTGGAGAGTTCTGTCTTCAGATTGTGGCTAAAAAAGGTTTCTTACCTCAAAGCGTTTCTAGAGTCCGGCTTGTTTTGCTAAATAATTTCCAATCAATTTCGGCAGTTCACGGCAAAATAGTGGCGTACACAACTCCAAAGAAAAACAACAAATTTCAACGATTCTTTCTTCATCTGTCGCTTCCTTTGGCACTGTCTTACTTCCATTTAAGCATGTAAAACGTTTCTGATAAAAACTTGCTGCTTTAAAGCATCATTCAAACAACAAAAGAAGAGAATAGAGGCGAAGTCGACGAAGTCGCGAATTCAGCGAAATTCGACAAACAATTCGCACATCCGGGGTACCGGGCTTCTATAGTTTTCAGCTATGTTCTATAAAAAATAATGCCCGCTAGAATTCCATCGCGCGTATACAGCGGCTATATTCTAAAATAACTTGGATATAAAGTCGACAAATGTTTTATCATGTGAACTCATTTGGTAACTAACGTTACAACAACTATGAAGACAAGTCACCTGCAAAGTTAAGTGATAGGTAGACATTAGGCCGAAATCTTTTAAAAATTAAATTGAGCGCTAAATTTATGGCGATCTTTAGCACCTATAACATGTCTCTCTTACAACCAAGTTAAGATTTTTCTGAACATATCCATTTCAGGGGTTTTTCAAGATCTTACACATGACTCCCTTATGGCTTCAGACGCATGCGTCTTTCATTAATTGTCAACATACAGTATCCCCTGCTCAAATGACATTCAATGAGGGTTCAGTAAATGAAGCGGCTCTCCTTAAAATTCCTTTGGTCGCTGCTGGAGTCCTGCAAGACTCAATTCGTTTGACAGTGGAGATAACTGCTGTCCACGATGTTCATATTGGAAACACATTTGACAGCGACATAAGATATGGTATCTCGGATGGAAGTCGATTCCTGGGCTTTGAAGCGTGCGATAAGGAAAATTATCCCGACCACGCTCCTTGTTATGGAGTGGAGGGTATCCCAGGAGTATCTTCTCTGTCGTCCATAAGACACATTGAGTACGAATCTCCCAGGACAAAGGACTTACACTACCCTGGTCAGTTTGTTTTCACTCTCAAGTTGGATGAGCGCTGGGGCTCATGCCACACCGCGCATGACGGAGGCTTTACCAAGGTGACTGGGTATAGTCACCGACTTATGTTCAGCAAGGGACTTTGTCTAGAGGTGTATAAAGGAGACAGCGGAGAGAAGGTCGGAATCAAGTACATTAAGGCAGTTGTCATGGAAACCTCAAGCTTTTAGAACGTAAATCCGCTTCCATTCATACACACAGAGATGTTTTGAAAACCATACTGTAGTAAAAGCTATTATCCAAAAATTGCAGTCTTTCTTGGTGTTGCTTTGTAACTGTTTTCCCTAGTGTCCCTGGGGGTGGGGGGGGGGGGGCACACCTGTCAATTTAGAATACGGAAGGTGTGTGCCACAAAGGTTCTAAAACCCTTTATTTAATGATAAAAAATAAAAAACTGTATATACAGACAAAGATGAAAAGAAACAAAGCCAAATCAATAACTTTATAAAACGCTTTGTTAATAGTTCAACCATGTGTCAACTGGTGGTTTAGTTTTATGGATGCTTTCATTGTGTTCAGTGGAGATTTACGCACTACAATTTTAGCGAAGGACCCCTATCTGAGAATTACACCGGGATCATAATGCCAAAAAGGCAAAGGAGACACCCTATCTGAGAATTACACCGGGATTATAATGTCAAAAAGGCAAAGGAGACACTCTATCTGAGAATTACACCGGGATCATAATGCCAAAAAGGCAAAGGAGACACCCTATTTGAGAATTACACCGGGATCATAATGCCACAAAGGCAAAGGAGACACCCTATCTGAGAATTACACCGGGATCATAATGCCAAAAGGCAAAGGAGACACCCTATCTGAGAATTACACCGGGATTATAATGCCAAAAAGGCAAAGGAGACACCCTATCTGAGAATTACACCGGGATCATAATGCCACAAAGGCAAAGGAGACACCCTATTTGAGGACCACACCCCTTCCTGTGGCACATACATGTTCTACCAATTACCGAGAGAATTCTGCTCAATGTCGAGAGGTATGGTCAATGACAGTATGGATCAAGAAAATGACGTAACGCAACGCAAACATTTTAATAAATCTTTAGAAACTGTCACAACTTTTCCAATAGAAGGAAACCGGGAAGTTCTGAAATGCCATTTAGAACATAAGGGGAGAAGTTCCCTACGAGCTTGTCACCTTTAAGCGGAGAAAAAGAGATCTTGTGAGCTCTCTTTCACACATAACATTTTTCATTGATTTTTTTTAACTCGACGTTAAAATTTTTATATATAATAATACGTTATTCAAGATCAAAGATCCGAGCAACGTGCTCGAGATAGCGTTCCGTATTTAACAATTAGACGGCAAGATCGAGGTTTCTATTTAACAATTAGACGGCGAGCTCGAGGTTTCTATTTAACAATTAGACTACGAGCCCGAGTTGTCTATGAGCGAATAGTCAACGAGGCGCAGCCGAGTTGACTATCGCTCATGGAAAACGAGGGCGAGTAGTCTAATTGTTTTAGTAGAAACTCTAAAGGATTGCAGTCCAAAACCTACAATATTGTGCACTTGGAAGACAAAAATCAAGAAAATTTACCGCTTAAAGAGCTACTCGCGCGCGCAACTGTTTTCTATCGGCGAATAGAAATCAGTGGGAGAACCAATCAGATTCGCGGATTTCCAATAGAACACAGCTGAGTTTCTACTAATTTACAATTAGACGGCAAGCTCGAGGTTTCTACCGGCTGATAGTTGGCGAGGGGCGAAGGCCCGAGCCAACTATCAAAAGCCGGTAGACACCCGAGAGCGAGCCGTCTAATTGTGTTAGCATAACCCACTGACCGATCTATTAAAGTCAGAATATCGCTAGAATTGATTTATTGAAGGTTTTGATTGATAAAATTCAGCGAAGACTACGCGCGCGCTCCGAGAGCCTTCTACGGATCGATAGTAGGCACCTGTGTAGCCAATCAGATCGCGCGATTACCAATAGTAGGTCAGTGTGGTTATGCTAACGGCTGATAGTTGGCGAGGGGCAAAGCCCCGAGTCAACTATCAAAAGCCGGTAGAAACCGAGAGCGAGCCGTCTAATTGTGATAGCATAACCCACTGACCAATCTATTAAACACAGAATATAGCTAGAGTTGATTTATTGAAGATTTTGAATGATAAAATTCAGCGAAGACTAAGTGCGCGCTCCGAGAGCCTTCTACGGATCGATAGTAGGCACCTGTTTAGCCAATCAGATTGCGCGATTACCAATAGTAGGTCAGTGTGGTTATGCTAACGTGGTTATGTTGACGTTTTTGATTGATAAAACAAAGCGAAAAACTGACTCCGTGCTCCGAGAGCAGTCTATCGATCAATAGACGGCACCTGTGTAGCCAATCAGATTGCGCGTTTGCCAATAGACGGCAGCTGGGTTATGCTAACAGCGAATAGAAAACAACGGGTAAGCCAATCAGATACGCAGATTCCCGCCACAACACTGTAAACACGGCCGACTAGTGTAGACAGTAATAATAATAATAATTTAATATTTATAGTGCGCAAATTATACTTGTAAAAAATGATCAAATTCGCAGTGTGGTTGTTCTGAATAGCGTAGATATAGGAGAAACGCCCACCCCCCTCCCTCCTGGGCTTATAGCTAAATAAGAAATAAATAAATAAATAATTAAATAAACATAAACAGAGACGAAGAAGTTTGTTCTTGCTTTTGTTCTTGCGCGATATCAATATCTCTAATCAAACACAATAGATAATACGTGAACTGGAAATAGAAAGTAAATAATCTATAGATACAGCACTATATTTACAAGCAAATTCGAACCTTAATGGTTGTTGTTCCTATCTTATTAATGAATAAATGTAAAGACGACCTGTATATACAGTCCTCTCTTGATACACTTAATTTTACAAACAAATACCTCCCCCCCCCCCAGATTGTATTATCAGACGACAGTTGACTTCAAAAGTCACTTGAACAAGGAACGGAGAATAAGGAGAAAAAAACGAGGAACACCACACCACATGGAAACAGCAATATCCTAAAAAGCACACGTCAAAAGTGCTATGAGTCGGTATTTCTTAATTTGAATTGAAGCTATTATTGTGCAGTGCCTCACTGAATAACACCTTTGGTGATTTAAGCTACCTGGACAAATAAAATTATTATTATCGCATCATTCACCGCTTGTGGTAGTTTTGACTGGAGTTTTGTAACACGAGTTCTTTATTAAGGGAACAGAAGTTAATCTGATGATTAATCTGGTTCAAAGTATACCAAACCTTTGAAATTCTTCAATGCACTTCTCCTACGTCTGTGAGAAGTACTGAAACCTCCTGATTTTGACTTTTCCTCCACGTTACACTAGTTTTCTTCGTGTTGGTGCTCAGTTGTGTTCCTCGATTTGATCGGAAAGTATCTTGACCAAGTTCAGTAACACTGCAAAGATTCGAAGGCTGATGTCCTGCTAGCCGTCTCTGGCTCGAGCGCAGGCTGAACATTCTCACCACAGACTTTCGAAACTCCGGCATTCTTAGACTGTACACAATAGGATTAACAAAAGAGTTCCCATAGTGAAGAATTTTGGAAAAATAGACAAAGTTGAAACTGAAATGAATTGATGAAAACACGAAGAGCACGTTGACAATAACGAAAGGAAGCCAGGCGGCCAGGGACGTGACTGTGACGATAAACAAGGTCAGAGCTAACTTGTTTTCATACTCGTTTGTCTTTTGTCGAATGTTCCTTCTTTTGGACTTGATTCTGTACCATATGGTGATGTATGAAACACTGATCACACAACAGAGCGCACTCAGCAGAGACATAGACACGTATGTGGTGATTTCTAAGGAATTTAGCACATAATTGCTGACAAGGCAAACACCAGCTGTGCTGAAAGCCACAACCCATATCAAGGCGACGGAAAACCAATAATTTCGGCGCTTAAGACCACGATAAGCCACAGGGACAACTGTGGCGTAAACACGCTCCAGAGAGATAACCGTCAATGTCATCACTGATGCAAATCCGAGAAGAACGTCCACCCCAAACAATGTTATTTCCAAAGCTTTTCCCCAATGGAGCTGCCAAAATGACAAGAAGCTTCCAAGATAAGACAAGTATAAAGGAAGAGGTATGGCACCGACCAACAGATCCGCAATGGATAAGTTAATGAGGAGTAGATATCTTCCTTTTTTAGAGGTCTTCCTTGTAGCGAATGCTAAAATTGTGATAAGATTACCAGCGATGATGATAAGGGCTTCAACACCGAAAGCCACGAACCATGGGCCTAGAGACACACTTGCTGTTCCAGGCAAAGAAGTCGAACTGTTGCTAGAATTCATTTTCCTTGAATTTGTAAAAGATCCCCTATAATGACAGTGACGGATAGTTAGCGATATTTTTTGTTGCCTTTCAAACACAGCGCTGTAGTATGATAAGTGCTGAGAAAAAATAAATAAATTAGTTACATCCGCCAAAAATAAACGACTTTCTCGTTGGTCATTCTCTAGTTTATTTCCATGTATTCAATATGCGAATTTACCAATATCAGGGCGAAACGAATATTAAAAAATTATAAATTTCTTACTTTGAATGGGGACAATATCTGACTTCTATTGCCAATTACTCTTTCAAATTAGTGATTTAATTACACAAAATACAGCCACGAAAGATATGAGCCTCCCTTTGTACAGCAATAGAGGCTATTAGCTGTGAAGCACAAAGTGTGAACAAAATTAAAATTACGGATGCATTTGGCCTTATTTAATTTCTTTCGATTCAAAGAGAGCGGACTTTTAGCAGAATATTAAAAAAAGGAAAGGTAAAAAACGAACAAATTGATTGGCATTAAAGAATTTTTAATTCTTGTTTGGCCAATCTCTGAATGTTGTCACTATTTGTTGTAGATCACTGAACACGCGGTCTTGTGTTTAAAATAATAGTCAACGAGAATTATAATATTTTTTAGAGTAGGCGGCTATACTGTTACAGTGCTACCCGGGTTTATTGCAATAAAAGCCTGAAGCATTATAAGTGACATCCTTTTTCCATAATAAAGATTTTCGTTTTAAAGCCGACAGGAAAAGTTTAGTGCAAAGAAAGGCATGGGAAATACCTACCTAGATAGAAAGGAAGTATCTTTAATTATTTTACAGCTGTATTCACAGTGTACTCGACAATATATTATTTCATCGAAACGATTTAGCAGCTTTCAAATGTTGTTTTCTTTAACCGTTTTTATTCTTATGGCATCTGGAAATTTCAAGATGACTCCAAACTCAATATTGTTCACTTCCTGTAAAACTACCCTGTATTTGCACTTTTGTGTATGGCTCAGTTTGCTGATAGTCGTTTGGTGAGACTGAGACAAAATTATACAATTAGCATACCTGTTCTATTTCAGTCTGCGGAGACCTGTAATCTATTTTATTTCTTTCATTACATTGCGCGTCCAACAATGTATCTCGAAATTAGAATATTATTCGACGAATTCTATGAATCTTATTTACAGTGCGCGAATCTTCTGGTAAAGTGCTATGCCGGGGGGGAGGGGGGGAGGAGAGATATTCGGAACGGGGGGGGGGGGGTATTACAAACCCGTAAATTTGGGATAGTGCGTGTGCCACAAAGATTCTAAAGCCCTGACCTACTTAGGATAGAAAACCCGCCACCTGGGGTGCTACCTCACAACATGAACACTTTAAGAAGTGTTGGCTGCGGAAAGATTAAAATCTTACCTTCACAAGGGAGCTTGAATTGTGGAGAGACCGGGTCACCACCAGACCTGCGTAAATTAAATGGAATTCAAACAACAAAAAGTAGAACTGCAGAAAACACACTCCTATAATTTACATTACTTAGCTTTCAAACCAATTTTCAGTTGACTAAACCAGTGATTACATATTTGTAAATAGATAAAATAAAGAACTTATTCTGTTTGCAATGTAATTCGGAACAATCTCACTCAACCTTACCATGCAAACATAGTGTAATCGCTTTAGCAAGTGAACCTATAATTAACTTTTGGCTTCGTTGTTTAATCCATTATTTTCCCCAAGGAAAACTCAAAACAACGGCGTATTTTTCATTAAAGATGTGGTAATTGTTCATTGTTAATGGGAAGTTTAATCGCGTTTGTAGAAATTTAGTTTTTAATTATCAGTGAACGATCAAATCAGTGTATACCACGAACGCGCAACTAAACAGCTTTTGTAATCACATGCACAAAAGTTAATCCAAACACTGATAAAAGTACACGGACTTATATTGTGCGCCACTCTTTGCTGGTTTCTCGCGCTTTATGAATATGCTTATATACGCCACTAATGAAAGCGACCAAGTTTTACCAAGAAGGATAAGAACGGCTCGTTGTAAAGTTTCCATCTTCTCAGAAAACGAAAATCCGCCTTGCTTATTTTTCCGGAGAGGATGAAGTTAATTATGAACAATTCGTTGATTTTCTAAGGAATGTGTTAATGAATATCCGGGAATGTTTCTCATTTGCTCTATTTTGTGAAATTTTTTTTAAGACTTTACAGCAACCTTTAGCATTCCGTTGATAGGGTTTAACAAACCAATTTACTGACATGTCTTAAAGTGAGCCAGATAATTCCGATCAGCTTTTAACTGAATATTTCCACCATCATTAATTTTGCTAATAATGCATTCAATTCCACTTTGTCCGTATCTTTGTTCTTCGATGAATACCACAGATTCACATGTCTAAAAGGCCGCGAGTATTGATTCCTTTTTGTTGTGTTTGAGATCTAGAACAAATTTGCGTTAGAAATGAAAATCGACCAGCTCAAAGCTGATAGTAGTATTTCCTACTGAGGGCAGCATATCGAGCATTGGTCTTCGCTAACAACTTTTCGTTGACTTTTACCTAGGATCTGATCTTTTTAGACGATTCACAGTTCAGCTAGCTAAGTCATAAAACCTGTAAATTTAAACTGATCAGCCTTTCTGTAGCGTGAATTCGTGCTGATGACTACTCACCATGTCCTCCCACAAAGAGATTTTAACCTAATTTTTCTAATCTGTGTGTAGTGAAAAACAGTAAAAATATGTCCTTAGGTTTTCTCCAAAACAGTCGAATATAGTGTTTACCTTCTTTGAGTCGTGATAAGTTTCTGCTCTTATTCTGGAATTCTCTGGTTGTGAGAAGACGCGCAATATATTAATTATTGTCGTTCATTCAACGCAGCAGTTGCCAAAAAGCTAAAATCTAATTACAAAAAATCTTTATCTACATCAAAACTTAGCCCGCCACTGACTGATTGTTGGTGTAAAGTCGACCTGATTGGCGAGGACAGATGGCCCACGGATCGCTCGCCGCGAGGTTTCATGCATCATCGGTCTAGGTTAATAGATCTAGGTTGAGCTAAAAATATTAACCTACTTGTTATCAGCTCCTATCGACTTTGATAAAACTACCAGTAAATGTTAAGAACGTACAAGTGCATATGTTGTCTCTACTGATGAGCTATTTACTTGATTTCTTTCCTGGAATACTAAATTAGCGCAGAAAACCTCAAAACTCGATGCCGTCTTACCAAAGATAAAAACACAAGTACATTAGTCAACATCAACCAATTCAAAGTCTGAGTAAATATCAATATCTTTTGAGTTTCCAGAGGTCAATCTAACCTTGTGAAATATTCATAACATCTAAATTTGCCAGTGATGAACAGTCATTAAAAAAACCTTCTACCTCTTAATTTTCATAAGAAAAAAATATTTCGCAAATTTTAGATATAGATAAAAATAAGAATAATACGGGCATATCTAGTACGGAAGCATTATATTGTCGTGATCATATGATACACCTTGTCCAACTTTAAATGGAATTGAAAGGTAAACAAGTATATGAAAGGTATTTCTCTTCCGTAATTATTGCAATCATTGTTTAAGCTAATGGAAAAGATTTAATGTTAACTTTTCACTGTAATTTTTAACTCAGTTTTTCTACTTTAAATAGACGGAAGTTTTACCTTAAACTTTAAACTGCAATAAAACTGTTCTCTTAAAGCAACTGAACCTATATCGAAGGATTGCTTTCAATGGCTTCATATGCCATGCCTTGAAATCGGTTCTATCGTGTCGACTGGACTGTGAGTTTTGTTTCATATTGAAATAAACCTTTAGTACGAGACGATCTTTCCGGATAAGTTTTGAATCAAAGACCGCACTCTGATGCAAAACAATCGTTATCTTTTAAAGAATATCACGTTTCTTCAAAGTACTATACATTATATCCCATACCTTGAACTGGTGATTGAGTTCGGACTTTTCTCGGGGACCTGTTGGAATTTTAAAAAGAGCAAAAAAAGACAGAATAAAGTTAGCATTTAACTGAACACACTTATTTCTCGCACTCCTTTTCTCGCTGTTCAACACGGCAGAAAAAGCCAGGTGTTTCAATATTTAGCAATGGTTTTGTTATTTGCTCCTTTCTTAACTAATTATTCTGTAGAACATTTGATTGAAAATATCGAAACTCAGCAAGATACTTTCAAAGTTGACAATCGTTTAAAATTAATCAGCCCCAAGTGAGATAAATGCCTTGTATTGAAAATCCTTAAGGTTTTAAATTGCTTCGGCCTTGAACTTAAAATGGTGCTGAGAGATCGAGTAGAGGCTTTGGTAATATAAAAAATCGACTGCGATTAATGAAGCAATGATATCGCTTAGTATTGTCAGGGACTGTAAGTACTCTTTATGAACGCTAATTATTTACCTATTTCCCCATCAAAATGTTCCGTGTCAGCCCTACGATTTTGCTATAATCTTGGTATCTCTGTTAACGAAGTAATTTTCGTATTTTTTTTTTAGTTTTGGACATCAAACTAAGGTCGATCTGTGCATTCCCTGCTAAGAATGCCTGCTGGAAAGCTAACCATGATAGCCGGAGAATGTTTCCTGGTGTTGGCGGTCAGGCCATGATATATCAATAAATGCCTTTGTAAATGTAAATAAAACTATTCCAGCGGCTAGATATAGCTACATACGGCGCAGTACAGGTAAAGGTAGCTTGATGGATATTTCTTCACTTAGTAAGCGACGTTTTGGCTCAAAACAGTTAGGAATCAGATGTAACGAGCAGGCTTTGTAACAGACCACTTTACTATATCGATTGCACCGTCACACGTACAAAGCAAACCCGAATATGGCGTGTACGCTATTTCCAAATTGGAGTTTTGCGTCTTCTTCACATCGAGTCCTGGTGTGAAACAGTTAAAATTAAGAAGTATTTGATTTGCATGAAAATGAATGGCAGCTAGTAAAACTCATTTTCATTTAAAAAGTTTTGCACCAGGTCCCGTTTTGAAACGAAGACAAAAGGCAATTAGGAAATAGGCTATTTTTGTTTGATACAATTAAGCATACTGACCAATCACACGAATGTAAATAATCCGATCAGCCAATAAGTAAAATAGACCATTCCAAAGCGAAAGCAAAGTTTTGAGTGTTTTATGTCGCTCTTGATTGGTTGTTCAAACAGTGCCAAGGCGACGAGTTTGAAAGAAATATCATCTGAAATTTTACTCAGACAAACAAATGATGTGACTGTCGCACCACACAGAACGATAAAAAACCGCCAATTTCACAACATGTGATAATTATTTTTTATTCTTATACAGAACCGGTTTCTCGCCGATGATCATCGGCAATGTAATTCAGCGTGTATATATTATAAAGTAAGTTTGTTTGTATGAATAAGGACTATGTGTCCAGTAATTTTAAACAGATCAGGTTGTTACGATACGTTGTTACCCTATACCAGACCATATTCAGTTGGTGATACTTTATTTATAAATCAGAAAGGTCTTTCTTAACTATCTTAATCATTTGTTATCTAAATTTGGGTTCACCTGTTTATCCTACCTTGTGTGGGAACCCTGATATTTCGATGAGGCACTCGTACTCGAATTTCAAATATTACTTACTTCAAATTGGAATGAAAAATTGAGAAAACACGATTAAAAACTTACCACCAGTTTTGGCGAGCGCTAATTTGGGAATGAATAATGAAAGATTCCATAATATGAGCCATACCTTGTGGAGACAAAAGCTTCAATGATTCACTACTCCTTCTAACGCAGGCCGCTTGCAGTTCCGAATAAAAATGATTTACCTTAGTGACGTTATTGGACGGCAGAACTGTTGTTTAATTTCTCAAAATACTCTGTTTAAAACTGTTGGTAGATTCCAATGTTGGCAAACCGTATCAATCTAGAGCCACAAATATCACAGCTACCTGTTTTAAGTGTGGGCATTTCACGCTGCTTATGCATATTTTATGTATAGCAAATCAAAACAGCAATTAGCAATTACTTTCATTTTTTATTAATTTAAATAATAACGTCGATGGTAAACCAACAGTGCCTCATTTATTATTTTAAATGCATGTGACCTGTGCAATGCAGGCTATGTTGGTTTTACGCACTTGCATCAATACGTCGATGGGCACAAGAACGTATCGTCATCTATTGGAAAGCATTTTCGCGCGGAACATTCTCTGACGGGTGTGTGTTTTTTGGGTGTTCCTTAACGATCTTAAAAGGAATTTTCCAATTTTAAATAAATGCATAAACAAGTTTAACTGTCTCACACCGACTCAATACGGCCAAGGTTTTTATATAATTAGTTTTGATGCTTTTTATTGTTTTTAACACCTTCTTTGTAAAATTCTTTTTAAATGTATTTTAACTTATTTCTTCTTCTCTTTTCATATTTCTTACACTTTTACTATATCTATGTTCAACATTTAATTAGTAAAAAAAAACTAGCTTACCCTGCTTACAAAATATCAAAAGAGAACAACAGTTAGAGGGGATTGTGGAAGTTGCCAATATGCGCCTCTATACTTGCATACCTGGGGTAATCGTTTGTTTTTTAGTATGCGTTCTGTTTAGTATGGTTTTCGTCAGCATTGTTTAAAACTGGTAAATAAACACAATAGTTTTCATGTTTTCCTCAATATTCCTACAGGTGTTTTAGACGCAAACAATGGGCAGAATAAGGATCGATGACTAGTAAATTTTGTTTTTAATTATAACAATTAAATTTCCAACGACAGCCATTGAGAGAACCAGTGTTATATGTACATACGTATTATTTTTTTATGTAGAAAAAACAATTAAAATGCACGGCGCGTACTTCGATAAAGGACACTTTTAATAGGCCAATATATCGATTGTTTCTGTAACCTACGAAAATGAAGCGTTTTAAAATACTAATCGGCTTACCTTACTTTAGTTGAGTGTTTTTTTTTCTCTCCTGTGTGGTCCTCGAGCCAATTTATGTCCATTCTGCGAGTTTTAATAGAACTGGTTCTCTCTATATAGAATGGTCATCATCGGTTCAAAGACCACACAGGAGATAAATTAGTATGTGCACTTTAAATTGCCTTCTATCTTAGAACTTCATTATCATTGGCTGCCTGCTCAGATAGATCACCCCTGGAAATTTCGTAGAACTTATTAAGCACTTTTCTGCTAGCAGTGGAGATATTTGGTGGCCAGCAGCCTGTCGTTCGAGTCTTGTACCATGCATCATCATCATCATCATCGTCATTTATTAGCCATATAACAATAATATAACAGTAGAACTAGTTATTAAGGCGAGGAGACCTCCTATAAACCACCAGGCTTATAGGGAAGGCCACCTCAGTTATCAATTTATATGATCCACTTGTGGTAAGCAAACTGCTCTGCGCCAGTACTGCTTGGGCGTGTCTGCTGGTACATTGACGCAGTGTTCCTGGCTACATGTACAGCTTTTCGCAGCATTCTACGTTTCTATAGCACATCAGTCGGCTGCCATTCCCATTGCACGCCCATAAAGATCGTCCCAAACCATCGGTTCAAAAAAACGGTTACAGAAAAACATCACAACGGGTAGAAATTGCACGAATTTTCCTTTTGCATTTTGTTTATGATGTAAAAAGAATCGAAATCTGGGAAATTCTGGTACGCAATTGCGTATTTACAATACAATAAAATACAATACAATTTTATTGTCCATACGTGGGACGAGGTCTCCCTCAATGTCCGAGCCAGAGGCTCATGTATAAAACGTAGGACTAAAACTAAAATACACTTAAGTATATGCTATTAAAAATCTAAAAAATTTATCCCACCTATTAAAAATAGAATGAAAAACAAGAACAAAACTAATACCACCCCCATCTCCTTACCCCATATGTATAATTAGTTTAAATCAATGGATCAAGTGATAAAATATATATATATATATATATATATATATATATATATATATATATATAATATATATATATAAAAACGCAAAAGGATGAAAAGATAAAAATACATCAAAGGGTTAAAATATAAGTAGATCTAAGATAAACAATAGCTACATTTACAGCTTGTCTTAAAATTATCAAAATTAAAAGTGTTCAACCTTTTGCGAAAATCGTTTAAGTCATTGTGACTTTTATATTTTCAACTTATCCTGCTAATATTTTTCATTTATTTTTTTTTTGGTTGTTGGCGGGCGGTATTTCTACAAATCCTGCGATCTGACTTGTTCCCGGAGCGGGCGGTATTCTCCCATCCGGCCCGCTCACAGCGGGCGGTATCCGTTGCGAGTGAATTTTCCGCGCGAAACTGATCATTTTGCAGTGTTGTACGAAAGAACAGATGAAAGATTTGCTCTGCAAAATCGAAATGACTGCCCACCAACCCTTGTATTTGTGAAAGGACAAAATAAAAGTGGAATTAAAGGCCTCAAAGTTCTTCTAAAGGAGAGTATTCATTTCTTTATCGACAAAATCGAGTTCTAGTTTCGTAGTTTGTGGTTGTTCTGTGCATTTCGCAATCCTTTCACGCCACTGCAGTAAGGTAGGTAGTATTTATCACCGTATAAACTGTTACAAACATTTTTGACATGTATACAGGTTAACTATGAAATACCTATGTTAACGTTGTAATTTTAAATTGTAAAGTCATTTAATACTTACAAATGTTACATCGGTTTATGTTCTAAAATACATATGACACATGCGTTTCTTTTTTTAATGTTCGAAACCATGCGACGACATGTCGGACCCGAAAATTAAAAATATCACAATCAAAATGACCGAAAACAAACAACGTATCATAATATGTACTTTACATTCTCTCTCTTGAAATAGATAAATAGAAATTAAAAAAGTAGTAACAGGACGAGAATAGTAACGAGAAATAGGGAATTTACAAAAGAAACAATTAAATTTTCAATTAAAAAACTTCCCTGAAGTTAAAGTTTAAACAATCTTGCAATTGGACTAAAACATGTACAAACAGACCATATAACTAGCTAGAATAATATTTCCATAATCATGGTAAGATCAAGAAATACCATCCGTGGATCACGCCTTGGATCAACTGGCAGTCCAGAGTGCTGGCTATTTCACTACACTCGGGATCAGATCAAAGAAGGTAATGCAAGGATTAAAATATCACCAGTGTCTTGATGAGACTTGATATCAGGGACCTCTGAATCAGCAGTCTAACCAACCGACCATATGACCCCAAAAGCCATTATCCTGTCAAAAGTCTGCCTTTCGAATGCTTGCCTCTGTAGTTGTTTAAAAAATTTGACGTCAAAATCCCCATTTCTATTGCTGTGGTATCTTTTGATAAACGTGCTATTTGAGCCTGAAGCAGCACGGCTTTATCACTGTTAACCAATTGAGGACAGCAGAAGATTCTTTCAAAAGCTTTTCTGAACTCTGTGATCCTCAAGGAATACACAAAAACATTTGCGCACGAGTTTCCGTAGTGTAGCAACTTCGTGAAATAAATAAGCGTCAAGCTAACTGAGAACGGATGCAGTTGGTTGACGATATTTAAAATCGTAAACGGAAGCCATGCAGAAAGAGAAATTACCGTGACAATCAGTAGTGTGACAGTCAGACGTCGCTCTTGTAAAGCTGCGTTACGGAAGTGAGATGATACCTGGCGATTGTTCACTTGAATCCAGATGACTAAATTTGCGAGTACAATTGTAATGCAACACAGAGAGAGAATAATTACGGAACTATAGAAGAGAAATCTCAGTGATGGTAAAGTGTGACTCGTAATAAGTCCAGCAGTTGTAATAATGCAAGCTATAAACCATACTAACACAATTCCCAACACGTAGAATCGTGTTTTCATCACTCTGTGGCGCAAAGGCCACAGAGTGGCGCACAATCTTTCTAAGGATACTAAGGTAAGTGATAAAATTGATGCAAGCCCCGACATAACATCTAATGCCTTGTAAACGGACGAGGGAGTTCCTAAATTTGCATACCACAGTTGACCCAACCCACCAATGAGGTACACGAACATCGGGATGGCGCATGCGCCTACTAGGATATCCGCTGCTGCCAGGTTTATCAGAAGATACGAACTACGTCTGTGTAGTTTCCCAGTGTCAGCAAATTTTACGATGGAGAATATGTTACCAGCAACGATCCCAAGAGCCTCAGTTAAGAAGAGCACGGACCAGACAATTGCTTCACTTTTTGGTAGCATAGTCCCTACTTTAACAAGACAGCAACGCTCGTCTTCCTCTATTGAAAAAAAAATATTAAAAAAATTAGTGACCCCTTTTACTAGTGAAGGAAAATCTCTTGTAAATTGCATTACGCTCGGCGACCTACCTACCTACTCTACCTACCTGGACCTACCTACCTACCTACCTACCTACTTTTCTGCCTGCCTGCCTGCCTGCCTACTTGTTTACTTACTTAGGGGTTTAGAGTATTAACGAGGAACAGAATCGAGAAACTTTTATTTTCTTTTGACTCATAAACTATTTGGTTTTTTGGGTAAAGCAAACAAAATAATATAATGGTTTATGGATGTTTCTATGGTCATTCGAACATAAGCGATACCTTTTGCTCCGATAATTTACGGGAAAAAAATGTAGTTCTAGTAGGAGGGTTTTAACATATTTGTTTTAAACAAATAGTTTCGCGCGGATAGAATCCGATTGCGTGTTCAGGCTAGGTTTCTTCTTTCTAATAAACAACATTTCGTAAATCAAGCAGTCCAGAAACTATTTGTTTAAAACAAATATGTTAATTGTGTAAAATTGTAAAATGTAAAATTTTTTTTTGTTTTTTTTTTTATTTTTTTTTTTTTTTTTTTTTTTTTTTTTTTTTTTTTTTTTTTTTTTTTTTTTTTTTTTTTTTTTTTTTTTTTTTTTTTTTTTTTTTTTTTTTTTTTTTTTTTTTTTTTTTTTTTTTTTTTTTTTTTTTTGTGGGGGGGTGAAACATCACACCTCTAACCGCATATATAACACTGTTGAACCATTACTTTATTTGTCATTTGAAAATGATGTTAGGATGACATCGAAACGTTGTGTCTTACTGCCGCTTATTTTTATTGTCAAATGTTTATCAAAATTTAGTCTTATTCGAATTTTAAAAGTACCTTGTTTCCGCAAGTTTGAAGAGAAAAAGAAACGGACAAAATCACGTTTGCGCGTGCAGTAGCCCTGTACATTGTGTGCTTCTCCCCCTTCTTCATTTCGGTCAATTATAATTTAATAATTTATTAATTTACCGCGCGCGTTATCCTAAAGCTTTGATCCGTCAACGTTAATTGAAAAAGCTGTATATTTTACTCGCCTACGAGGGAAATGTCGGGAAATAAAAACCATGCCCATAAACCGAGAGGGTCCATTCTTGGCTCGGTTAGCAGGAACACTTCCCGATACAAACGGCTGGTAAAAGATGGCTTGGGGAGAAAGAAACCCTTCATCAAGGTCCTAAGTGACTAAACACACATGGTACAGTAACAATGTTCCCATAGAAACTCGAATTCATGGGTTAATTTTTTTTTCAATTTCAAATTAGACAAAACTCTAATATAAATATCCACCAAACGATGTCTGCTTTCGAAGCGTTCTGAAACGAAATGTTGTATTTCTTCCCATAGTAAATGGTTTGGGCCAGAAGAATATTAGTAAATATATGAAAGACGTGTCTGATTTATATGTCATATACTATCATTACGTCATCTAATCCATTTCCCTCTTCTTCTCCTTGGGCTCCCTAAAATTTTTTTTTCCTTTTTTTTTTTTTCAGTTGGCAAGATGTCCATATTCCATACTTCATTATGCAAAAATCCAGCTCTTTGGTCAATCAAAGCAATCGCCCAATAGACACCGTTATGAGAACAAAGCAACACACTGGCCTACGTTTTATCCCCCTGCCTCGCATGGGATGCTGGTCCATCGCAGGATTATTTATACGCCTGGCCCCAGTTGTTCAATGGGTGGATAACGTTATCCACCGGATAAATCACTATCCGGTGGAAAGCGAGGTGGGTTTTGTATGACAGTTATCAGGGGCGGATCCGCGGATCCCCAGGATTTCAAAAGGGAGGGGGGGGGGGGGGGGCTGGATGGCAGACCATTAGGTGCCTAACCCTCACCTTAACCCTAACCCTAACCCTAACCCTAAGTAGCGGCAGACGGCGAAACGTGGCGTAACAACAACCAGACATGAGCGAGAGCTAATTTTTCTTTCTTTATTTATTTTCTATTTTAAATAAAGTGACATTTCGAATTTTTTTTTACTGAAAAATGGGGGGTGGATATCCACCCTATCCACCCCCCCTGTATCCGCCCCTGGTTATCCACTAGATAGTGATTTATCCAGTGGATAGCGTTATTCACCCTTTGAACAATCTGGCCCTGGGTGGAGAGAGGCACTGTGAGGATAAAGTGTATTCTCTCCCCCCACCCCCCGAAAAAGACCCGGCGAAGCTTGAACTTGGAGCGCTTGATCTGGAGTCGTTCTGAGTCCATGAACACTCATAATTCATAGCTGCTCTTATGATTTCCTCTAAGGAACCATTTGAGAGTTACTGCGCATACTCGGTAATCCGGCAGCACTGTCATTTTACTGTCATTCGACACAGTCTTTCTCTCCCCACTGGGTCAAACAAATACTTCCCATGATGCCAAAGAGGTGGCGACTGAGAATGGCTAAAGAGTTTCCTTTCGCGGAAAAGACGTTGCCCACGTGCACCGGCGCAGGCTGGATTTTGTCAAAAAGAAACTGTATTGGAGGTATTTTACATATCTCTCAGAAGCAAGTATCTCTCGTCTGGAAGGGTTTTTGTTGAAAGTTGATTACAGCTCAAAGGTTAGTCTTGTATATCCCAGCTTGAAGGCTTAAGCAATGTTGTTGCGTGATCAAAACAAACGAACGAGGTTGAAAACAAACTTATATTGATATTTTACTCGTGCAGTGAACATTTTTGTCTCTTGCTAACAAAACAAACAATTAAAATTTTATCAAAATCAAAGGAAAGAGATTTTAATTTAAAAACTGCGGGGTATTCTTGGAATGAAAGATGCTTCTGTCCCTGGGGAAAGAAACTTTGTCTCTAAAACTTGTGCATATGCAGACCTTGAAGTAAAAATTATGGTCTTCTTACTCAATAACCACATAATATGAAATTTACTAACTGGTTTGGAATACTTTGAAAATTTTGGGTTGTTTAGGGTATATATATATATCGGGAGCGGTAAAATATTAATACAATATTAATATCAATTTTGGGTTAAATTCATGAACTTAAGTTGTGCTGAAACCTGAATTAAAGAATTCTCCAAACAAACATCTAAATACTTCAATCCTTACCGTTTTCACTTTTGATATGATTTCATTTGTACACCGTACACAGAAATGCTTTTTGGCAACAAAAATCAAGTACCAGTTGTGAATGCGAGAAGGTGCTTTTCCTTTTTGTATCTCGACGTTACGTATTATAACGAGAAAAATATTATGAGTTTTTATCCAGACATCTGACATAAAAAAAGGTTTCTCAGTTTTGCTTACCAAGATTTGCCTTGATCCAGTTAGTTGGAATATGGGTCGGCAACTGCAAAGTATGACCATACACGGGGAGATATAAACATATACGTGTGGTATTCAAAAATGTAAATTACTGTTAGAAGCCACAGGAGCCCAATGTAATTTAACAAGCTCGGAAGCAAACGAAAATAATTAAAAATCGTCGGAGAGAGCTTCTCCAATTTCGAGTCCTGAATAACCAATAGCGCGAAGATTATTAAATACATTCTCTGAGTGAAATGAAAGATAAATAGATTGATAAGAAAGAAAAGATGACAATGTCAACTCTCTACAATTCATCAATTCACAAGTTTCAATTTGAAAAGGCGTCAATTTGAATTTCGTTCTGATAACGTTGTAGTCACAGAAGCAATAAAATGCACAAAGTGGAATCTGTAGAAAAAAAAGTGTAGATAAATTTGTTTACTCTTTATGAAATTTGGTGGTCGATTTTTGGTCAACAGATTTCGAATACGCAACAAGGCAATATAACATAAAACAATCGATCGAACTATTTTAGCCATCTGCTTCTCTGGTATACATTAAGAATATTACAATTTGTTTAAGAATAGAGACGTAAAAAGCAATTTCAGATTATGTTGAATGTCTACATTCTGATTGGCTATTAGTGGTTCTGTTTGTTTAAAGCGAAAGAGCAATGACAAAAGACGCCACTGAGAATCCCAAACTTATTTCCGAAATCCTTTTGACAATCAATTGTTCATTTTGTCTTAAATCGATTTCATCACCGAGTTTCATTTCAAACGCCTCGCTAATGACGTCATTAATGACTCATTCAGAACTGCTTTTTTAACATTTCAGCATTGACTTATTTTAAAAATCTCTTTTGCCACTGAGTGTGGATTTGCTCCTTGAAATTGAAAGCACACTCTGTAACAAGGAGGCGACCATAGAACGATATCAACGTCTAGCCTTGCTTGACAAAAAAAAATATTTATTTATCCTTTTCAAATCCAAACGTGAAAAAAAGGAG
The DNA here is from genome assembly GCF_052425735.1 of Oculina patagonica. NCBI lineage: Eukaryota > Metazoa > Cnidaria > Anthozoa > Scleractinia > Oculinidae > Oculina > Oculina patagonica. The sequence continues at coordinate 64,369,296 of NC_135761.1, forward strand.
AAAGGAAGCTTTGACAACTAAAGAGAAAACCAAAAATAATGTGTTCAGAGGATTATATTTTTCACTGCAATTAAGGGGAACAAGGACAGGAATAATTGAAAAGAGGAAAGGTCCATTAGCTTCGTACAAAAATTGCATCTTTCACTATAACCAGTCGGCTATTTTTTTTATTTTATAGATATATAGATACTGGGATTAACGCACTAATGGTGCGAATATAAATGAAAAGGAAATTTCAAAATAACGATTTACACGCTGACAATAATGTAAGATTGTACGTACCAAGATCGCTGACGCTGAATGTAACTAAACAAACAAACAAACAAACAAAAAACCCGCAATTACAATATGCAAAACGCGGACTTTTGCTGTTTTGAATATCTCAGAACCTTCACTATGTTACGAAATCCACTATAAAAAGTGCCCGCATGAGTTTAATTCAACCTTTAGTAGACTATGCATTATAAACTAAGTCGTTCGAAGACTCATTCACTCGTTTTATGACGTACGTGGATAAATGTAAATTAAAATAAATTAAATCAAAGTAAATTTCACTTATAAATCGAGTTCGCGGTCCGTAATGCAAACTTGTTAAAAATTCCAACTGGCAGGAGGCTGACCAGTTGGCTATTAACAAAGCGTCGAGGAGTTCAATTTGGGGCCACCGAAGACAAATCCAACTAGCGGCAGGGAGGAGGATTTGAACCCGGGACCTGCGGATTACAAATCCAGCGCCCTACCCACTAGGCCACGCTGCTCCTTGAGGCAATGTGGGGCGTAAATAAAGTCAGGGTCGTAGCTAGCAAGAGGCAAGACAAAACACTTGCTTCATCTAGATTTTAACCCAAAATTAAAAAACCAAGTACGTTTAGTTGGAAAAATAACTCCCAGTTAAGAACAACATTGATTTTTCTCAAGAAATCTTATGAAAATGCCAAAAAAGTGTTTCAGAGCTTCAAGATTTAAAATGTTCTGGGGTCATACCCCAGACCACCTTAGCAAGATCTTGTTCCGTCTATGCTAAAGTCTTGTTTCGGCAATGAAAGTTCAATTTTTAATTAATTTATTTAATTGGGGTAAATAATAAAGATGGTAAATTTTAAGCTCGGTAATAAATAATAAAGATAAGATGTTCTACATGACACGAGCATGGGACAAAGAAAAAATTCTGAGTCCACGACGGGAATCGAACCCATGGCCTCCCAGATACCGGTTTGGCGCTCTAACCAACTGAGCTACGAGAGACTCGTTGTGAGCTGGGCCATTTTACTAGGTTGATATGTGACACGCGTCCTGCATACTGCTAGGATCAGCAATGTCGGATTCATCAAGTTTTTGTAGTAAATAATAAAGATGGTAAATTTTAAGCTCGGTAATAAATAATAAAGATAAGATGTTCTACATGACACGAGCATGGGACAAAGAAAAATAATTTATTTAATTGTCTGCATCTTCGATTGCTTCACATACGGTGAAGCTTTTATTCGGTCATCACCAAGTCAGTAACCGGCAATTTTTATACTGTAACAATGATGCATGATTATTATAACAGACACGATTTTCCATTTGCTAATTGCCAATTTTTTTAGTTGTCCTTTCGCATTTTTCAGACCCCTATAATACCTCCCCCACAACTGTATCCTGTTTGGCCCAAGCCCGACATGTCACTCGTAGTCTCTCCTTCTTCTTCTCCAGCAGAAAAAAAGCGTTATATCATAAACGTTTGAAAGCCAATTCCGTTAAAAATTTACAGAGATATTGGGAAATGATGGAAGCGCAAAAGGATCGTTTTTTTATTGAATGAATCGCGCTCTGTGGCAATGCTTTAAGCCATTGAAGTTAACTTTTTAAAAACGTAGCTTTGTGTCCGAGTTTTCTGCTGGAGAAGAACAAAAAAAAAGCTATTTTCCACTCAGTGATAAGTCAACAACAGTTTTTTGTGTCATATCTGACTCGGATTTTTTAATTTCAAGTTTCATTGATAGTTAAAGGCGAAAAATTTATTTTAGAATTCGAAGCCTTCATTCTTTTCCACTAAAGTTTATTTAAAAATTTGGTGTCACGTATGCATGAATTTTCTATCCGCGCTGAATTCTTGGACACAAAATTGCTTCTTTTTACGCTTCCAAAGCCTTCCCGAGCAATCACAAATGCAAAGATAGATTCTGGAAATTTTGCTAATTTTATTCCACGGGCTTCTGTAGAAAGAACAATAAAATAAATAAATAAAATAAATAAATCAACTTTGTTCCTCGCGAAGCGAGGCCGAAGGCAGAGCGTGGCGGGGTGTATAATTTTGTCCCTCAAAGGGATCAGGCGGGATGAAATCTCGTGTGGAGTTTACGGTCATATATATTTATATATATATATTTGTGAGCTTGGTGTGTGGCGGAGATGACGTCACACGGCCGCCGCGCGCTGGTGGCCTAATGGTAAGGCGTCGAACTTGAAATCAGATCTTCGGAACTGAGGTCGGGGGTTCGAATCCGGCTAGGGTTTTTTTTTTTTTTTTCTTTTTTTTTTCTTTTTTTTTTGTGGGTTCGAATTCTGAGCCTTTCACTTTTATCGTTTTTCTTTTCGGATTAAAATAACATTGATCTCCACATAATACTCCCTCAACGCCTATTCAGGCTATAAATCTTTCATCGCCATCAGGGGCGCGCGGGCGGAGGCTTCGAATCCTCCTGCCGTTCGTTCTTCTTCTTTTTTTTAATGCCATCAAATAAATGTCCAAAATGCGACTATCCAATAATTTGTCGATGATTTTGAAAATAGCCTGCGCTTCCCAACGCTTTATACCTCTTTACGAACCAGGAAAATCCACCATCTTCAAAGCGGAGAAGACCCTGGGAACGAGGGTGTCGCGGTCATGCCCGTTGAAATTTCTAACAAATATATCTTTCTGCCTACTGTGGAAAATTGAATATGTACAATTAAATAAATGTTCAACTTCAAATAATCCACTCCTTATTTATAACACCCCCCCCCCCAACCCAGAGCTTCGCGAGGCCCTGCGAGTCACGTATTACTAGTTTTACGAGGGTTGCACATAACAGTCTTTCGACTGACAAACCTGTGGCCCTCGGATTCCCGATCGAATTGCAGACAATGCAGACAGCGCTTTGCTCGTGTAATTATCGATGCAGGAACATTGCTAAGCCTGTTCATAAATATTTCGCGCATTTTCGGTAACAGTCGTCACACTTCGTGCATACACTTTTCATAAATGTATACCGATGAGCGGAACCTGTCCCCGCGACCTTAAAGGTCAAATGAACCACTCGACTTTCTTTGTTTTACCATTTTAAGTAACCAAACACTAAAACAATCCATTATTAAGTTAACTTAAGGAAAAATTTTACCTTCTGAGCCTTAAACCGCGGACTACAGCAAAAACGACGAAGATTTTCGAAGGCTCCACGAAATAGTTTCCAAAATGACCGCGCGCCGGAATGGAAGGAATAGAACGAGCTCTGAGTTTTGTGACGTCATAATTGGTCATAATTGAGACGTCTGGAAATTTTATAAAATAGTAGTAATATCGCTACTACATTGAAATCTAGGAAAGAACACGAAGTGCTTGGGCTAAGAGCTAAGCTTTTGTTCATTGATTTGTTCGTACTCGGGAGTATGCAATAAAAACACAAAAGCTATTTGTAAAAAGATAGTTTGGCTTAAAGAAGAAGGATATTTCTCAATTCAAACTCGAAAGCACAAGGTATCACGAAGTGTAAAAATCATGATGAATAAATTGTCGTTTTCAGCCGATGAAAAAATCTGCATAAATACAAGGTGTTTATCAACCTTTCCCACGGACAGAGAGAGTTGTGACTTTTATTACCCGTTTTCGGTTCATATCTTGGCCACAAACACGTAAGTGATATTTAGCCTGTGCATATCATTTAGTGTTGGAAATTTACGGTTGTCAACTCAACATAAATACCACCTCAGAGCATAGTTAGTGGAGGGGACTTCCTTACTAACTATGCTCAGAGGCTTAATTTCATAAAAAAAACCTCGTGCACGCGTGAAGGCTTTTTAATATTGGCGAGGATATTGAACCAACGAATTAAAATTCTCATTATGCTTGACAAGCTATTTCAACAAACTAAAAAGTGCTAATGAATGATCATAACAAATATTTGAGCTAGTTCAAGACCGTTTTTAAAAGGTACAAAACCCTTTCTTCCATCGTAATTTAAGATCTTAGAGCAAAACAACTGTGACGTCATAATTGGTGTTTCCGCGACCTTGCAGGGAAAGAGGTCGGTGTTTTCGACAATTTCCGAAAAGTTTTCCCCAGCGTTCCACGGTTATGAAGGCCATTTAAGCAGGAAGCTCCACTCAAAATGATTGCTATTTTACAGGTTACACTTAACACGTGGAATATTTCTTTGCAGAAAACTTAAGATTCTTGGCCAGGAATCTTCCTGAGCTTTAGCGTGAGATCTCTTCTCCCCTCCCCACACCAAGAAAGGATCACCGGACCATTTGCCAATTGGGCCGCTGGAAGAGGCGTAACAGTGAGGTGTGTACGGGGGTTCAATAAAATGTCCCGCTTCAGGGTAACATAAAGTAGAACACAAATGTTCTTTACCATGGTTCTTCAAACGATCAGCTGTTTGTTTCACTTGGAAGTCGGCATTGCAAACAAGGTCGCCAGTTCCATAAATTAACAGAACAGGACAAGAAATGTTCTCAACTGGGGTTACAGCTGAGTACTTATCGGAAACCTTAGGACTGTAACTGGTGTCTGTTGGAATAGCGTGACGCCAGATTTGACCCTCCTCTGTCGATAGTTTCTTGCTATTTTCGAGATGAATTATCTCTGATACCTTCCCCTTGTATGTAAAAGGCGCAGGAAAAGCAACTATGTAAGGCGAAATGGCCACAATGGCTTTGACTGGATCCATTTTTAGGCTTGCCATTAACAAAGCAATCCATGCACCATAGCATGCAGCATGAACACCAATACCATGTGGCAAGACTTTAGGATGATTGCTGAGCCAGTTAGCTGCCTCCTCAAAGTACTCCATGTCGATGGTTGGTGGAAACTCTGGTAGATCGTCATAGCCCATGTAAGCCAATGCAAGAGTAGCAAATCCGTGAGATGCCAGAAGCGAAGCTCTGTATTCATAAAGTCCACCAGTTCCACCAAACAAATCAATTACACCTGTCAATGAATTTAGTAGTACTTAAGGTTACTATTGCTTGCAGCTACTTATTTTAGCGAGTTGGGTGAAAATTGCTAAATTTAGTTCTCGCTAAAATTTGTCTTGGTCAAATTTAATACTTGTTAAATTTATATACTCCCCCCTCCACCGCAAAGAAAAAACAACAATAAACAAAGTCGACTTGAAAAACCCTCAAGAAATGGATGTCGGTAACTTTGTTATTTCTGGCAATGAAAAAATGCAAATGTTCGTTCAATTTTAAGTGAGTTTGTTCTTTTAAGGCTGGTTCTCATATAATCGCTCCGATCGTTTCTATCGCCTCTGTCACTTCAAAAAGTTTTCTTGCGATCGGGGCGATTATATGAGAACATTACACAGATGATCGCTAACGTCTGCGGCGATCGCTTGGATCGCCCGTGTTCTATACTACTAGCTTCTCTTTCACTTATTCGCCGTAAAACAGCAATAACTGAGAAGATAGGAGGCCACGGGTTTTTCTCTTTCATTGAAGGCTGCCATTGTGTTGGATCTTGGACTAAAATGATTGTTTTTCTTAGGTCTTCGCACATACCAGGCGATTGGGACGATCATATGAGAACCCCCGTTCGCTTCCAATCGCTTCGATCGCCTACGATCGTCTCAATTTTTGCGAGCGATCGATGCGATAGAAACGATCGGGGCGATCATTTGAGAACCAGGCTTTACTGAACATTTATTCCCATCTTTGCAACAAGTTTATAAAGTGCTAGTCAGCCACACCTTTGTTTTTGTTTACACACGAGAATTTCGGTATTACATTTTTCGCGAAGCGAGTCTAAAGGAAAAAGATCAATTTGAAACTGCTAAAAGTAATTAAACAGACTTCAAGTGCAATAAGATTTCGCTTCGCCATACAGTTTTCATAACTTCGACGGCATCGAAAATGGCGGAGGCTGACTAGGATACTCTAAGTTCAACTGATAAATTTTCACTCCAAACAAACAAAAGAATGATAGAATAACTAGTCAAAAATAAGCACGGATAATTTTAAAAAGCATTCGTGGCAGTTTAAGACCTCAGTAAAGCAAATGCACAAGGATGGACGAGGATTATTTTTCAGCATGCACAATGTCCAAATTTAGATGACAGAGAAAATGGCGGATAGAAAACTATCCTCTGAACGATAAGCGACAGCCGGAAATACGTGTGCATTCGCAGGCTTAACAAAAACTGGTTTACACGATATCACTGATTTTGTAAAAATTTTCGGAAAATCGCTAAATTAAATAGTCGCTAAATCTTGCTCAGAAAAAATCGCTAAAATAAGTAGTCACTAATAATAGTAACCTTAACCCTTAATATGCTGAAATTACGCCAAAAAACACGTTTTTTAACCGTTAATCGATTTTCTTGGCTCTACGGTCCTAAATTTCTCTAAAATTTGCTAGAAATGCACTTTCTGACTCTGCATTAAGTTTTTGATGAAATTTCCATGTAAAACTGTACAACATTATACTTTGGCGCATGCGCATAAGCCAAAATTTAATGGTTTTAGCACCAATTTTACTGATCACGTTTTTTTCCATTAGCTCTGTCGGAATGCAGTCAATATTCAAGATGGACACTCCTGTAGAAAGATCTATCCAAACTCGTGTAAATTGAAAATTCGAATTAATAAGTTGACACTGGCTAAAAATATTGTTTTTGGACGTTTTGGCCACTACTGTTGCCTTCTTCAGCAAGATAAAAATGCAAATGTCCAACGGCGTCCTGTTAAAATATGTAACGAATGTGTGATAACTAGGTAACTAGGTAGGAAGGTAGGTAGGTAGGTAGGCAGGCAGGTAAGTAGGTAGGTGAGTAGGTAGGTAGGTAGGTAGGTAGGTAGGCAGGCAGGCAGGTAGGTAGGTAGGTAGGTAGGTAGGTGGAAAGGTAGGTAGGCAGGTAGGTAGGCAGGCAGATAAGTAGGTAGGTGAGTAGGTAGGTAGGTAGGTAGGTAGGTAGGTGGAAAGGTAGGTAGGTGGGTAGGTAGGCAAGTAGGTAGGCAGGCAGATAAGTAGGTAGGTGAGTAGGTAGGTAGATAGGTAGGTAGGTGGAAAGGTAGGAAGGTGGGTAGGTAGGCCGGTAGATAAGTAGGTAGGTGAGTAGGTAGGTAGGTAGGTAGGTAGGTAGGTAGGTGGAAAGGTAGGTAGGTGGGTAGGTAGATAGGTAGGTAAGTAGTTAGATAGGTAGGTAGGTAGGTAGGTAGGGAGGCAGGCAGGTAGGTAAGTAAGTTGGTGAGTGGATGGAAAGGTAGGAGGTAGATAGGCAGGTAGGTAGGTAGGTAGTAGGTAGGTGGGCAGGTAGGTAGGTAGGTTGGTAGGTAGGTAGCTAGGTAGGAAGGTAGGTAGGTAGGTGGGAAGATAGGTAGGTAGGTGGGTGGGTGAGTTGGTAGGTAGATAGGGAGGTTGGTTCTATGAATTATAAAGTAAGCACATAGTTAGTTAGTTAGTTAGTTAGTTAGCTAGTTAGTTAGTCAGTTAGTTAGCTAGTTAGTTTTTTAGTTAGTTAGTTAATTAATTAATTAATTAGCTAGGTGGTTAGTTATCTAGTCAGTTTATTAGCTAGTTAGTTAGTTGGTAGGTGAGTCAGTGGGTAAGTGAAATACTGGCAAATACTGGACTCTTATGACACTTCAAAAGAGCCTTTTAGAAGCGGGTTCGCCCGAGGCCGCCCAGGTTACGTCACGCTAGAGGTCACAGACAATGTGAGCGAACCGATAATGCTATACGACAGACTTAAGAACACTCCTACGATTAACCAGATGGCTTGGGATGTTTCAGAGTTAAATAAAAAAGTTTGAGGTGTAAGTACAAAAAGAAAACGTCTTTTGAATGAGGAATAAATGTGTCTTGATTGGACTTGGTATATATAGACAGCAGCCTGTGGAGACAATGCAGTCCAAATTTGCATACAAGACGATTCGCTAATATATTTAGATCAACTGAAATGGTTTTCCTGTTTGCTATCGAGATATCATATCACTACGTACCAGGGAATGGTCCGTCTCCTGCAGGAATGAAAAGTGTCCCTCGGATTCTTCCTTCTCTCACAGGAATTCTCTTCACTCCATCCGCCATGTACCACTTCTGAAATGTCACGTTTGACAAAAGCTGCGATGGTGTTTCGTTCGGAGATATGTGATCATCAAAACATTTTAACTCGACATTATAAGGTTTAGTGACATCTGATTTCATCAGTCGAATTCCTTTTCTCTGTCCCGGTGCTGGTTTCATACTCCATAACAATCCCATGGGTGAAACTCCGCTGTAAGATCCTCCCAAAGACGAGTCACGGCAAACATCAACTTCGCCATCTTTATCAGCGATGTAGTGAGCGTGTGACGCATACACTTCATTTTGATCGCCAACAATCTTTGCCCTAAGCGTGATTCTCTGCAGTGGTTTAAGTCGTGCGACATGAATTTTAGTTATTTTGTCTATAAGAGAAGACTTAGGCTGCAAAGTTAACATGGTAAATGTTTTCTTTGGAGAAAACTTTCAGCACCAAATTGATAGCGCACAGGGAACTTTAAATGTTTTAAAGACATGCGTGAAGCGACAGAAAACCACAAGATTACCACAGGTAACCCAGACCCTTTTTTATTGTACTAAAAAGGTAGTACTTATCATAAGAAACAACCGACACTAAAGAATACATACCACACGAAATCCATGTCGTTCATACATATGATAACTATAAAATACATAAATATGCGAATGAAACATTCCTCACTGAAATGCAAAGAGTCTGGGACCGGATGAATAAACAGCAGATGGACAACCCAGATCAACACACTTGACGTGATGTACCAACTATAATAACTGATTATTATTATTATTATTATGTCGAAATAGAGCCCATCCTTCAAGAACTGACTGGAGAGAGGCTACCAAGCGGCGCTAACACAACGCCAGATGCTCGCCTAGATATACATGCCCGGGGGTTTTGGGAGAAGCAGAGATCCGCGTTCTTTGATGTGAGGGTGTGTCACCCCAACGCGGATTCCTACAAGGACCAAAGTAGTAAAGGGCGCTTAAATTCGGAAGCAGCCAATCACAGAGCAGCATTTCTGCGCATGCGTAAAGGGAAAACCACGTGACTTAGAGGGGTGATGACGTCATAGGAGTCGGTCCCAGGGTCCTCGGAGTGTCGGTCCCAGTCCCCGGACGGTAGAAAAAAGCTCGGCCCAGTCCCCGCGCGGAAAAATCCGAAAATAGGTGTAAAAATGCGTAAAAGGGAAAACCACGTGACTTAGGGGTGTGATGACGTCATAGGAGTCGGCCCCAGGGTGTTTGGAGTGTCGGTCCCAGGCCCCGGACGGTGGAAATGAACTCGGTCCCAGTCCTTGCGCGAAAAAAACGACAAGACAAGAAAATAGGCGTAAAAGGGAAAACCACGTGACTTAGGGGTGTGATGACGTCATAGGAGTCGGCCCCAGGGTGTTTGGAGTGTCGGTCCCAGGCCCCGGACGGTTAGAATGAACTCGGTTCCAGTCCTCGCGCGGAAAAAAACGACAAGACAAGAAAATAGGTGTAAAAACAGGTTTTTTTTAATAACAGGTTTTTTATGTTAAGGTACAAGACACTAAAAAACGGTAACAAGTGGTCCTAAAGCCCCGGTAGTGTAACGGGTATCACTCCTGCCGCTGAGGTAGGCAATCGAGGTTCGAGTCCTCGCTGGGGATATTTTTTTTTCCTTGTGTCAATGTTCCCTAAGCCCTAGTGGCCGCGCACCCTGGGAATGAACGTGTACAAAGTTAGCAAGACCACCATCCTATAGATATGGTTCACAAAGTGCCATACTGTCCTTGTTGTATCTGGAACTTAATACTTTGCACTAAACGCATGCGCAGATTAGTCTACGCGATACACTCACGATTGATAATTAGTTACCTCTCTTGTGAAGACCACAAAGGTTGTCTCAGAAAGCGCCATGCCTTCCTTATGGTATGGTTCTTCCTGGCACTAAACGCATGCGCAGATGAGTCTACATTGCTTCGGCGATTCTGAAAAAACGCACGCTTGTGAAGTATTAAAAAAAAAAACACGTCAGAGAGGGGGGATGAGGGGGTATCCCCCTTTCTCGGGTGTACTGGGAACGAGTACGAATCGAGCGGTGAGAGTGTTTATATCTCAAAAGATGTCGACCATTAAGTTATTAAATATTCATTTATGGAGAACGATCAACGTGGGTACGATTGAAACTATATCAACGTGTTGCGGTAGGTTTCCCATCTGGGGCATGCTGTTGGACACAACAGCATGCCCCATACGAGCCAGTGGCGGTATTACGTACCGAAGTAACCATAGGGGTATGACATAAACGTGTTGGCATCTACCACTCTCTTGTCGAAAACCACTTGATAGCGCTTGATCTCCGTCACAGTGTTCAGGGTTTTGGTCGTTTTGTCTCGGGTGATCTTGTGAGGGTTGAACACGGCAATGCTCCTCGTTTCGGCCAAGGGTTCTTTCACTTCGGATTGGACGTTGTCTTTCAATGTCTCAAAGTTGAGATGGGTGGATCCTCTCACGTTCAAGGAAAAACCCCTTACTTTACAACAGGTTTTTCCCAGTTTCGTCTTGTAGGCATAGTTTTTAGGTCCGGCGGCGGCAAATTCCACAATGAAGTCATCATCATCTAGCTCGTTAGTAAAGTCTCCCAGGTAATCACCCAACGGTAAGGAGGGTTGCCCTTCTCGATGCTTGTAGATGAGGGAATCTGTGTCAAAATACAAGATCTGTTCGGGTTGTAGGATGGAAAGACCTTCCTGGTACAGCTTCAAACGGGCCCAGGTGGTCGTAAAACAGGCCACAAAGATGTTGATGTCCGGTTGAACGTTGGCACAGTCCTCCTTGCACTTATGGACCACCTCCAACATCTCTGGATTGACGACCCGGATGTCGTGGATGTCTCGGGTCTCGTCTCTTAACAAGTCGTGAAACTCAGCTGCAGAGGTGAAGGCTTCGACTTGGGTCTTGTTACCTCTCTGTCCATATTTCCCCCAAAAACTATTGAGCATGATCTTGGCCAGGGATCTGCGTCCGGGATTCTTTTCAATCTTGTCCGGATCCAACTGGATGCCTTCTTTGAGAAAGAACTGTCTCAGGTATTCCTGACGCTTGTCTGGATCGTCACCCACCCACGAGGGCCACCCGCTCGCTTCCTGCTTCATCTTTAGGAAGGTGTTGACATACTCTTTAAACATGGTGTTGGATTTGCGGTCAAAGTGCCACACCTCGTGAATGTGTTCCACCACGTACCCTTGCTTGACGGCCTCTTCCAACTCGGGCGTGCACCACGTACCGGTCAGTTGGCGTTCTTGGGGGGTGTGAGCGCATTTGGAGGATCGTTGGGTCAATGGCTTGGGCTGCTCCACTTCCACGCAGGTACGGCAGAGGGGGAATGTCAGTTTACCCCCTTGGCGATAGGGCAACACGGGGCTGTACAACCCGTAAGGTGGCGTCACCGTACACTTTGCCAGACCAAAGAATTGTGAAATGTTCGTGTGTCCCGGTTCTAGGATCACTTCGGGATGCCCTTGAGGGTAGTCAGCATTTTTGTTGACCCAGGGGTACAATGAAGTAAAGTCCACGTACCGGATCTCCTCTTCTGGCTCGGCAAGGTCATAGAGGCGGACGGCGTTGGTTCTACCGCCAAAGAACGCGTCTCGGGGCTCCAAGCGGGAGTTGATCGACAACGAGTCCACGAACGATTTCACCTCGGGATCGTTGTCCTTGAGCGCTTTCCACTGGCATTCCCACATTTCTACCACGCGGTACCCCGCATCCCGGATCCGCTGCGTCTTTTGTTGCGTTTCCGCGTACACGTCCCTCAGACTTCTGTCGCCCATCTTCCGGTGCTTCTGATCGCGATTGGGAAAACAGTCAGGACAGCCGTGAAAGTAACAGCCGTGGAACTCGTAAACCGTGTGATCCTCGTACCCGTCGACGTTCATCAGACGGCCTCCAATCCACAAGGCTCGTTCTCCACCGTTCCTAGCGTGGCGGATGGTGCCCTGCGTCTGGCTGTCTTGATACAGCAACCATTCCAGCGACACCAGGGAGTGAGGTTTGCCCTTGCCTTCCCAGCCTCGTACCGGTTCAGAAGCCAAGGTCTCTTCTTGCATGCACTTGGTGCGGTAGAAGCGATTACAGGCGGAGGCAATGGTGAGGCATTGCTCCATGGGATCGAAGCCGGCAATGGCTTGAAACTCTGCCCGGAAGACCTTGCAACCTTCGTGCAACAGTTCCACGTCTGAGCGACAGTAGTCGACAAGTTCGTTCCGAAAGTGGAACTCGTAATTCTCCGCCACGCGTTCCTCGTACCACTTGTCGAATTCGGCTTTCCTGGCAGTGGACATTCCCTCTGGATCGTAATAGTCTCTGGCAGGCATGCTGCCCACATAGTTTTGGTGTTCCTTCGTGTTGAAAAAGTGGGGGAAAAACCCCTTCTTTTGTTCGGTGAGGCCAAAGGCTTTGGGAAAGGTAGCAAGGCTCATCTGTAGAAAACACATGGAGTCCTTAAAGGTGATGTTTGGGATGTTCATGCTGATTATTTTGGCACCATTGACGACTTGTTCAGGGCAGATGGCTTGGTCGTACAACTCGTTTAGTATGAAATACGAGTCGTAGCCTTGGAAGTTATGAGCGACAGCTATGACGCGGTGTTGTTCGGCGATCTCCCTCAGCCAAGCGAGAAAGTCTTTCACGCAAGTCTCTCCCTCAAAGGTTCTCCTCTCGTCGGTGTCTCCTCTCAGGGCGCAAATCAAGTTGGCCACGTGCTCGCCTTCTTCCTGCCTGGCTTCGGCGTCCCAACTGACGAACACGGGTGGTTGGTCTTCTTTGCGTTGACCGGCGCTGGTTCTCTTGCGGTTCTGTTTTTGTTCCACCTTGAGAGGATTTTGTATGTAGCACTGGTGGTAACGAAGATCTTGGTATTCCTTGCAGGACGGACAGGAAGCATGGCCGCACTTGTGACTGTTTCTCAGTTCATAGTCACCGTAGGTCTTGAAACACCCCGCACACCGTTTGTGCTTGTCACACACACTGTTCTTCTTGTCTCGGGTCATGTCTTTACCGGTGTCGGTGCGACTCTTGTGCAATTGAAGACAGCGGGTTCCAAAAAAGTCCCGTTGACAGTCTGTACAGTTCACCCTGGGTACAGCGTGGGCTCTCTTCCATTCGTGGCAATCGGTCTGATGGCAGGCGGCGCACCTGGCACCCGGGCAGCGGTGTTGCCTCCGGTCATTGTGGCTGAAGCCCTTTTCGCATTGGGTACAATAGTAACTCTTTCCAAAAAATCCCCCTAGGGTGGTACAGCCGTGGTAATGGTCATGGTGTTTGATCAAGATCAAACGTTTGTCCTCGGGGCGTTGTGCTCCTTTGAAGATGATCTGGTAACCATGTTGGACAGACACTACCACAATCTGGTAAGCGTTCAAGTGGGTTTGAAATTTGGCCAATTCGTCCAACCCGCAAGGACCTTCTGGCACGTCGGACAAACGGTGTAGTTCCCTGGCAGCCCTTTCCTGTACTGTATCGCACTTCCTTAAGTTGGAGTAGTACCAATGGTCGGTCCCGAAATCGGCACGGGCCTTCATCATCACCAAGGCGCGGGCACAGCATAACTGGTCGGTGTTTTTTATCTTGAAGACACATTTTTTGCGGTCCAGGATCTGCTCAATGGGGTCCAAACCGGGTTTGTGTTTCTGGTTGTCTCCCCCTCGGCCTGGATCTTGCACGTGAGACACGTTTAGGTTGAACGTGTCGTCCACTTGAAAAGTCTGATTACTGTTCAGCATGTCACTGATTTGTTTTAACAGCTGTTGGGCAGCGACGGTGTTTTCTCGCCACTCTCCCACTCTCAGACGTCTGGAATGAAAAGCATTTTGAATCCTGTTACTGTTGATGTTGATCAACAAGTGGTCGTCATCTCCAACGGCTCCATCATCCAAGATATGGCGCTGCACGGCTCTCTGCAGGGCTCTGGCAATCTGTTGTACGAGTACGGGGCGCGGTCCTAGGGGTGCGGATTCTACTGCGGCGCCACCACCTGTCTGTATTAAGCGTCCGGTAAAGTTTCTGATGTGGAGCCCAAATCTGCGCACTCTGCGGTCCACGTGACCTCTCAGTTCAAATTCAAAAGGAGCTTCCATCTTGAAACAAAGGAAATAAGGCAATGAATGGATGGAAAAAAACAAATGTACGTTTTTTTATCTATATGACTGCCATGTTCGGAGTCATCAGCACTCTTCCAAAGTACAGTGGTCTCGAACAAATCTGCGTACTCTCCGGTCAACGTGGCCTCTCAATTGAAAGTCAAAGGCAATAAGGCAATGAATGTACGTTTTTTTATCTATATGATGGCAATGATCGGAGTCATCAGTACTCGTGGAAAGTACAGTGGCCTTTAAAGTGACTACAAGAACATTTGTCCGTAATTTTCTGTTTTCCTGTACAGCTCATTAGAATATTACACAGCATAAAAGCACATGAAAAACGGGTTACACGAATTCACTCTACTCTAATAACTAGTTACCTCTTCATTGGACTCTCCTTCACTTGTGCTTGCACTCGGTTCGCCACCACCACTTGTACTTGCACTCTACGATGAAAAGAACATCGTATAAATAAAAAACATTGGCGAATCAAATATAACCCAACGCATCTCATCAACGTACCTCTTCCAATCTAGTTCTCTCCGGGCTCTCAGCCTCTATATCTTCTCCAGTAGTAGTCTCATCTCCAACCATAGTAGTCTCATCTTCTTCTTCCATTGTAGCGCTCAGACCAAACAAAGTTTGCGAGTGAATAAATGAGTAAAGTAGCTCCTTTTATACAACTTTTCCATCCCAGAAGAACTGGGCTCTAGTATTCCCATTGGTCAATCGAGGTGACCTGATACAGAATGAACCAATGAGATCTCATGATCAATGTCACCCAAGGTGACGGGATTTTCCCCACAAGGGTAAAATCCCAAGCTGACGGGATTTTCCCCACAAGGGTAAAATCCCGGGATTTCCCCCCAAGGGAAAAATCCCGACGCACGCGCGTGGAGAATCTTTCTCGGAATTCTCGGAATTCTAGGAACCCGCGTGTGTTCATTCTCGGAAAAGTACAGTAAAACGGACAAAGTTTTCTTGTCGGATTACAGCTCTTTTCAAGAAGGATATAAGCTTTAAGGTGAGCTAATGTCTCCATACTCTACTGTACAAGACGAAGAGCGTTTGATAAAATGTATTTACTGCGAAAAATAAATTTGGTTACGTTGTAAATTTTGACGAGTGGTTTGTTTTTGTTCGTGCGGCCATCATGAACCGTGCATAGTAAAGAAGAAAAAGGTTTTAGACCCGTTCATTTCGTTCAAGGTTACTTGGTCTAGTTGTGTTTATGGTCAAAAAAAAAAAAGAAACCGAACTTTACGAATAAACAAGTCGTTTTTGGTGGACTGAATTATTCTTTTAAGCAAAATTGCTCGCGCAGTTGTCGTTGCATGTCTTTCGTAAACAACAACTTCATGCAAACGCCTTCATCTTTTCGCGGTCCCAAAATCGAAGGAACACCCCACTATGATTCAGAATAAAATTAAAAATCTAGCCACCTAGAAGTGAAGCTTTAACGTTAACTTTTTTTAAAAAACCTAAACAAATGTGTCACCGCCTCCGTTGTGATTTTACCGTTTGGAGAAAAATGTAATTTTAGCGAGCGGTTCATTTGGCCGTTGTTCAAATGCATTTGTCTCGAAGAAGAATTTTTTCGCAGCCCTTAAATCAAAAGGGACGTCCAACCATGAACGATATCAGTTCAGTGAAACTCAAAGCAAGCCATTGAGCCGAATCTTTCACATTTTTAGACTCTAACAAGTGTGTCAACGACTTTGTTGTGATTTTTCACCGGTCGCAAAAAAATATAATTTTAGCGTGCAGTTCATTTGGCCGTTGTTCAAATGCATTTTTCTCGAGGAAAAAATGTTTTTGCGGCCCTTAAATCAAAGAGATGTCCAACCATGAATGGTATTAATTTAGTAAAACGCAAAGCAAGTCATTGAGCCGACTCTTTCGCATTTTTAGACTCTAAACAAGTGTGTCATCGAGTTTGTTGTGATTTTTCTTCGGTCGCTAAAAAATATAATTTTTCATTCGGCCGTGTTCAAATGTTTTTTCTCGAAGAAAAAATGTTTTTGCGGCCCTTATATCAAAAAGGACGTCCAACCATGAAAGATATTATTTCGATGAATGTTATTGAGCCGAAAATTTCATATTTTTGGACTCTAAACACAAGTGTCATCGACTTTGTTGTGATTTTCACCGTTCGCGAAAAAAAATATAATTTAGCGTGCGGTATTTGTTGTTGTTGTTGTTTAAGCGATTGAATCCCATCCTCTCGTAATTCAGTTTCGGCATGGAGCAATTCTTACATTTATTTAACAACAAAAGTCTGGTACCATAACCAGAAAGCATGACATTCGGTCATTGGACAATGTCCTTCGTATAGATGAAAACCGCAACTAGGTAAAGGTTCTACAATTGTCTCTTTCAACACGTCGTATTTCGGACATCCGTACAGTTCTAAATTCACGCTAGGAATGTTCAGTTTGTTCAACAAGTCTCTTTCGACGTGTCCTCCCTTGTAAGCCACCACGGTTCTCTCGGGGGTTTTGGTCTCCTCGTACAAATCCCACATCACCTCCTCCACCCTGTCATACTCGTAGGCCTTTTCTTCCTTTCTGGGTTGATACGTCAGTCCGTGCACGTTGTATTTGACGTAAGACACGGTTTTTCTGTCTCTGGAAGATAAGTTGCACCACGACATTCTCATGTAGAAAGCATGGCGTCCGAACTTTTCTTGCCAAGTGTAATAACCCAACTCGCGTACTCGAAACGTCTTCTCCACAAAGTAACCTTCCAAGTCCAAGATCATGCACACGTTTTCCGGAGTCATGCCAGAGCCAACTGCACTCTGATGCTTGACGTAGAAAATATATGAAAATGTTTAACCTGTAAATCTCAATGATCCAAATTAGGATATTGTTTCTGGGAAATGCATCTCAGATACAGTTGATTTCTCAGCATTTTCTCTTCATCCGAGTCGTACTTCACGCCAGCCAATTCCGGGGGAAGAATAATTTTCCCTTCTCCATCCACCCAAAACTTTTGCTCTTGACACTGTTTGACCAATGACTCGTCCAAGGGAAGATCACCAATCCAATCCTTGACCGGGGGTGGGTAGTGTTGTACTTTGAAGGCGGGTCTCCCATCCAGAATTCGTTGCGGTCTATCCACCACGTCTTGTCCTCTTCTGGGGTATCCAAATTCGTCCCTAGAGTCCAGTCCAGACCTTCTCGAGTAGAGGGGATCCTCGTTTCCCACATATTCCTTTCCTTCCAGCCAGGCTTTGATCTTGCCAAACGGAACACTGTCTGCCCATTGGAAGAACCGACATTTCCCTTTTCTGCACTTGAGGTAGATCCTGTTCGGGTTGCTCTCTGATTTCGACATGCTCAGAATGAGACTCTCGTTGCAGTAACATTTCATCTTATCCATGTTCCAATAATAGTAAGCCGGTAACTGTTGATTGACCGCCACCACGTACTCGTCAATGTGGGCGCTACCGGTGCAAATGAAACAGATGGTGCCTTCGCTCGTGTGGGGGCAAAAGTAGAACTCCCATCCCCCGTCCGTCATTCTCTTGGTCAGCGGTTCTTTGTGGACGGGGCAAACCGGGTCGCGCTCCGTGTCGTCAAAGGTCTGTTGTAGGAACTGGTCGGGATCGAAAATTTCACCCTCCTCCAACACTTCCTCTTTCAACTCCATCTTCTTCTTTGTAGGATGTCTCTTTTTACGGGGGACTTTGGGTTTCTTGGGGTTTCCAGTCCCTCTCCTCTGTCGCTTTCTTTGGGGTTCTGCTACGTCCATGGTGCTCTCGATGCTCCAACTGAGGACTAACAGGAGACAACACGGTGCTTTTATACTTTACTCTCGGATGACGTCAATACGCACGAACCAACCAGAGAGGTAACACGTGACCTCTTCCGACCAACCGGCAATGACCCAGGTGACGTCATCCAACGTATAAAAAGAGCTGCGCGTCCATTTGTCGACTCAGTTGTAGCGATGGAAAGCACAGAGAGCGATTTCAGCCAAACTCAACCTCAAACCCCACAAGTCAACGGTATCTTTGTACAAGGAGATCCCAAGGACTGGGAACCATTGCCTTACTATAGGGATCTAAAAAGGGGCGATTATCAATCGGACGAAGATTACCTATTGGAGCGCGCGAAACGTGGCATGGAAGCCGGCTACACGTTTATGCAGTGTCAAGAGCATTGGTTTTGTGATCTGGAGAGTGCATTACACAAAGGTTCGGCCGAAGCAAGCCAAGAGCAGTGACATGGGTACGAGAAAAAACTGGATGGACCTGGAACAACGACTCTTCTACACCAATTGTACAAAGCTAGAAAAAAAGATCCAGACCGACACGGGAATGAGTACGTTGTCGTTAGACTATCCCACCACCATACCCGAAAACATTCCAAGGAGAGTCTATGTCTTCGAGGACATGGTGAAAGAGCGAGGGTGTGCCAAAAACCGCGTCACCGAAAGTGAATGGCTCAAAGAGAACCCTCACTGGAAGGGAGCCGTCCTAACGACCCTCAAAGACATTGGGCACGGTTATCTCTGGGATAGACATTGGAATGAATTTGTCTACGTGCCCTTGCAGCGAGCCTTTTTCTTCGTGACGTCTCGCAAACCGCCGCCCATTGGCAACGGCGTCTCGTTCTGGCTGAACGCGAACGTCTGCGACTTTGACGAACGGAGTGGTTTAGAAGATCTCATCGCCCCGTTGAGAGCGAGTGTAGCCCTAAGCCAGACATTGTCTGCTTACTTGAAACAACCCATCACGGTCGACGCAAACACGTACGAAGAACTGTGCAACCAACTGGCAACTCAAGTAAAATTGCAACGCCTAGAAAGCAATCGCTGGCAAGAAATAGCGGATAGACTGTTAGACAGAGATCTCTGCAACCGTTGCGCCATGGATAAAGACGAAGCTTACCTGGGCGACGACTACCAAAAAGCCAAACTGTGGAGACCTAGAAGTTGCGAAACATGTACAAAATCTTTTGATAACATATTTATTGATGCAGGCTATTTAAATTGACGTTGTATAAATAAAAGTTCATTTGTCATGGATCTGTATGGAAAGTGGGAGTGGTTGAAAAGATTGTGCGAGAAAGCGTATGCTGAATTTGGGAGGGGTATAGATATACCGGAAGATACGAATGACTCCCCCTTGAGAGTGTTCGAAGCCACCCACATAGAACAAAACTATTTCAGATTGATACCGTTTATATTATGGTTGAGACATTTCAAAGATCCCGACGAGCTGTTTGCCTCCATTTACAAACTTCATCCGACCGCGATCAAAGAGGCAGCTCATAAATTACACGACACTTACATGAGGGTGGTCAGAGCATCGTCGACATGCCAAAGAAGCTGAAGAAAAAGAAAAAGGATGAGAAGATACTTTCGGACTACCACGATCCCAGTCAACCGGGTAGCTTGGGTGGGATAGCAAGATTCGCCAAATCGCACAAGATATCCGTCGACACAGCCAAAAAAGTATTGGAGCGCGATTTGGGTTATACCCTTCACAAACCGCGCAGACGTCGTTTCGCCACGTTACCGGTCCTGGTGTTTAACGTCGACCAACAGTGGGTAGCCGATTTAGTGGAAACGCAACCGTTGTCCAAATACAACAAGGGTCACAGATATCTACTCAACGTGATCGACGTCTTGTCTAAATATGCCTGGGTGGAACCCCTAAAAGACAAGACGGGAAAAACGGTGTCGGACGCCTTTGCCAAGATTTTGAAACGAGCCGATGGACGCAAACCTCAGAACCTACAGACCGACGACGGGAAAGAATTTTACAACAACACGTTTGCCGCGTTGATGAAACGGGAAGGTATCCACCACTTTTCCACGGCCGGAGATACCAAAGCCAGCATCGTGGAACGCTTCAACCGCACTCTCAAGGAACGCATGTACCGATACTTTACCGCCAAGAACACGCTGAGCTACCTACCCGTACTCCAGGCCTTGGTGAAAGGTTACAACGGATCCCACCATCGTAGCATCGGCACCAGCCCCGAGACAGTGAATGCGAGCAACGAAGGAAAAGTGTGGGAACGTCTGTACGCGAAGAGATTGTCGTCGGGTAAAAGAGAACGAAAAACCCCGCTAAAAGTAGGAGAACGCGTGAGATTGAACAAGAAATTTCGCACGTTCGAGAAAGGGTATTTACCCGGCTGGACCGAAGAAGTGTTTGTGATACGAGAGGTGCGTCGGGGACCACCCGTCACGACTTACAAGATCCAAGAGTTGGACGATACCCCCCTTCGCGGTACGTTTTACAAGGAAGATCTACAAAAAGTGGCAGTGTCCGACGACGATGTCTTCAGGGTGGACAAGATCGTCAAACGAAAAGGAAATAAAGTCTTGGTGCACTGGAAAGGCTGGCCAGACAAGTACGACAGCTGGATCGAGAAGACGGCTCTAAAAAAATCATGAGCCACGAGGAAGGATTTTACGTCACGTTACCCAGTCACAGCAGCGGAACCGAGTTTCCAGAGAATAGAGCAAACTCTTTCAAGGTGCGATTACCTCACCCGCTACGATTGGAAGGAACCGGTTGGAAAGTGGGATTGAGTAGCATTTCCGTGCCAGATGCCAGCATCGACTTAACTCGCTTTAAGTCGTTCAAGTTTCCTCTCTTGAGTGCTCAGTGGATGCTCAAGCGCAAAGACAATGAGGGTCGCGTGCAAAGCAAGTCGGTGACCACCGATCTGACGTTCCAAGACATTCTATATGACGACAACATCGTGGATGGCCTCAGTTTCATGAAAGCCCTGGTCTTCAAGTTCGATCAAGTCAAAGAATACAAGCGTATCGTGGGAGACTTGACCAAGTCGCCCGATAATGGAAAGCAGTGGGAATATACGTTCAAGTGGGAAGGTGAAGAACTAGTCCTCGACAACTTGAACTTGGACGTCTCGGAAGTGAAAACTGAAGGCGTCCCATACTACATGTCTTTCAACGAGGATTTGGCCTTTGACATGGGATGGGTAAAAAAGGACGAGAAAGAAAACGTGTTTCTCGGGCCGAACCTGAAGCCGGAATGCCACCACGCTACGATACCCGATCCCATAGACGTGGATGATTTTGGAGAGGGCAAGAAAAATTTCTGGGTTGTTGAGAATGGACAGCTTTTCTTGAGTTGCTATTGTAACTGGCGCTTTGTGAAACTCAACAGAGCCTTCCAAAAAGTGATTGGAGACGCATCGCGTACGCTTTTCGTTTACTCAGATGTGGGTGGTAGTTCCGTTGTGGGAAATCAAGTCACGGATCTGTTGCGGGAAATTCACTTTCAACGTGAAGGAAAAGGTATCAAGTACTTTGAACCTCTCCACATACAATATATTCCACTCCGCAACCAGATCGTGGACATTATTGAAACGCAAGTGAGCGAGACTACAGGTAAACTGGTGGATTTTGGCGAAGGCAACACGATCGTGACCTTACATATCAAGCGAACATGAGAGGCGGTGCCCTGACGCGTTTCACACCGGATCCTCCACCTCAAGAGGGGAACGGATTTTTGGCCGACATCGTGAGAGAGTCTCTGGGTGGAGCCGTGAGAGGATTTAAGAGTGGGCGCGACGTCGCGGACCGCATTCGTAAAGCGGGTCAAGGAGCCAAGAGTGGTCCTAAACGAGTCGTGAAACGCAAACTGAAAAACGTCATAGAACGAAACGTCAAGAGAAAACTGAACGACATCTTTGGCGAAAAATGAATCCCGTTTACTCGCGATCGTCCAGACTGGTCCGATCCAAACGCGCCCCCGTCAGACAGCGGGGAGAAGGATTCTCACTGGCACTTTTGAACCAGGCCTTGTTGGGACAAAAGAGGCGACGACGAAAAGTACAAAAGGGCGGGTGGATAGGTCCCGAGGTCAGAAAGCCTCCTGGCTACGATTGGATACAGACCTTACGGAAGCGCCGTGGAAGAAGGAAGAGAAGACGATGACCGAAACCATCTCGAGCGCCTACCCGCAGTCGAGACGCGAGGCCAATCCTCGATTGGATCTATTCGCCGTACCACCGACAGACGTCAGCGTCTCGTCGTATCGGATGGTCCCCATTCAGACCTACACCACAGGCATCAATCCGGTGGAGTTTCAGATCGACCCCCAAGAAGATTACATCGATCTCAGCCGTAGCTTCTTCGAGGTAGAATTGCAACTGAAGAAAGACAACGATGAAAACGTGGCAGCTGCCGACAAGCTGTGGCCTGTCAACAATCTAGCCCATTCTCTGTTCAAGCAAATCAGCGTGCGTCTCAACGGTACTCTCATCAGTCCCCAGACGGACACGTACCATTACAGAGCCTTCTTGGAAACGTTGCTGAATTACGACAGACGTGATGGAGAAACCATCTTGAAACCTCAAGGATGGTACAATCATATCGATTTCCCAGCCACGTGGACGGACAATAACACAAACACTGCAGCCAACGCTGGAGCTGGACACGCAGACTATGTAGCCCTGACCGCCAATCACAAGGAGGCTCTCAAGAACTCTAAAGCAGAACAAGCCAATTACACGGAAGGCAAGCGACACGTGTTGCGTTTCAAACCCCTCATCGAAGTGTTTCATCTGAGCAAGTTGTTGGTACCCAGAGTGCAGATAGGAATACAGATGTACTTCAATTCTCCCGACGTGTTCTTGAACGGAGTGGGTCTGGCAGGAAAGTTGACGGCCGAGGAAGTCAAAATTCGAATGTACCTGTGTCAAGTGCGTCTCAATCCCACGACGTACAGGAGACTGATGGATGAGATGACCACCAAGAGTCAAGTGGTGAGTTACCCGACCGTGAGAAGCGAGATTCGGACCTTCAACATGCAGGGAGATCAACGACGGTACGAATGCACCAACTTGTTCCAAGGAAGAATTCCCAACCGCGTGATCGTGGGTATGGTACTGTCCACAGCCTTCACCGGGAACGTGGTCAACGATCCCTTCTGTTTTCAGAAGTTTGGAATGAGCAGCATAAAACAACTCGTGGGAGGAGAAGAGTATCCTTACGAAACGCTAGAACTGGTTCACAACGATGCCACCAAAGATCTCAGAGGGTACCACCGTTTCTTGCAAGCCACCGGATGTCTGTGCAAGCAGCAAGGAAACATGGTGAGAGGGGACGATTGGGGACAAGGAAAGAATTGCACGTTGTTCGTGTTCGACAACGTGGCCAACGGATGCGTGGACAGTTACAGGATGAACCCCAAGCAAGCCGGAAATCTACTAATAGAGCTGAACTTTGGAGCCAACCCAGCTGTGAACTTGACCATCATCGTGTACGGAGAGTTTGAGAATCTCTTGGAGATAGACAAGAACAAAGCCGTGTTGTACGACGTGTACCAGCGTTAGTGATGGAGAAAGTGACTTTGAATAACGTGCAATTGGATCAGTTGGCCAGACATCACCCGTCGTTGAAGCCTTATTTTTACGGGACAGTGGCCTGCGATCGATTACCTCGAAAACCATTCAAGACGGAAGCCCGCGGGTACATCGTCAACACCGATCCCCACTACATGCGCGGTCGGCATTGGATCGCGCTGTGGACGAATGGAAACGTGTGCGAAGTATTGGACAGTTACGCCTTACCCCTAGAAGTGTACCAGACGGCGCAACCGTTGCAAAATTGGTTGGACGATCATTGGACGTACGTGGAGCGCAACGGACAGAGTCTACAATCGTTGTACAGTCAGAGCTGCGGCGATTACGCGTTGATGTATCTCATCGATAGGGCCGAAGGACGTAGCATGAGTCAATTCGAAGCGAGATTCAAGAAACACGATTACGTGTACAATGATCATAAAGTTGGGCAAATGTTGAAGCAATTGATCTCGAAGGAAAGGTCGTGGCACAAAATTTGTCAGATGGAATACCATCAGGATTGTGAACCGTCTCTCTGCGGTGTAAGACACTTGTTGTTGTGAGATGACAAATAAAAACGTTGAAATGAATAAGGTGTGTGTCGTCTGTCGCTCGGGAGATCGGGATTCGTTGCAGACTTTTTTTCTGCAACATGCTTATATCATTGCTCGTTTTTTTGACGAATGTCATTTCGCCATGGAGCGCGGTGAAGCCTTTAGCTTTCGGATGCCCTCTAGCATTTTGATCGTGGGCCCCTCTAGCTGCGGAAAGACTTGTTTTACCGAGTCGGTACTTTTGAATCACTCAAAAGAGTTGTTTAGTACACCCCCTGAGACCATTCATTACTGTTTTGGGGCTTGGCAAGACGGTTTCGCGAACATGAAAAAGCGAGGCGTGAAATTTCACGAAGGGATTCCCGAAGAAGTAGATTTGACCAAATGGTTTCCCCGTGGAGGGGTGATGGTATTGGACGATCTGATGGAAGAAGGAGGAAACGACAAGAGAGTATTGGATCTGTTTACCAAACTTTCCCACCACAGGAACATCACCGTCCTGTACTTGTGTCAAGACATGTTTCCGCCGGGAAAATACGCCAAGAGCATTTCTCGAAATGCGCATTACATCGTGGCTTTCAAGAACCCTCGCGATCAATTGGGCATGAGGAATTTACTGTTACAAGCGTTTCCCTCCCGATGGCAAGATGTGATGGACGTCTACACCAAGACGACGGAAAGACCCTTTGGTTACATGGTATTGGATCTACACCCTGCCAGTGGCGACGACAGACGGATTTTTAGCCACCTCTTAAAAGGCGAGGGATGCATGAGATGTTACAGATTCGTTCGAGATGTTCGTACGTAACGATCACGTGTGGCTCGCGTTCTTGGACCTGTGCAGTCGTCATTTCGAGCGTATGAGAGAAGAGGACATGGACTACGACGCCATGCAAACCGTGCTACATTTGGCCGAAAAGCGACAGATGTGGAAATTCGTGAGAGAATATAACGAGACTTACTTCAGCGAATTGATCCAGACATTAGAAGAGAGAGCTAGAAAAACATGTCAAGACATTCGCCAGCAGGAGTAGGAACCAGTCCTAGTGCCATTCCGATCGTCAACGTCAACCGAGGGGGATTAGAACAGACATTGGATCGAATCGACCCTATAGTCCTAAGACGGTACTTGGATCAATTACCGTCTCCTGCAGTGGGTACGGGGACTTTGAGACCTTCTTCCTCGAGACCCAACGTACCTGCAGGTCAAGGAACGCTAACGGGTGGTCCACACCAATTGAATCAAGACGACATGCAACGTCAATTGCAAATGCTGTTCAACGATCAACGTCAAGTGGCGGCTGGACGTCGCATCGCAGGCATCACCACGACAAACACCATCACTACGACCTATAAAGACGGGGGACGACCAACCGTTCGTCGTACCTCGACGAGAGTGAGCCATTAAAGATGTCCCTACTAAACGGGTCGAAGACGAACTTGGATCCAGACCTGTTACACAGATTGGACGGATTGTATACCTTTTACCACAAAAAGTGGTGGTGTCATCGTCAAATGTTTTACCATTTTAAGTGGTGTCATGCTTCATTGAACGCTTTGGCTTTGTTCATCGTGGCAGCGGGTATCATTGCGGGTTCCCTTACAGAAAATAGTGTTATTGTGGCATGCCTAACTTCAGCTGGGACTGTCGTCAAGGGCTGGAACGATTTCAAGAAATATTCGTTCAAAGTGGACGTATGTCGTTTTGCCTACACCAGCTACGACAAGACGTTGATCGAATTGAGAACGTACGCGCGCGGTCTTCCGATGGACGAACTAGAAGGATTCTTGATCAAGATGCAAACTCTAGATGACACGATCACCGATTTCACGCCGCCCGTGGCCGACAAGTACGTGCAAGCGTACGAACGACAACACGATAAATCCGAAGGTACCCCCGTCTGAAGTGACAGTTATGGTAGGATGGGAAGAACGAAACGTAAGGCCAGAAGAAAGAGGCAGCGAGGTGGGGCTCTCGCGAGACGTAAACATCGTTTGGTGGACAAGATAGCCGAGGGGGCCAGCATGTTTCTCTCGGGTCCTTCACCCACATTCTTCACGTTGGGTGGTAAATTGGCCAGTCAAGGATTTAAAGGGATAATGGATAATGTAAATCATTATAGACGTAGACCGCGACGACGATAGGACCATGAGGAGAAAGAAACGTGTGACGCAAAGGCGGAGACGTGCTGGCAGGAGAAGAATAGAACAGAAGGGTGGTATTTTACCCTTAGCAGCCTTGATACCAGCTTTGATCGCGGGTGGAAAAGCAATCGCTTTGGGTGCTGCATCGGGTGCTGCAGGTTGGGGTGCAAAGAAAGCCTTGGATGCAGCCACTCGAAAGAAAAAGAGATAAAAACACTATAAGAGGATGGGGGCATTGGGCGTCACCGGTAGTTACAACAGACTGCATTCTGTGACAAGATGGTGCGAGGAAGAAAGATAGTAAGGAGAAGACGAAAACAACCTAAAAGAGGACCCGTGTGGCGAGGAGACGGTTTATTGGACATACTCAAGTTTGCCGGCAAGTTGGGTTATAAATTGGGAAAGGACAAACGCTATAAGAGGATGGGGGCAAAGGGCGTCACCGGTAGTTACAACCGACGTCCAGCCCCGTGGGAAGTATGAATCGATTACGTCGACAGCGTCCGTTCTTGGAGAGCATTCTGAGAGAAGCCAATCGGTTCAAGCGAGAAGAGATGTTACAGCACGCCAACGCCGATCAGATCAACGCCGTGAGTGAGATGGTATTGAATTTGCTCAAGAACCGCATTCCGCTCAGTCCACCGATCACCGCCAAGCTGCGACGATATAAGAAGGTCTTACGCGAACTGGGTAAGCGCAGAAACTCGTTGAAGAGAAGGCGAGAAGGTCTCCTGTCACAGAAGGGTAGCGGGTTTTGGAAAGGACTGCAACAGATCTACCAAGCATGTCTCTGCAAAACACCCTCCAGACAATGATGAAAATGTTACGCGAATCGGCGGACAGAGAAGCAGAGTGGGAAAAAAGAGCAGACCATTGGCACAAAGCCTACGCCCGCGTCAATCATGACTATTTGGCTTTAAAATACGACGCAGAGTGCGAAGATTGCATTCGAGAGAGGCAAGAGACTCCGGAAGGAAAGACCCTAGTACTGTGCAAGGAGTGTAGCGACAAGTGTACATCGAGAAGCGACTTGAAAAGGCGCATAGACAAGTTAGAAGAGGAAGTTCGTTACTGGCAAGGGTGTTACGAAAGCTTGTTGGAAGAATACTTCAAAGATGACCGAGGAAGTCGTGATGGTTCCCGCTAAAGACTTGAATCGTTTGGTGCAATATTACAAAGGCGAAATCACGGACAATGCATTGTTGAACAAAGCGGCTCGCATAGCAGCCGAAAGTCACTTGCTGTTAAAAGATAAATCCGTTCCCGATGGTATCGCCGTGGCACGAGTGAAACCTCTCGCTCGCGAACGGGCTCGTTTGACCAAACGGATACGTCAATTTCCCATGGGAGGAGTAACAGCCAGACGGCCGGGCGAAGAAGCGGGGAGGAGGAGGAGGAGGAGTTGGAGAATGTGGGTTTGGTGACGGGACCCGTGGAGACCATGTTGAAACAACTCATAAAAGGGAGTGCCAAGAAATCACCTCCCACAGTCACTCCGAAGGCGACAAAGAAAGCAAAAACGGCACCTGCGGGCAAACCGACATTGGCAGAGAGATTCAAGAGTTTAGAAGAGAAACTAAAGACGAGGAAAAAGCCAGCTGTGCGAAAAACGGAAGCCGAGAAACTGAAACCATTACCCGGTTGGGAAGATTGGGCCAAAGGCAAAAAGTTGAGACGAAAATTGGAGTATGACGAAGACCAAGAAGAAGAGGACTGAAAAAAAGACGACACGGCGACGACAACGCGGACGTGGGATCGACATTCAGAAGTGGCTCGGGAAGACTGGAATCGAATTTCACTGGCCCGGTTATCAGTACATGGGTCCCGGAACCAAATTGGCCAAGCGATTGAAACGCGGGGACCCGGGCATCAATCGATTAGACAAGATCGCCAAACAGCACGACATCGATTACAGTCACGCCAAGAATCTAAGGGACAAGTGGAAAGCCGACGAGAAAATGATTAAAGCCATCAACAAATTACCTGGAAGTAAAACCATGACGGAACGCATTGTCAAACGAATCATGCAAGCCAAGAAAAAGTTGAAACTTTAATGTTGTTGAACACAATAAAGACGTGGTTAAACGTTTACATGTTGTCGTATGTGCATTCGATCACCGACTTGAGCAAACAAACAAAACTCTCGTACTCGTTCCCAGTACACCCGAGAAAGGGGGATACCCCCATCCCCCCTCTCTCACGTGATTTTTTAAAAAATAGCTTCACAAGCGTGTGTTTTCTCAGAATCGCCGACCTAGAAAAAGCAATGTAGACTCATCTGCGCATGCGTTTAGTGCAAAGTATTAAGTTCCAGATACAACAAGGACAGTATGGCACTTTGTGAACCATATCTATAGGATGGTGGTCTTGCTAACTTTGTACACGTTCATTCCCAGGGTGCGCGGCCACTAGGGCTTAGGGAACATTGACACAAGGAAAAAAAAATATCCCCAGCGAGGACTCGAACCTCGATTGCCTACCTCAGCGGCAGGAGTGATACCCGTTACACTACCGGGGCTTTAGGACCACTTGTTACCGTTTTTTAGTGTCTTGTACCTTAACATAAAAAACCTGTTATTAAAAAAAACCTGTTTTTACACCTATTTTCTTGTCTTGTCGTTTTTTTCCGCGCGAGGACTGGAACCGAGTTCATTCTAACCGTCCGGGGCCTGGGACCGACACTCCAAACACCCTGGGGCCGACTCCTATGACGTCATCACACCCCTAAGTCACGTGGTTTTCCCTTTTACGCCTATTTTCTTGTCTTGTCGTTTTTTTCGCGCAAGGACTGGGACCGAGTTCATTTCCACCGTCCGGGGCCTGGGACCGACACTCCAAACACCCTGGGGCCGACTCCTATGACGTCATCACACCCCTAAGTCACGTGGTTTTCCCTTTTACGCATTTTTACACCTATTTTCGGATTTTTTTCCGCGCGGGGACTGGGCCGAGCTTTTTTCTACCGTCCGGGGACTGGGACCGACACTCCGAGGACCCTGGGACCGACTCCTATGACGTCATCACCCCTCTAAGTCACGTGGTTTTCCCTTTACGCATGCGCAGAAATGCTGCTCTGTGATTGGCTGCTTCCGAATTTAAGCGCCCTTTACTACTACCCAACTCTTATGACGTCATCCACATCCTAGTCACGTGATTTTCTCTTCTACGCATGCGCAGAAATGCTGCTCTGTGATTGGCTGCTTCCGAATTTAAGCGCCCTTTACTACTGACCAAACCCCCAAGCAGATATACCGTAACCATGAGAATGAGAAGAAGAGGGCTTATGCAGACAGGGTTCTTCAAGTAGAACAGGGAACTTTCACTCCATTGGTGTTTACATCCACCGGAGGAATGGGCGAGGAGTGCAAGAGGTATCACAGTAGGCTTGCAGAATTAATCGCCGCAAAGAAAGGGGAGGATTACGCAACAACGGTGTCTTGGATCAGATCAAAAGTCTCATTTGCGATCCTCCGATCCGCCTTAATCTGCCTAAGGGGATCAAGAACTGTAAAGAGAAACAGGAACTTTGACATTTATGATATGGACTTTCAAGTAGAGAATTCTCGTACTGCAATTTAGATCGAATATTTTTTTTTTAATATATAGTTCTTCTTTTATTATTGCTCTCGAAGTCGCTTTTACTATTTTTCTACATTTTTAAAGACACTGTTTTTATTATTATGTAAATAATATGTTTATATATAAAGTTCTTATTCGAATAGTCAAATCATTGTAATTCTTTTAGAAATTGGTTAATAAAGTTTTTATTTTTTTTTTAAAAAATTATTATTATTATTATTATTATTATTATTATAATTATTATTATTATTATTTAAAAAACCTTAATTAACAACATCTAAGATAATTCTCTGTGACGCAAAACTATTTACATTATTATTATTATTATTATTATTATTATTATTATTATCATTAATAAAAAAAATAAGCGAAAAAATCGCTCGACGTTTCGGTGTCATCTTGGCATAAATTAATTAAGATTAAAATAATAACTGTTCAGTGTTCATGTTCATTCCACTAGTTATGAGTGCAGTGGAATGAACGTGAAAACTGAACAGTTATTATTTTAATCTTAATTAATTTATTCATTTTCGCACCTGCATTTTAGTATAAATTAGTTTCTTTTCGCACATTTATTTACTCCATAATGGTGCCAAGATGACACCGAAACGTCGGTCGATTTTTTCGCTTATTTTTGTTATTAATTGTATTTTCAAATGTAATCTTATTATTATTATTATTATTATTATTATTATTATTATTATTATTGCAAAAACCATGTCATTGATTAGAAACCGAATTTTATTTGCCTTATTAAGATCTGCACTCATTTATCTAAGAGGCTCTAGGGCACGAACACGAAGATCTCAACGAGTCAGTAAGAACACTGACATTGACGTTGAAATTGCAGAAAGTGTGTATTGTAAATAGTTTAAATAGTTTTTCTTTTGTTTTTGATTGCTACTCGCGTACGCCAGATCACATCAAACGCACAATGTAACCATTATGTTTCCTTTGCATTTTAAATCGCTCATTCCAATTTTAAACGCTTCTCAGCTTTTATTCATTTTCTATACAACATATTTTGCTTTTCATTTTAACGACCGTATCATAGAACCGTTTATTGTAAATATTATATGGGTCTCTGTAAGAAGCGGACCGGATGGCGGCGGATGGCGGATGATAAAAGGCGGATAAGAAAAGGCGGATGACAAAATGCGGATACCAAAAAAAAATTAAAAAATAAAGAAAGAACTTTTTTAATATATCAATAACTTAATCAATTAAATAATTTAATTGATAAATTAATAAAAAAATTGAGAAGTAAATATTAGCACACTCAGTCCAGGAGATGTCTGACAAGACGAAAGAAACAGCCGATAAAAACTTTTTTCGAAAAAAAACCTCGACTTTCCTTGATCATCGGACTCCGGGGTGTTACTAAACTGAGGATCATCGCAGTATTGTTTGTGGATGGTTGCTCGACGTTATCACATAAAACTGGACAAAAAAAAAAAACAAACAAACAAACAGTAAATATATCCCAGACAATAAAGGGTTCCTTTTGCTACGAACTGGTACGGCTCAAATCTCTTAGCCGGGAATATCAAGAAGTACCAAGCCATGAGCATCGGCTTTAGTCAGAGCAATGGTAACATCCATGTAAACGGAGAGGAAATCAAGCCCACGGATAATCTTCAGCTTTTAGGCGTGACACTAGACTCCGATCTTAATTTCTCTGACCACATAAATCTTATCTGTAAAAAAGCTAGTCAAAGAATTTGCGTTTTAATGAGATTAAGAAACCTAATTCCAACACAGTCAAAATTAACATTGTTCAAATGCGCCATCTTACCTTATGTTACCTATTGTCACTTAGTGTGGCACTTTTGCAAAGCTAGTGATACAAGAAAACTGGAGAGAATACAAGAAAGAGGCCTCAGAGCAGTCTTTAAGGATAACAACTCAAGTTATAATCAACTGCTCGAGAGGGCCGGACTGCCCACATTACTTAATAGACGACTTCAAGACCTCTCTATTCTAATGTATAAAGTTAAACATAAGTTATGCTCCTATTATCTCTATCTTTTTCAGAAATAACTCCAGTACGTATAACTTAAGACAATCTGACTTTACAATGCCTAGGTTTAACTCGGTGAAATACGGCAAGCAATCGATCAGATATCTAGGACCCAAATTGTGGTCAAAATTACCAAAGAGCATAAGAGAGGCCACATCTCTCAGTATTTTTAAGACGAACATCAGAAATCTTAACAATCTTGATGCATTATTAGATGATGGGTGCAGAGGCTGTCCGCTCTGCTCCTCCTAAAGAATTTTTAATTATGTATTATTGTATTATATAACATATTTTAACTTAGATTTAAATTTTATTATTGTAAATAGCCATAGTTTTTTAGCATTTTCTTTCATTTCAACCCTTTTTTTTGTTATGTCCCCGTATTAGTGGGGGAGTTTTCCCCAGCTAGGTGGTTTATGACATTTTAATAAAGTTTCTATCTATCTATTTATCTCGAGCCGGAATTTCAAGATAGGATATCGAGTGAGGATTTCGTTAATTTACAGAAGACTTTCTCGCCCCGATCGAGACAATGAAACGTACAAAGCCGAAGTCAACGAAGCCGCAAGAATGAATATGGAAGACCTGAAAGTTACTAAGTTCGTACTGGGAAATTAAAAAAAAAAAGGAAACCCACAACAAAGGGTTTTCCAGTTGGTCACCCATCCAAGTACTAGCCCCGCCCAACAGGGCTTAACTTCGGCGATCGGACGAGAACCGGTACTTTTCTTGTGGTATCAGTCCCAGACGAGACAAAGCGTTACAAAAGTCTTGCAAATAAATAAAAGAAATACCCGATCTTTAAAGTGATGTTTGGGCATTTCTCGTGCTATAACTGCGAGTTAACTGTAGATAAGCTGATTTGTCTGATTTACCCGCCCTTTCTGATACCACATAGAAGGCACAGGTTCTCGTCCGATCGATGAAGTTAAGCCCTGTTGGGCGGGGTTAGTACTTGGATGGGTGACCAACTGGAAAACCCTTTGTTGTGGGTTTCCTTTTTTCAAAAAAAAATTCCAGTACGAACTTAGTAACTTTCAGGTCTTCCATATTCATTCTTACGGCTTCGTTGACTTCGGCTTTGTACGTTTCATTGTCTCGAGCGGGGCGAGAAAGTCTTCACTCGATATCCTATCTTGAAATCCCGGCTCGAGATCGACCTCAAAGGATTAAGGAGGCTCGATGTAGTTTTTTTTAGCCAAAGGGTGGTTGTTTTGAAAATTAAAATTATCTAGGAAGCCAGTATTCGATTTTTGCCAAAATACATCATAATGATCTAAAATGACCAAATTTTAATTTTTTACCCGTCACTTTGTCACAAGGGTTACCATAGCAACGATTGACGTTTTCTTTTGTTCTCAAACAAGCTTGATTTTCTCGAAATCTAGATTGACTCTTGGTGTTTATTTCTTGATATGTTAAAGTTTAGTAGATCGACTAACCGTTGACGAAATTTTAGAAAAATCTGTAAGAGCGTTTTCAAGTAAATCAAGAATGAAATTTTCAGAAAAACACCATTTTAATATAAAATAGGCGCTTTAAAATTGTTTCGTATTATTTGAACACAGTTACTTTCACTGAAATATAAATACTTACACCACAAAAGACCAATAACTAAAAGCGAAAGACTTTTTGCTCTAATTTGTTAAAATATATCGACTGCCGATTGTAGGAAATTATAAGAAAATACCAAAAACTTCATTCTTGATTTACTCTAAAACGCTCTTACAAATTTTCCTAAAATTTTGTGTACAGGTAGTCAATCTACTATACTTGAACATATAAAAAAATGAATACCAAGAGTCAATCTAGATTTCGAGAAAATCAAGCTTGTTTGAGAACAAAAGAAAACGTCAATCGTTGCTATGGTAACCTTTGTGACAAAGTGACGGGTAAAAAATTAACATTTGGTCATATTTGATCATTATGGTGTATTTTGGCAAAAATCGAACATTGGCTTCCTCGATAATTTAAATTTTCAAAACAACCACCCTTTGGCTAAAAAAAACTACATGGAGCCTCCTTAAGAAGAGATATATAGGAACCCTTTATTGTCTGGGATATATTTACTGTTTGTTTGTTTGTTTGTTTGTCTGTCCAGTTTTATGTGATAACGTCGAGCAACCACCAAACAATACTGTAACACCCCGGAGTCCGATGATAAAGGAAAGTCGAGGTTTTTTTTCGAAAAATGTTTTTATCGGCTGTTTCTTTCGTCTTGTCAGACATCTCCTGGACTGAATGTGCTAGTATTTACTTCTCAATTTATTTATAAATTTATCAATTAAATTATTTAATTGATTAAATTATTTATAATTATTAAAAACGTTCTATCTTTATTTTTTAATTTTTTTTTGGTATCCGCATTTTGTCATCCGCCTTTCCTTATACGCCTTTTATCATCCGCCATCCGCCATCCGGTCCTCTTTTTACAGAGACCCATATTATATAAAGCTACGTTGTAACGATTATTAGACGTCGTTATGTAAGTCTTCTATTACGAAGAATGGGTTCCATTAAAGAAAATGTCTGGAAACCGGAAAATTCGTCTGCGTGCTTTCCGACAGTTTGTTCATTCGTCAGTTTTAATCAAGTAGTTATTTGGTCAGGAGTGTCACCAGTTTTCAAACTATGAATACAGAAAAATTACGAACTTCCCCCTGAAAACAAGTCGCCCAATCTTAGACACAAAAATTATGCCGTTAAAAAGTTCCCACCTCTCCCAGCCGAAAATAAGCCATAGACATACTGAATCTTGAAGAAAATGTATTTTCTTCCGAAATAAATGCGGAGCCTGGAACAAGCTAGATATAAGCCCTGTATTGTTTTGTACTTTACTATATAGATCCGTAATCGTTCGTAAACAAATACTGAGAAACTGGGTCACCTAAGCCTTTACAAACTCAAGCCACAACCCGGCTTGTTCCCATTTTCCTCGCATGCGGAGGAATTTTACCGTCTAATTTATATTTTTTACCGTCTAATTCGCCCCTTATTCTTTTCCAATATCAATCTTTCCAATTTTTAAAACGTAGACTTCTTTCGAATCCGATAAGAAGCCCCACCCCAGTGTCCCCAACAAAAGCAAGATGCAGTGATATAAAAAGCAAGTTGTCTGCCGCGCGTTATTAACATGTTTATTATTAAAGTAAATGGTTTATTATTCCTATGATGCGATGAGCGTCGCTTGTGCAGTGAGTCGTGAACTGAGAGTCAAATATTTGTGAGAGAAAAATCTGCAAGTTAAATTAGCGCTATATGAACTGTCTCAGCATAACTCTTTATCGTGACAAGAGTTTCGCTGAAGTTTTCCCGAAAAGCTTGGTGGAAAAGAAAGTTGGAAGATTTGAGACATAGGTAAATGCTTTTGGTGTAACTAGGCTTACGATTGCTGTTGTCCTTGCACAAATTAGAGTCTACCGGGCCTACGCAGTTTCTTCGTAATTTACACGCAAACGCTTGTAATCACAAACCTTTTATTTTATCCTTTACAGCATCTATTAGAGGGTCCAACAAAGGGAAATTAACAGGTTCTACGCTGTGAACAGCCGTACGTTGTTAACTATCAAGGAAAACCTTCAAGACTTTGTAAGTTTACTTTTCGCTAACATAACTGTGGAGCATTGAACTGATTCATGTTGCAAAATACAGTAATTGACAGGGAGTTTGCCGAACGTTTCCTAACAAAAGCGATGTGCGGTGCAGTCTGTTGTACAATCTAGTACTCAGTAATGTTGACAACATAGATATTTAGCATCTTGGTGTTGAAAAGAATAAATAGCTTGCCGACTTGATCGTCAACTTTTCTTTTTCTTGCCTACCGTGACCAATATATTCATGAAAGATGTCGATTAAGCGAAAGCCGACAGATTAAAGCATCAAGGCATGTTTAAACTGTACAAATCAAACTTTTCTCTTTATTTACGAACCGAAATTCCAACGCACTTAATATAGTTATACTTAATAATAGGAATAATATAGTTTCAGTTTTTCAACATGGAATGAAAATTTCTCGGTGCAAAACTACTGCTTCATTACCCTATTAAAACATTAAGAAGTTATTTTTGACGTAAGCTTCAGTCGCATTCCTTTTATATGGACTTCATGTTGTTTAAAGGTAACGAGCAACTGGCTCATTTGCAGGCGTGCGAGGAAAGTCTCTCAGTAACCTAATGCAGAGTATTGCAGGCCCTTCTGTCCTGTGTAAACAACTGAGTTCACATGACCCAAAACAATGCCAGTTGTGATGAATTTGCTTGAGAAATGACACAGTTTGAAATTGCTAAGGCGACAACCTCGAAAACTTGATCAGCACAAATCTTAGAAAAGACGCTGTTAGCATTCGGGCGTTTTTAGCCCTGTCCAAGAAGATATCAACCATTTGCATAATTACAGAGGAATGTAAAGTATTCTTTCAATAGAAACTGTTGGCTGTCATTACTTGACGAACTAGCTCAGTACGAAACCCACTGTTTAACATTGAATAAGAAAAAAACAATACTGTTCCCAAACACGTACATCGTACGTATTAGCGAGACAATTCTCTCTTTATCGCTATTTGAATAAAACAGCGTCAGATTCACTAATAACTATTTACCATCATCTACATAGCAGCTGTAATGAGAAATAAAAAAAAATCTGTTTAGATTGCGCTTGAAAGATGGAGTAGCTTAAAAATTTGGGTTCGCAGAATTATCATGACTAGAGACGAGTAACTTACTGAGTATTTATTAGATTGTTTAATATTGTATATGCAAATTGCGAAAAATAGGCGATGAGCTAGCGCATGAACCGTGAGGTATTATTGCCAAATAAGCTTCTGTACGTTATGGCTTTATCATGTTAGCAGGCAAGAGCATTTTGAATAATTCTGGTGTTTTTGCCTTCCACTTTAAATTTAAACCGTTAAATAGACATTTTGTGTGATAGGAGTACTGAAATAGAAACAGTTTGAATCCAAGCCCTCAGGCCAAGCTGTTATTTTCACTAATCTAAAAGTTGATGTCTACTCAAAATTCACTGGTCTTGTCAAAAAAGAAAGAAATATAAACACGTTATGACCAGCG
Organism: Oculina patagonica; assembly: GCF_052425735.1. NCBI lineage: Eukaryota > Metazoa > Cnidaria > Anthozoa > Scleractinia > Oculinidae > Oculina > Oculina patagonica. The sequence continues at coordinate 64,406,350 of NC_135761.1, forward strand.
TTTTTCCAAACATTATAATAAACATTTTTGTAAAGCATTCCTGTGAACAGATTGGAACATTTTCCAAAACGACATCTTAGCACGTCATTAACCAAACCTTTATGTGATTTAATTAAAAACTATGATGCTAATCAATTTGGGTAACGGACCATTCGTAGTGGAGCTATTAAATTGTTTTTTTTTTTCAGTCCCAGTATGAACCGATATCATATTATGTCATTTTAGGTGAAAAAACTCGTAAAACGGCGTAACTGTTCTGTTCACTTATTTGTCATTTTTTCAACTACATGTAACATTAAAGCATCATTGTTGGATCGGGTTTCCTAAGATCTTCTCTAGATGTATGAGATCTTCTCTAGATGTAATTCAACTCTATCAGTAAGCCAGCCAGCCGACCAGTCAGTCAGACAGTCAGTCAGTCAGTCAGTCAGTCAGTCAGTCAGTCAGTCAGTCAGTCAGTCAAATAATTTTCATATCTCTTTTTAGGTTACAAGTTATTAATTCATTTTTTATTTTACAAACACTTCATAGCAGAAAAATTAAGACGATGTCCCAGCCGCCGCCAGTAAAACTCATATCAGAGAGAGAGAACCAAGCATGGTGCGCCGTCTATGGCTTAGAGTCAGCGGCAATCATCATCGGCAACATCATCATCATAGCTGCATTTGCCATTACCAAGTCCCTCCACAAGAAAACCTACCTGCTTCTTATCAGCTTAGCTGTAGCTGATCTCCTGGTGGGTGCCGTGTCTCTTCCGATGTATATTCATGTGATCGGTGGCCAGGTTACCCAGTGGTGGACTTTGGATGATCACGTGACACACACGCAGACGGCGATAGAGATCTTCACCTCGTACGCCTCCATTTTCTTTTTAGTGGCAATCGCTTTAGAGAGGCTTTTTGCTACGTTGTCACCATTTACTCATGATAATCTGAAACCATGGGTTTATTACATCGTTATCGCATCAGTTTGGGTCCTCGCTCTTCTTCTTGGTATTTTGTCCTTTTTGCGTGAAGCACATGTTGGCGCCGCCGAAAACGAGGATGTATTTATCTTTATTATGGTTATGCTTGCTCTTTCCATGCTTATTGTAGTGGTCTCGTATACTATAATCGCAGTCATTTTGCTTCGTTCTCGTGATAAGAGCGATGATTTTGAGAAAAGAATGGCAGTCACTCTTTTGATCTTGACCGTAATTTTCTGGGTTACTTGGCTGCCATTCAAAGTAATCAATTACATTTTCCATTTTGATAAGACTACAACCCTCTCGTGTACAGAAAATGATTTTGCCTGCCTCTACCATGCAGTATACGCTACGAAGTTCCTTCATTACTTCAACTCGGTAGTAAATCCCATCGTGTACGCTCTGCGTGTGAAAGATTTTAGAAAGGGAGTGCGACGCATTTTTTGTGGGTGTCTCGAGGCGGAACCTCCTCACAACCCTCCCCTGGGGCAAGAAAAAGGAATCGATAACATGGTGTCCATGCAGTCCATTGATACTGTTGTTCCCTCCATGTTTTTGTAAATAGTCACCTTTAAATGGAGCAGGGAAGGGGAGGCAAGGAAGATTGTAGGGATGGGAGAGAACACTGAAGGTAACAACAATCAAGATGAGTTTTTGTAAAGAATGGAGCGGTTTTCCGATGAATGTTGTGAAAACCATGCGAGTCAAATGTAAAAAAGTAAATCTTTCATCTGATCTGTTAGATAACATTGGGCTTCATAACAAATTGTAAAATACAAAGAACAATGATTGCACTTGTTGGAAAGTCATTTGAAAATCGTTCTACCATAGTTATCATTGTCATTCAAGCTGCATAGAAATTTGAAATGCCATTTTAGGGAAATTGAAATAATCGACCGAGTAACATTAGTCAGAATGTACGCTGGAAGTAAATAATTTTTATCAGTTAGTAGTAACTTAGAATCTTATGGATTTTTTGTTTTTCATTGAAATACTATTAAACAACAATTCAAACGTGCTTTAGGCCCAAATGCGCAAGAATATATCTCAGGGCAAATGCTATTCACATTTACTTATTTAGTAGAGTGTGGGCGAAAAATATTCATATAGTAGTTGGTTTTTATAAACATGAAGAAATTGCGTCAAATACTCCTTTTTGCATGATATTGCTTTCTTGCTGTTGTAATTGTAGCGAACGTAAAACAATATAAAAGCATTTTTTAAATATTTTATCAACTCTCTGTATGAGCAATTGTAACCATGGGCTGTAAATAGATTTTAATCGTTAAAACTCACTTGTAATGTAAACTAGTTACTTTTTTTAATTGTAGATATTTTGATGACTTGTCATGAATAAAACACGTGTACAATTCGTTTTAATTCTGTTTTCTTGACTTCACTGATTATTCAGTTTATTTTTTCAACAACTATGCTGATGAATAAAGTTGCCCAATAAACCTTCTTAATCAATTTTTATATGGAAAGAATGGTGGTGAAATAATGATGGCATTTGCTTTATGCTCTCTGACTAATAAAAGGAATAAACTTGAAAAACAGTACAAGTTTTAAACTTCGAATCCAGGTCCCAGATGTCCAATGGATGGTTAACCCTTTCCACTGGATAAACCACTATATAAACAATAACCTCCACTTGGCGCGAAAATATGCACTGATAAATCACGGTCCACGGACATTATCTGTTCCGAAAAGCGAACAGTTGGAGGAAAAAATTGAACTTCGAGGAACAAATAATATTCAAGGACAAATATCATATCATTTTTGATGCCAAATGAAGATTATGTTTATTATTCTTCAAATATTTTTTACACACAAGGCCGCTCATGTTGGGAATGTTCTTTTTCAAAAGTTCTTACACGTCGAGGTAATTTTGTCGGTGTTTAATGCACGTATCAATGTTAAGCTGCTGGGAGGGGGGGGGGGGGGGGGAGGCCGGGCATTTGAACTTAGCTGAGACTTTCTGATCAAATGCCCAACCCCAGGGCATTTGTGGATGTTCAAAAGAGTCACTAAACTTTAATTAAATATTGTAAATAAGATTTAAATTGCATCGAACTCGGAAAAAAATCCGAGTTCCAGATGGGATTTGAACCCACGACCCTCCGTGTAAGAAAGTCCATTACAACAGGCAAAAGTCCCCACTGCGGGCAAACAATTGCCGTTAAACCAATCACGCACGCGAAAAAAATATTTGATGGATTATAAATGCTGGTAAACCTGGTGGGAAAGCAATTTACGCTAACTGGACAGTCAAAGGAGAGGATTGACTGCAGCTGATTGAGATCACACTGACGGACAATGATTTTGAATGAGTATCCCTGGGACGAGAATGTCTTTTACAGCAATCATGATGGCTTGCGGTATTTGTAAACAAGATGGCGGACAAACAGGCGGGGGTGTTGAATTGAACGGTTTTCCGGCTTCTAACACTGATCCCAGACGCTGAACAGCCATGCTTATTGGAAAGTCTTTTGTTTGCTATAGTAAAATAGACAGAGATCCTGTCTCCGTATTACTGGAAATCAAAGGAAGACCTGATACCCTGCTTTTCGAGAGTGGAGCGATCGCTGAGTTGTGTAAGTATAAAAATAAGTTACGTGATGAAAGCTTATTTATACCGTGTTTTCTTTTACCATGCGATTTAATTTTATCAGTATTTTGTTTCCAACAGGATCTGCTTAAAATATTTCCTTTTTAAAGCAGGATTGCTTTGGGAATCCTTGCGCCCGTTCTCATAATTAATTTTTAAAACTTTATTGTTTCGAATGACAATATTTACATAGCTCCCATAACTAACAACTGTTCAGCCACATATAACCAACAAGGGATCTTAAAGAACTTTGGCTAAAATTGTTAATGATATAGCACTGAACGAGTAGCAAGGTAATATCATTTAAGCTTATTGCTCTTTGAGAGGAAACGAAAGTCAATTAGTTTAGGTACGCGTTGATGCGTAAAAATATAGATTGATCTTTTTATGAGATTTATCTAAGAGACAACTTTTCTGCAGACATAACAGGTTTATCATCCTTTGTTTCTTGTGATATTCCGATACATTATTTTATTAACTTCGCTAATTCTCTGCAAAACAAAGACAAATTATGCATATTTTTTAGAACTTGCACCACAACTCAGCCAGGGCTCAAAATAACGGCCGGTCAACGGACAATGTCCGGTCAAGATGACAATTTGTCCGGACAAAGTTTCAGTTTGCCGGTCATTTTGACCGGTCACGTACATGGCTTTTAAAATGATAACTGATGACCAGAACTATTCATAAAAATTGCAGCTAAAACAGTGAAGAAATAGCCGAGGTTTTTATGCCACAAACAAAGACTATCTAACGAACAGCAGAAAGACCAGTTTAAAACTGCTATTTTCAATATTTTGACCGGTTAGAAACGACACGTGACCGAGCTAAAATCTGTTTGGCCGGACAACATGACCGGCAACTGTCCGAAAATTATGAGTTTGAGCCCTGAGTCAGCACAACCTCATATATTTTTCATGAAATGAACACAACTGCTATCTCACGCTTAAAATGGACAATGATGGAGCGAATAGGTCTTTTTTGCAAATAGAATCAACTAGGACTCTGTTGAATGCTTAACCTACAGTACAAACTATTTTCAATAACTGCAGACTCTAAGAAGCTGGTACACAAACTAAAAAAAATGCCTCTCAACAGATATCAACAACTACTGGCACGTTATGAAAGACTTATTTGTGACATAAACAAAACTAGCATCATTGCTAGACTGACCAATCAGCTTTAACAGACCAGATCGACTACAGACAGCATCTTTTCACTTGACTCTGAAGATGACTTTAGTTCAGGTTGTACCCATGTAAAAAAAAATAACCGGGGATCCTGCCACAGACTGGGATCCCATCAAGATCCCACCAAGATTCCACCAAGATGGCAATATCCTGCTGGGATTCCGACCAGGAAAAAATTCCTGGCACGTTGGGATCCCGCCAAGAATCTTGCCAGGATCCCCGGTCCCGGCAAGATAGCAAACTTTCCGTTGGTAGCCTGCCTGGGTAGAATTTCCCGCCATGGATCACAGCAAGATATTTGCCGGGAATTATATTCTCGCCAAGATCCTGCCAAGTCCAAAAAATTCCAGGCAAATTTTTCACAGCGTGAATAAATCTCGGTAGTGTTCCCGGCGAGAACTCACTTCTCACGCAGTTCAAGTCTTACTGGGAGAAAGTCGATGCTTTGAGATTCTTACAAATTATGCTGTGGTGGGAACGCAAGTTATAGAGTGTATTGATGAAATAAACTAAAAGTACTAATGATTGAAGTAGTTAAACCAGTTTGATTTAAAATGTCGAAAAAAAAAATATTAGTGACGGTGAGCCTTGACGAACTGGCGGGACAAAGAGGCGCGTGACAATAAGTGAAGATTAATTAAAAGATGAGAATTTTTATTGATTTTGGTCTGTTTTGAAGCTTTTTAAACTTTCTTTCTTTCTTTTCTTTCCTCTGAGGAACCTTAATACCTTTGAGCAATCCAACGACTAAAGTCAATGACAAATTTCTGTCGGCCATTTTCTTCCAATTGCAAATACAATCGGGAATTCGCTGTAATTTCACTTTTTGTATTGAAAAAATCCTCTAGATGGAGATGGCATTTTAATTGTGTTTGAATCAGTGTGTTTATAGTTTATATAGTTATAGTTTGATTAATTTATGAAATTTTGATTGGTTCACAGCACAATGGGAAACAGAAAGTATCAAGAAAGGATATTCTAAAGTTGCAGATGCTTATGGTTGCCTTGGAGTTCTCAAAATCAATCTTGGTAAAGTAATTTCAAAATTTAAAAAGAATTGTATTCACGAGTACAGTGTAACTGTGTATGTTTTGGTTCAATTTTATCCTTGCTTCAAATTATATTTCCTTTGTTTTAAACTTAATCATACAATACGGATTTACCATTTCCAAAAACAAAAGAAAATAAAATTTGAACAAAGGATTAAATTCAACCACAACATGTATATTTAACTGTTATAATTTTGAGCATAGCACTAAGTTTTCATTACATATATCAGTGCAGTGTAATAAAATTATTATTGTTAAAAACTCAACGAAACTGGGGGTTAGGTTTATAGCTGAGTATTTTCGCCGAAAAAAAGATGAAACCCTAGGGTAAAAAGGGTAATTAATTATAAATAGCAATAACCCTTGATTCTTATCAAATAATGTTTCCAAAAGGTCTTGACAATTAAAATAATAACATACCACTCTGGCAATAGCAGTTTCCACTACTAATGCCAAAATGAATTACGAAGTTGATCAATAAAATTACTCCAACTGCGAGCTCACATCTCATACCTCGGCTCAGTAAGACAAAGGCATTGAAAGAAATTTCTGAAAATAAACATCTGAAAGGCATAAAATGTCTTAAATAGCCTCTCAGTGTCTGCTATAATGAAACAATCAAACTGTCCCATGGGGACTGAATCAAGTGCTCATAAATCTGTGATGGTGACAATTTGTAATTTGGAGGGAGTTATTTTCATTAAAGTGTTTGTTACTTTTGCTGGTCCTAAAGTTCTATCACAGTCTTAATTAAGCAGAGTGTTTTTAATAACAAGGAACCTGTAAGGCAAGGGTTGGCTGTACACAGTGAACACTCTTACTAATGCTAATTTTGACACATTTTCTTACAGTAAGTCAGTTGCTTAGTTTAACAATTTAACTGAAACATCCACATTAGCCATTTGATCTTTAATTTAAAGTATGCCGGGCATTTATTTCAGTTGGCCATAATTTAATGATCTGCGATAATATTTTAAAAAGCATCATTGTAAAGACAATTAACTTTTAAAGTGCTACTATGATTAAATTCGCATCTTTCCTTTCGTAGCCATTTAAAAATATTAAAATTAACAACTGAAGTTCTTTTTACGAGAAAAAAAAATCCGGAAAACTGTTTTCCAATATCTCTTTTCTTTCCAGAGATATTCAAGTTTTTAAAATATGCAAGATGGCAAAGCAATGATGTCATAGACTCAACCAAATTTTGATCAAATAATTTATGAAGAAAGTGATATCTCAGCCAATTTGCATCGGAAGTCTCTATTTTTTACAGTAAAACTCTGCTAGTTGTGTTTTACTATGTGAACTCAACAATTTGGTTACCATGGCAACACACTAGGTTTCAGGTCCCCCGGATGCTATTAAAGGCTTTTTTGGCCAATTCTGGCAGACGTCTTGCCCGGATTTCATTTTTCCGAACTGAAAAATTCTAGAACGGCAAAAGTAACAAACTGTTTGATGAAAATAACTCCCTCCATATTACAAATTGTCACCATCACAGATTTATGAGCACTTGATTCAGTCCCCATGGGACAGTTTGAAAATTCTAGAACATTAAAAATTAATTGGTGGGGACTGGAAAAGAGTGAGTTACCATGGTAACATAATTTAATTATAACTGCACGTGTGTCACCTGTAGAACTATTATTCTGCCAAGTTTCATTGGTCTCTGCACAAAAATGACCGAGATAACTCAATTTTTGTACCTGACATAAAATTGGGTTGAGTAGATGATGTCATCAGTCCCCTAATTTGCATATTTTTCAATTTTTTTTTATCTTTAATATCTCCGGAACTAAAAAAAAATATATTTGAAAACGGAAAACGGCATTTTGATCATACAGTGTAATTAAAAAATTAATTTCAATGATTTTCTTGTTTTTGCAGGTGAAACAGAGATTAGTTTCTTTCTTGTTCTTGTCACTGGTTGCTCGTCAGTTGGAAAAATCAATGACAGTGAAATATTTCGTATCAATGCTACTCAGTTAGTCCCTTTACAAGATGGCCAGGATGAAGAAATTATTGCTGAAGTTCGCAAACTATTAAACTCTGGAACATTTTATTTTTCTGTTTGTCCTGGAGATCAACAGCCATTAGACTTGACCCTGTGTTCACAGCGTAGATATGAGGGCTGTGAACCTGATAACAGGTTTTTCTGGTAAGCAAATAATTTATATATATATTTCCAAATAAATTCAAAAGTTTTAAAGCGAGGGTATTACCAGCCTGCAGGAGGAGCACTCGGCAGGAAAGGAGAAGGTTCAGTCATGTGATTTAATTAGCAAGTTAAGAGCCTTCAAATAACCCACTATTTTCTGTTTTTAAAAGTAACTTTTTTAGACCTAAGTTGGTAAATTTTGCAATGATTACCAACTGAACTTAAAGGCAAATAGCACTGGTAACTCGGAATATGGAAAGTTAAAATTTGTTGACTTTTTGGTAAAAGTGCTAATAGTCACAGTTTTAAAATAATCATTGTTACTAACAATGGTAACCCTAAACCCAGGACCTCTACATCTTTTGGGTGCTGTTACTGATTGGTACATTTTGATCCTCACTGTTCCGTTGGGTTGTTACTTAAGCAGTTCCCTGTCTCCTTGTCTCAAGACATCCAACTTACTCATACCCAGACTCTGCTGTTTCTGAGCATGCCCACAACACCAGTCACCACCCACTTTGAAAAAGTTTATTGGCCATGAATGGTACCTCAGTGGTACACATGTAGGGTCAAAGAGGCAATTCATGTAAGAATTTGATCACCCTAACAACATCAACAGGGGAATGGAATTGAAACCGCAGAAGTGTGGATGCCCACATCATCAAGAAACACAACAACTGGAGAACTGTGAGACAGCAAACCACTGAGGGAACAACCCTCCAGAACAGCAAGGATCAAAATGCACCAATCACAGCTGTTGAAAAACAACCAATTACAGCAGAGCATTGTGCTTTATAAGGTTACGCATAACCAGTTGACCTAATCGCCTGATGAAGACTAGCAGTATTCAGTCAAAACAGTGCAATCCACATCACAAGGGACTATTATTGTTTCTAAGGAATCTTTCTCAATTGTCACTAGTAATGAAATAGGTGTATTTTTTTTAAAACAGCATTTTTTCATATGTTGCAGTGAAAACTTCCTTGTAAGTTTAAGTCATTGTATTACTAACAGTACTTTAACTGTTAATGAACAGGAATCGCAGCTTGCATATTCATCTGCAGAGGTTTGGTATTGACTGTTCACAATGGCTGCTGAGAATGATGTGTGGAGCAGTGGAAATTAGAACTGTATATGCTGGAAAAACTCAAGCCAAAGCCTGTCTTGTTTCAAGATTGAGTTCTGAGAGGGCAGGAACAAGGTTTTATGTCCGAGGCACGAATGATGATGGGCATGTTGCAAATTTTGTGGAAACAGAACAGGTGCAATATATTTACTGTTAACTTGTCACTGTTAAACTCGCTTTTATTGATATTTATTTAAGTTTCAGTTCCTGATTTTTTCCTGTATAAAATAAATGCCAAGATTTCTCTCTTTGTAAAGCACACTGGAAACAGAGTGGAGTCAAGGGTTGGACAATCCTAACTGGTCATCTTCAGAGGATTTTAACACTACTTGACAATTTTCAGTAATGTTGTCAATCAGGTGGCTTAGAAAGCTTGAAAGACAGGAAGGTTTTAGTTAATTAACACAGACTGTGTATTCAAACTCATGTTAATCTTAAAGTTTTCTTTACTGTTTTCAGTTCATTGTGCTTGATGATATGACAACATCCTACGTCCAAACTCGTGGATCAGTGCCAGTATTTTGGGAGCAGCCAGGAGTACAGGTACATTAAAATGTCCATGAAAGCCTGGCTAATAAGTTTTTGTATAATCTGGGCTATAAGCAAGGCTTCCTTACTGATTCCACAATGGTGCGATCCATTTTAATTAAATGCCAAGCTCAATAATATTAACAATGGTTCTTTTAAAATTTTTTAGTTAAGTGTGTTACTGGCACTTTTTTTTAAAGATTTATCTTTGTTGAGAATCTTATTGACTTAAAATGACTGAACATGCTGTAAAGGGAGCATTTTTAGCGGAGCTCCCAGCGGCCCAAAGGGCCGCAGAGCAGAGCCCCATACCCATAGAAAATTAACAGACCCATGCTTTTGGTTTTTCATGGTCATCATGGCTAGCGGCATGGCTCGCGGGCGTGTGCGACAACCACGATGACAACGAAGTTGCCCCTTGACATGGCGGCCATACTCCAGAAATCGTTTTAAGATTATGGTTAACGCCAGCTTACGTCTTTGATATTGAACATCCATGTCATGGTAAATTGACAGCTGTCAAAACAAGGTATCCGCTGACCAGTATCACATGACCATATCGCGGGCTCACTTATAGAACTCATATAGAGGTCGAATGTTTTTGAAGTCTACCGCTGACCAAATAATGGTTTACATTTGATCGCGGGCTCAAGTGCTATTATTGGTCAGTAAATTGGGAGCTCCACTTTTAGGCTTGGCTAAATCTATTTAATATAAATTACATGTATGTGTGATTATATTTAACAGGTTGGATCTCACAAGGTTAAACTCTCCAGAGGGTTTGAAGCATCATCGCCAGCATTTGACAGGTACAGAATGTCATCACTCAAGAGCTGTTACCTCAAATGGATGTGTTCTTTACAGGCATCTTCATATGCTGAGCGTAGCTAGTCACTTGAATCGTGGCATTCTTAAGTTTCAATTTTATGTAATTTCTTTGTCTCATATGGTAAGAAAGAGTGCAACTTTTGCAAAGTTACAAGCATTTCTTTTCATTGGATAATAAGATAATTATTCATGTACGTTAATTAACCATTACTAGTGAGGATTGTGAAGAATTAGTTCTAATAAACATAAGTTGTAAACAGATGACATCCCTATGTTATGCTGTTGACTGAAAATGTTGTTATGGGACGGTGTTTGGAGCTGATATGTGAGTTAAAAAACTTATCAGAAAGCTCCAAATGCAATACCAGTCGATTGGTATCTACTTCTTGCTTTGAGATAACAGGTTGTTGTTCCTTTGCTTTTTATGTTTTCAGACATTTGACCAGCCTTAGAAATCTATACGGCCAACAGTTACTTATTAACTTACTTGGCACAAAGGAAGGCGAGAACACTCTTAGTATTGCATTTCAGGTAAGATCTAATTAATATGTTACCTTATTGATACGTGCTGGCTCAATTAATGGTTTATGACGTAACTGTAAAATCGGCATTGTGCAAAGTAAGTGGTGGTTGTGGGTATAAATGTGAACCTTAACTTTGGTCATATTTATCAGTTACAATTTTTTGCCCTATTTCACACAACCATGGTAAGTTAAGAATTTTTTTATGTTCTTAGGATCAGTTGAAAGACTCAATTCATGGCAGTGAGACCCGCATGATTTGCTTTGATTATCACCAAAACTGCCGAGGAGGGAAGTTAGACAAGCTATCAGTGCTGAAGGAAAAGGCTAGGCCGTCTCTCAGGAAATTTGAATTTTTCTTTGCCAGAGGTGATCAGATTATCAAGTAAGTTGTCATCATTCTTCTGTGAAAAATTTATACAGTTATTTACCCGGGGGGGGGGGGACAAGAAACGGACGGGGAGCGGGAGAGAACCCCAAAAGAGACCAATCTGGGGGCCGCCCGACCCCAAAAGAACCAAAACAAGAATGGAGAATGACCGTGGACCCAGAGACATATGGCAAAATATTGGCGTTGGGCCCCGGAACACCCAAGCGAGACCAAAAGGAACACCCAGGAGACGACGAGCATCCCCGTCATCATATGCGAGTCCCCCCCGGGTTAATTTACTATTATCGATGCAATGAAATTCTATTGTAAGAAATGTACTGTATGAAGTTCATTGTAAGTAGTGTGTTGTGGAAAAGTGAATGATCTAATGCGAAAGCCACCTTTTAACATGTGCCTGTTGATGATCAATATTTACAGGAAGCAAAAAGGAGCAGTTCGTACAAATTGCATTGATTGTATAGATCGTACCAACAGCGTGCAAAGTTACTTAGGACTTGAGGTATGTTGACTTGCACTCTAGCCAGACAAATTTACGTCATAAGAGTAGTGAAACCGATTCTCTGAAAATGGAAATTACCAGATACGTTCGACTGATGTTTTTTCAAAACGGAGAGTTATTCATCAGCATGTGTAACAGCTGGGTGACAGCATAGTTAGTTGAGGGGACTACTTACGTTGTGGTGACAGCAGCAAGCAATCAATCCTTACAACAACAACAACAACAACAATCTTTACTGTACTCTCTTCTAGTTGGTGTTGTATGTTTCCCTCACTTACAGGCTGCAGCTTATTTCATGTTAATTTGAGCTAATTACCTGCATGGAAGTGTTAACGTTAATATGTATCTCTACAGATGTTGTCACAGCAAGTGGAGTGTCTTGGTTTATCTGGCAAACAAGGATTACTTTCTAGATTTCAGGAAGCTTTTCGGACCATGTGGACACAAAATGGCGACCACATAAGCCGTATGTACCTTGGTACAGGGGCCTTAGATGGAAAAGCCAAGGTACAGTTTCAGCCTATTTTTTTTTCAACAATTGATATTTGTCTTAGAGAAAAGCACATCTGTTTCTGTTGAGAAAATAAATGAGTTTGGCTGACAAGCAGACGTCTGGAGTGTTATATCTGATTGAACAATAAGATTTGAAAATTTCTCTGCTGATTGTAGAAGTAATAAACATTTGTTGTACAGCTGGAGTACAGCTCGGTATTATTTTTTTAAGGTCAAGGGACAGTGGTGCATGCTAACAAAATTGTTACTTTACTGTTCAAAGTCATTAAAATGTCATTAATGTCATGATTAGGCAATTTCACTTTCGCGTGACTCGGATCTCTCCAGATTGTTGGTTTGGGCAAAGTGATATGTTTTTTTCAATTTAAATTAAATTTTGTGGCATTTCTGGTAAACCATACGCAGAATGTAAGTTAGCTGCAATGGAATACAATGTATTGACTAATTGTACTGAAAAGTAATGTATTTGTCGGAAGGTAAGAGGGAGAGTAGGGAGGTACCCCTCGAACATCTCGGTGTGTATGGCGCGCTTCCTGAAACCCTTTACCTACCCTTTTTTAGAACTGACCTCAAAGTTGATAACCTATTTCACCCTACCGGACTCTACCTAGGGGTTGTTTCAGTTTGCATAAGAATTTGAGAAGGGCTTCAATTTTTCGATGTTATTAAGCTGCTCTTCCAAAGAGGTTTTACAACGAAAGAAAACGTTTTTTTTTTTCAAAAATGAGACGTCTTTGCTGACCAGAGTGTACAAACCATACCCTATTTTAGACTTGAATGGTCAAAATCTTTACCAAAATACCAAATAATATACCAAAATGTATAACTCGAAAACTCATTAGCGCTATACATAGGTATATATCAAAAAGGGGGGGGGGGGGGGGGAGTACCACACGCTTTTATCCTCAGTGCCAGAACTAGTTAGCCTTAACAATGAAATTAGATTAGATTTCAACTTTCATTATTCTGACTTTGGGTAGCGGCTATCGCAAATGTTATGTAACTTACATTGTTAGCAAATGATTTTCCACTCTCCTGTTATTGATTTTCTCAGGTGATGAACAAGCTTCGTGATGGCGCACGCTCAGTACACAGAACCATCGTCAATAATTTTCTGGATGGAAGTAAACAAGAAGCCATTGATATGCTGTTGCTAGGCAACACATTTGTTGGTGAGCTTGGCGAAAGAGCACGTGCGTTGCTGTATGCTTCGTTTCTACACTGTAAGTCGTGCTGTAACTCTGTATCAAGTGATAAAACAGTTCCTTGTAGATTACCATTTGGTGATGACACAAAACGAACTTTGATAATTTTGTTATCACACATAAAACCGAAGCCATTGTACATTTTAAACACCAGTCGATAGATTGCAGCTTTTTCTGTCCTGAATAACCCTAAACCCATTTTTCCTGCCGCAAATTTTTAAGCAAGGGACGTGTGCTAGGCGCTGGTATATTATGGGAGGGTATGCCCGAGGCTGAACTTTAGGTTGTCCTAAAACTGAACAACTTGCAAAGAAGCGAAACTTCAAGGGCATCTGTCAAATATTAAGGACAATCTTTTACTCATGGGAATTATCGTGCAATACGGTATACCAGGAAGCCAGAAAGGGGTTTATTCATTTCATTATTTATTTCCTCCTTCAATAAAAAAAATACACCTTTTTTGAGTTACACCTTACTTGAGCGCCAAAAAAGACTGGAAAATAGTGAGACGAAGTTACCACAAATGACAAAGTGTGGAAAGTTTAGCTGGAGTATCCGGTGGTATAATGGTAACCCTAACCCTAAGGCAAAGGTGCTACATTTGCATTTGTACAATGAAGATAATTTGACGGACAGGGGATAGAACTTCTCGGTTAAAGACATGATTTTTTCTGGGCAAAACTTTGTTTGTCAAAGTTTGCAGTTTTATGTTCTTGTTTTATAATTCATTTTCCGAGGTCAGTGGTTCACAGCAACTTTGATTTTCTTTTCTCTCATCCTCTCACTGCTTGACAATGTATTGACAGCAAGTGATCTGATGTTTTGAAACTTTTTAAACTTAATGGGGGAGGGTATTAAGTTCTAAAACATATAAAATTTAACACATAGCTGGAGTCTTTTGCCATTGTAAACTTGTTTTAATATGTTTTCATTTTCCTTAGCCTCCCCCGTGATTCTAAGGGAGCTGTGTGACCGCCATCTTGAATACACCACGTGGTCCAACATACGCATCTGTGTTGGCACGTGGAATGTAAATGGCGGCAAACACTTTCGCAGTATCGCTCACAAACATCAAACAATGCACGACTGGCTTCTAGATTTCCACAAGACACTTCCGGACAGCGGTTATTCAGAAACTAATGACGTGGACTTCCGGTTACCAACAGACGTTTTTGCTATTGGCTTTGAGGAGTTAGTAGATTTGAATGCATCAAACATTATGTCAACAAGGTTAGTACTGATCTGTTTACTACCCTTATGTGTGAATCCTTGAATTTTTAAATGCGTTGACCTTTCAAACGTTCATAACATGGTACTATGACAACTAAGACGCCTTTTATACTTTGTACTTAGAAAAATGCATTTAAATTCGTAGTCGTTTTTAATTATAGCCTGTTTTTATCCAAGGATAGTACAATAACAAAACGTTGTTCTGTAGACTTACATGATAACCCTTGGTTATACTGACCTAATGCGTTTGGAGGTTAGCTATTCCGGTCATGTTCAGCTTTTAAGTAAGGCAGTCCACTCTCACCTCATCCAGGGGTTCAAATGAGGCCCTCATATTTTTTTTGGGAAAATAACTTGAGCATCCCAAAACACCACACCAACCCCTGTACTGAGATCTTTGCTAGTTAACAGCTATGTTAAAAGCTACTCTACAATCCGAGGGTAAATAAAGTATTCACTTCACTTCACAACAGATTCCACAACTCTGACGGTCAATTATATCCGCTTATATTTTTATTTTATTTTAACATTTCCAGTTCAAATCAACGGAAGGAATGGGGCGAGGAGCTGCGACGCATCATATCACGTGACCATGCATATGTCCTGGTGACGTGTGAGCAGCTTGTTGGTGTATGCCTGTTTGTGTTTATTCGTCCGCATCTTGTACCATTCCTAAGGTAACTAAACTCCCTGCAATGGTCAACATTGGAATTCTCCTAACAATGTAAACACCTTCTCAAGCAGACAGTTGTCGAGAATAAAGACACTTGTTAACTGTTTTGTTTCAGGGACGTGGCTGTCCAGTCTGTGAAGACAGGTCTTGGTGGCAGTGCTGGGAACAAGGGAGGCGTGGCCATTCGTTTGCTTCTGCACGCCACGTCCATCTGCTTTGTTTGCTCGCATCTAGCTGCTGGCCAGTCCGGTGTAGCGGACAGAAACAGTGATTATCATGATATCGCGTCAAGGATAGCCTTTCCTATGGTAAAGTGTCAAGTATTTTATGCATGGTTGTGGGAATTTATTGTTAGTAGGTTAAGCCTAGTAAGTATCTCCTATGGAAATCACTTCGAAGCATTGCTTCAGACCATGTGGAGACAGCTGATGACATATTACACCACGTTAGATTGCTTGCGGTTAGCTCTTATAATTGGGTTGGGATTTCTATCCAAAAAAATCACGGTCCTGGCAGCTGGTCGTCGGTGGCATAGTGGGGATGAATCCCGCTTGGTAAACCGACGACCCGGGTTCGATTCTTCTTGGTGTCAACTTTTTTTTAACTTAAAAAAAAAGGTTAAGTGTGATGTTTACTTCATGTATGAAAAAACAAGAAATCTCACATGGTCAGAAGCAATGCTTGGTAATGCTTTCCATCTCCTATTTGTTCTAAAACAAAACTTTCCGCAAAAGTTTTCTTGTGGCGAGACTAATTTCAGGCAAGAACACGTCATGTCTGGGAAGAGTATGAACTCACAGTATGGCCTGCTGTCAATATGTACCTTCATTATGCAAGTCGGTTTATGAAATAGTTAGTAATAAGCTAAACTCGCAGGCGCAGGACAAAACTACTAGTATCGTAACAATCTCCCCTGGTTGCAATTGTCAACTAACTGATCTGTATTCCTCCGTTTTTCTGCCTTATGCGGCTTAGACCATAGTCCGTTCATTCGTTAATAATTGTCAACTAACTGATCTGTATTCCTCCGTTTTTCTGCCTTATGCGGCTTAGACCATAGTCCGTTCATTCGTTAATAATTGTCAACTAACTGATCTGTATTCCTCCGTTTTTCTGCCTTATGCGGCTTAGACCATAGTCCGTTCATTCGTTAATAATTGTCAACTAACTGATCTGTATTCCTCCGTTTTTCTGCCTTATGCGGCTTAGACCATAGTCCGTTCATTCGTTAATAATTGTCAACTAACTGATCTGTATTCCTCCGTTTTTCTGCCTTATGCGGCTTAGACCATAGTCCGTTCATTCGTTAATAATTGTCAACTAACTGATCTGTATTCCTCCGTTTTTCTGCCTTATGCGGCTTAGACCATAGTCCGTTCATTCATTAATAATTGTCAACTAACTGATCTGTATTCCTCCGTTTTTCTGCCTTATGCGGCTTAGACCATAGTCCGTTCATTCGTTAATAATTGTCAACTAACTGATCTGTATTCCTCCGTTTTTCTGCCTTATGCGGCTTAGACCATAGTCCGTTCATTCATTAATAATTGTCAACTAACTGATCTGTATTCCTCCGTTTTTCTGCCTTATGCGGCTTAGACCATAGTCCGTTCATTCGTTAATAATTGTCAACTAACTGATCTGTATTCCTCCGTTTTTCTGCCTTATGCGGCTTAGACCATAGTCCGTTCATTCGTTAATAATTGTCAACTAACTGATCTGTATTCCTCCGTTTTTCTGCCTTATGCGGCTTAGACCATAGTCCGTTCATTCATTAATAATTGTCAACTAACTGATCTGTATTCCTCCGTTTTTCTGCCTTATGCGGCTTAGACCATAGTCCGTTCATTCGTTAATAATTGTCAACTAACTGATCTGTATTCCTCCGTTTTTCTGCCTTATGCGGCTTAGACCATAGTCCGTTCATTCGTTAATAATTGTCAACTAACTGATCTGTATTCCTCCGTTTTTCTGCCTTATGCGGCTTAGACCATAGTCCGTTCATTCGTTAATAATAATTAATAATAATAATTGTCTGGTTGGTTATCCTAACCGCGTCTGTTCTTGTGGCTGCAACTTTGTAGATTATCATTTAACAGCGTTTCTAAAGTATTTTTGATTTAATTTCTTATTACTCTTTTTTGTAGGGTCGCAGATTAACTTCACACGACTATGTGTTCTGGTGTGGAGATTTCAATTACCGTATTGATCTTCCCATAGAAGAAGTAAAAGAACTGATAAAGAACAATCAATGGGACGAACTCCTGAAAGAAGATCAGTTGGTGAAACAGAGAAACGAACACAAGGTACAGTGATCACGTCATTTGTAGCATGGTCCTTGTATATCTCCTGGTGTTGGTCCCATCCTTGCTGTTTTTCAGTCATTTTACTGTAATTAAACTCTTTATTAGACCGACACCTCTCTAAGATAGGCAAATGAAGTCGGTCCCAACGGTGTCCGTCTTAGAGAGAGTTGACTGTTGTCGGCTTTGAAAGGGTTTTTGGGTTATAGAACGCAATGTGAAGTTTGTGACAACAACAACAACAACAACAACAACAACATTTTATTTGCACCTATTCATTCAATTATTAGCAAAAACAATAAGTGAGGCCGTGAATATCGGATTGATTTATCTAAAAGATATCCAGGTTCCCTCGCACCTTCGCGGCAAGGTTTTTTTGTTATAAAGTCAATGCTTAATCACTTTGGAACTGACGCCGTCTTTTTATGCGTCTATTTTCATACTGATGATAAATTGCGTCAACATTGTCAAAGTAGTCGGTGGATCCACTTGGCGTCGGCTTGTGAATCCACAGCTACTTTTGACAATGTCGCCGCCAGCGCCACTTCGATAAGCATTTTAAATTACGCAGCCCAACAGACTCTCTTAAACTTGCCAAGCTCTGTCTGTGTTTCCCTAAAATTCTTGATAAAACCCTTTGCGACACTTACATCAATAGGAAACATGAGTTGATTGTTACATGTACCTACAACCATTACACCATAAATTGTATTGAATTCTGTAGAAGAGGGTTCCGTCCTTCTCCCTGGACAGTTTGTAGAATAGTAAACATCCTTGTTGTAGGTCGAATATTCCCCAGAACGAGTATACCTTTTTTTGTTAGTAAGAAAGGCGTTTGTTACTTTCACCAAGGTTTTCCGCGGCTTTATTGAGGGTAAAGTCGCCTTTGCCCCAACCTACAAATACGACTTATTCTCTGACGATTATGATACAAGTGAGAAGATGCGTAACCCAGCCTGGACTGACCGCATCCTCTGGAGACGGAGGAAGCCTCGCTACAAGTCAACCACCCTCGTTCGCAAGCATGTAACTGTACAGCATAACCAAGCGCAACAAGGAGACAAGCCTTTACTAATGGAAGCGGCAGAGGAAAATGATGATGATGACGACGAGGACGATGATGATGATGATGATGATGCTAATGATGACGATGATGATGAAGAAGACGAAATGAACGATCAAGTTGAAAACGAAGGTAGGTATAAAAGGAAAACGCTTATTAGTTAAAGTCAGTTTCCTAATCAGCAAGGCAAGCTGAATGAAATTATAATATTGGGCTTCCTAAAGGAGCTGAAATAATTTGAAAGCACTAGTTAATACAATATTTAATATGTTTAGCTGTGCGGCTATGGAGTTAACCATTCACTTTTAAGGGCCTCTTTACATGAGAGTTTTCGTCCCGGGATGAATTAATCTCGGTGTCTGGTCATTTTCTTGTTGCTGTTTACATGATGATACATGATTTCGTCCCAGGATGAGTTCATCCCGGGACGATTTCATCCCGGGATGAAACACCGGGATGAAATGTCATCCCGGGATGAAATGTGACGAAAAATCTCATGTAAACAGTCCTTCCCGGGATGAAATGTAATGTTATGTAAGCACGGGCGAGATGAATTTAACTCGGGCGGGACGACTTATCCCGGGATGAACACGCTCATGTATAAGTGAGTACAGTACGACCGCTTTTTTAGTTCCTAAGGAGTATGTACACAAATGGTTTAAGTTTTACCCAAATAATGTTGGCTCGCTCGATGGTAATGGTTTAAACATTTCCGTCACGTCATATTGTTGAAGCTACAGCGATAATGTTGAGAAATAACTTTTAGTACAAATGTTTCAAGGTTTTACCTATAAACAAATAGAGGTTGTTTTGTAGCCATGACAACGTAGAAGGTACCCTATTTTTAACCTTTTGAGGCTATTAACTAAAAACTACTCGTAAAAAGGTTTTGTATTGATATATTTTTGTCCAATCAGCATTAAAAACATTAACCAAGTGGAGAAAAAAACTGAGGGTAGGGTTTAGAGTTTTGTTATTTTTTCATAAATTCAATGTTTTTACATAAATGTAAATGATTTTTTTAAATGTTTCTTTTTTCGATTAAACAAAAAACTATATCAAAAATAAAAACTTCCACCGAGTAATTTTTAAGTTATTAGCCTAAACGATAAAAAATACGGTATTTTGATACTTTTTGAAGTTATCATGGCAAAATATTTTGGCGTCATTTTGATCGGACTGTTCCTGATAAAAATTTTGCTGGTTTATCGTAATCGTTTCGTTATCAGCTAAACCTTCGGCCAAGCTGCAATAGCATGCTTATAATTTGAAAAGTAGTTAAGATAATTAATACTGTACTAATGGTTTGTTAATTTAGGTGACAAAAGCAGTAAGGCTTCAAATTCACAAGCTGGAGGAATCCATTTCACTCCTGGAAAAGTTTTGTATTATGGCCGAGCAGAACTGAAGACATCAGATCACAGGTATTGCTACAGGAACTGAACCATGATTACTTACAAAGTGCTGCACCAAACATTCAGCAATCTCTGCTGGGGGATGGATTGTGAGAGGAGTTTGGGTAGTAAACTTAGCCAAACACTTGACAGAATAACAAATGATTCTTTGTCGCAATGGTCTTTTCTCAACCATCGAGAGAGTTAGGTCATCACGCATCGCCAGCCACAAAAGACACAGTACAATTGTGTTTAACCATTTCACTGATTTTAGTTCCAAAATCGACTATTCATTCTATGGCAATGATGGATGTCTAACAAATGCAGTTTGGTGTTGGTTTTCAATTTAAATTCTTCAAATCCATTCCATGTGCTATCTTGATTCTTACTTCTTCATAGGCCAGTTGTAGCGCTGATAGAAATAGAAATACAAAAGGTAGACTGGACAAAACAGAGTAGCGTACACGACACTGTTATGAAAGCCATGGGACCCGCTGACCCTACCGTTGTAGTCAAAAGTGATGAAGGGAGCAGTGGGGATGCTGGGATTGATGTGTCAGAGCTCCTTGATGTAGTGGAGCCTTATGGGACTGTTGTGTTAGTGAGGTAAGTCAAATAGTCTGATTTAAACAAAGTACAGACGTGCATTGCAACTTCTTTAAACATTCGTTTCTAAAAGTATCTTTTGGATGTCTTGTCTGATGTCTGTTCCTTTAATCATAAAAAAAATACTGTAACATTAATTATCACGGACGCGCCCTTGTAAATCTACTTTTTAAGGAGTATGTTTGTGGACAGAGAATCCACTCACATGATTCCTGGAAACTTTCGTTGCGGAATCAAAACATGTATATTAGTTTATGCATTAAATTACCAAAATATGCAGCATGGCTAGTTAATGCGGCTCGCTTCAAATCAAGGCTATCAAGGTTGATCTGCTATACTTAGATTACATAACTAAATGAATAAATACAATATACATATATATAACTTAAAATAAATAGAAAATTAGTCAAGAGACTATATGAATTCGACTGTATAAATTCTTATGCAGGGTAAATTTATCTTGTTAAATTTAAATAATTGTGCAACGTACTGAATTGTTTTCTTGTAGGGTGGTTGATGATGAAGTTCTTTTGACCATGGATGATGGTCGTAGCGCTTTAAAAGTCCTGGAGCTGGACGGAAAAGAGGTAATTAATGTAGAACCGCCACAGTTAATTCCTTAGCCCGACCGTTACATGCTTCACACCCAACCCAATAAACATTATGGAAACAATAGCTCTGATTTGATGGGACGCAAATGCAAATAGCTCACGTCAAAACTCCAATTTAATACCTTAATACCAGACCAGCGGTTACAAGTTATTGGTTGATGCGCTCAGTGCATAAATCTCTTGCGACGTCTTGTAGCCAATCAGAAAATTGTATAGAAACAACTACGCGTTTTTTTTTTTTACTTTTTATAGGTATCGGGTAAAACCGTTCAAGTTCGCTTGAAATCTGAATCTCTTCTGTCCAAAACTGACCTCACAGTTCAAAGTCTTGTCTCGCACGAGTCTTCATTCATTGGAGATTCTGAAGAATGTAAAAACAGGTCGTTAACCCCCGTAAGGGGTCGGGCGCTTTCAGATTTGTTGTCTTCTTCGACGGACAGTCATTCCTCCAATTTGCCCGTCCTGGAACCAATCAAGATTCAGTCAACTGAAATTGCAGAAGGTGAAAGTTCAGAGAGCGAACCAGAAGACGAAGTGAAATATGAGGCAGCTTATGATAGCGATGATGATAGCGAACCCGAGGCAGACCGCCAGATAAACAAAATGGAGGGCGAAGGTGATGGTAAGTGAGTAATATAAAAATGTAACTATACAGGATGTTTGAAAATTTCGTGTCCCTCCTGCCCTTTCAGCTGAATATTCCATTTCCCCGCATATATCGCCATGGGGACTGTGTCCCTCCTGCCCTTTCAGCTGAATATTCCATTTCCCCGCATATATCGCCATGGGGACTGTGTCCCTGCTGCTGGGCCTTTGCTGAATAGCAATTTGGCAGTCTTTCATGAAGGGGAGTTACTTCTTTGGGGCAGTTGTTCAATATTCCCAATCTCGATTTGTCTTCAAAAACCCATGCCAACTCTTTGTAATAATAGTTTTGTTGTTGCTGTTTTTAACTTTTGAATAGCTCTGAAACTTAAAGTTAGTTAAAATTGGCAAAAAAAAAAAATCCGGAAAAGAAATACTAGTTATGCAACGCTTTCGAGTGGTATACTGTGGAATATCCCACGAGTCACTTGTATTTTCTCGGTATACACACGAGCCTTTAGGCGAGTGTGTATGCCAAGAAAATACAAGTGACAAGTGGGATATTCCATAGCATACCACGAGAAAGTGTTGTGTAACTATTTTATACCATGCCATAGAAAATACGCTTACTAAATTTCGTCGAGAATACAACGGCTTTCCTGTATTCTGATTGGCTGTATTTTCTATGGCATGGTATAAAGTGGGATATACCGTGCAGAGAAAGGGTACGATTTTTTGAAACACCCCGTGAAACATTCTCGCGCCCATGGCCCACGATCCCTCTGATCTGCGCCAGGGGTCGAGACCTCTGGCCGGCTCCAACACCGGAAGTCCGCGATTCATGGACTCATTGTCAAATATGACAAATCTGATTGACATTTTTATTTGTTGTTTGTTTATATTTACAACAACTTGAGACAAAAATAATATTTAGGTTTCATGTAGAACAAAAATTTTTTCCACAATTCTTTGAAGACCTTTGATGCTGCCTTTCCAGATATTTAGCTGAAAGAAGCAAACATATTTTGAGAATTCTAAAAAGAAAAAGTTTTTGTCCTAGGCGTTTTTCGGGCTTCAACATAAGTGCGCCAAATTATATGGCGATGATTTCAATCTTAGCAACAAGTTGATTGGCAGCATTTCGTCACTGTATACAGTCACCGCTATGCGGACAAAGGAACATGCCGGCTTGCTTCTTTCCCATTCAACTCCTTGGCCACCAAGTTCAGTTTGACCATTCAACTCAAAGTTGATAATCAACTAAGTTTCCCACCTGCCCGCCGACGCAACATAACAGTTTCTTGGAACACTAATAACTTTCGAGGATCACATTTGATTGATAATCCTTAAATAAAAAAGTAACATTCTAGACTGTGAGAACAGAAACAGAACAGTTTTCTCGTCCAATTTTGCTACTGCTTCTTGTTAAACCACTCATGTTGTTTGCCGTATTTTCACAACTGCTTAAGTCTTCTATCTCCCTTTTCTTCATAATCAGATGGAGGTCCTAAAAACGATAACAACAAAAAGCCTCTACCTAAACGGCCACCACCGCCTAGACCAGCGCCTGCGAGGCCTAAAGATGCCAATAAGGCTCCTCCACAAGTCAAAAAAGTCGAAGAGATTCTTATTGCTTCCGCGCCGGTAGAGGATGGCCCATCCATTGTTCCCGGCGCGCTTAAAGATTTTGACCCATTGGTTAAGGAAACTTCGAAGCATTCTCCAAAACCCCGTAGACCCACTCCACCTAAACGACCAGCCCCTCCAAAGAGGCCTGTCGATGGACCTGAGGCACGTTCCTCTGTGGTTCCCCCTCAGGAAGGTCTTAAAGCCAAACCTAAAGTAGAGGTAATTCATGTTCCAACCAAGAAAGGAAAGCAGGTATGGCTAAACACGTGTTTTCTATTTTGCTGCTGCTAATATGTTTATCCTTTTCCACGTTGTCCTCCTCCATCCTCAGTGCTAGTATTAGATTTTTTGAAAACCAGAGCGCATTTTGTAGAGTAAACCGTTAAACTCCGCAAATAAGGCCTGTTGGGAAGGGAGCTTCGAATTTAGATGAATTTTGCATTTCAGAAACGGTTCTGTTTTTATTTGGAAAAGACTTTGCGTGACATGTTTTTGGTAAAACTCTTAACACAACCATGTATGGCACAAGTGAGAATCATAGGTCTCTGAAGGAAACTATAATAAATTGAAGGATTAAAAAACCAACCAGTTTTGGTGTGTTAACAAAGCACAGGCGAACGAAAAGTTATTTCCTGAGATAAGCACCTTGTGCACATGTCTACTGTACAATCAGTGATTAACTAACGGAAGGTACGAGTTATTCTGCCATTGAACATAATCAAAAACTCATGTTGAAACGTGTAACGCACGTTCACAGCGTTCGAATATTCGGCCTTGCCCAAATTTAACTTTATTCAACCAAGCTTGTTCAAAGGCAAGATTACTCCATCGAGCGCGAGCTAGCGCGCGCTGTGAATTTAATCCAAATATTGCAATTTTGATTGGTTGTTTTTTTTTCTCTTGATTTTTCAAATATGGTACTTAATGGAAACGAATATGCAAACGCTTTGTACAAGACGAATCATAAGGAGTTACACGTTTCAACCCTTATGGGTTTCTGACAGATTCTAATGCGACACATTTATATTGCACAAAACAAATTCCTGCCACAACTCTGTTTAAGTAAAAACTAAATGCAGTAATTTCTTTCTTGCAGGGTCCTGGAATTGGTATTCCATTTAATGTGCAACATGTAGCCCACATTGGAGCTGATAACGTCGAGGCTCTACTGCTCGCCGCAAAGGATGATCCTAAATTGTTACCATCGTTTTTGCTTCCCGAGGGCCTTGTCAATGAAAAAGAGAGCGGTAAAAAGCCAGTGGAAAAAGACGATAGGAAAGAAGGTGTGTTGATAAAAAATAATAATAATAATAAACATTTTTATAGCGCCTATCCAGGCCTGCTCTAGGCGCTTTACAAATCTATAAAAATTCGTTAAAATTAGCTGAATAAATCTTAAAAATTAAAAATGTACATTAAAAGTAATAAGTAAAATTTACGATATAATCAAGTGAATTTAAACCTTTTAAAAAGTCTTTCCGCTATATTAAAGCATTGTGAAAGATGCAGTCCACGATAATAAGGAAAAATATCAACGAGCAGATTTTCGTTTCATTTTCCATTCTCGCTGACCTGGCAGTTCATGCGGGAGGTTTTTCGTAGTTAGCTTCACTCTTGCTAGTCACTCGTATTTCAGTACGAACTGTCCGACCGTGGTAAAATGTCCCACCGTTGTGTGGAAGGTCATTAATAAAAATAATGATTGATTTGACTCCTGTTGGGAGAACTCAGAATTGTGTCACTGACTGTGCAATATCTGTTTCAAATATGATGCTATTTATAGACTATTTCGAAGTAAATGGGGGAGACGATAACCTTCTTAAGGAGAAATGCTTAGCCTGCGAATACAGCCGCCTCTCATTCGCGTCCCGCAACGAAGAGCGAAACACGAAGAGAGACGTCTGCGATTCACGGCCAGAAATTCCATACTGATGACGTTAACCACTAATTAGATTTCCCACACCACACGCAGTTGGTCTTGCATAATTATATTTTTTGTTTTCAGCCGCACATTACTTGCTTGATCACAAACACTTTCAAGGCAGTCAAGGACACATTTAGGGGTCATTTACACCGGACAACTTCATCGCGAAAATTAGAAATCCCTAAACGAGTTGCACATTAGTAAAATTTGGAAAAATGAGCTGCGAAATCACTAACCTGAGTATCAGGCCTTCCTAAGGGGAGGGGGGAGGGTAGGGAAGGAAACAGGAGAG
This sequence comes from Oculina patagonica, assembly GCF_052425735.1. Classification (NCBI taxonomy): domain Eukaryota; kingdom Metazoa; phylum Cnidaria; class Anthozoa; order Scleractinia; family Oculinidae; genus Oculina; species Oculina patagonica. Next base: position 64,432,240 of record NC_135761.1, read on the forward strand.
GAAGGCCTGACACAAACGCTTTGATTGGGTCCAGGATTGGGTCATGTCAAACATCCAGATTCTGGATGTGGCGCTGATTGGGTAATTCACAATGGGCCCTGACGTCACACCACCGGAAATAAAAATTTCATAACGGCGTCTTCAATGAACTGATGTCCACGCGAACGAACAGTGAGCGAAAACTTCGCTCGACGTTATTCAGCGTTATTTCAGTGTATTTATGGAAGGCGACGACTTCAAAACGGCTCGTAAAGGCGCTCTACAGTTTTTCCTGGAATTAGACGTAATAGAGGACAGAAATTATGCCTCGAAAGCTGCTTGTGAAACGGAAAGTCGACGTCCTCGGAGTTTTAGCAAAATAAAGGTGACGGGCCTACGTTTGTGACATTTGTACCCTTGCCGTTCTGTGTTAAATTCGGTTTTTCGACGTAATTTGCTTCTCACTTCCTTCTGAGGGGCACTGTTTTATTTAGAGGCATTATGTATTAAATAGAGCCGTAAGATTGTGGCCAAGGAAATGTCTAGAGGTCATTGCATAATTGTCTGCGCTGCGTGGTTTCCTGTTTGTTTCACACTTCTTTGCCACATGTTTTGCTAGCTTGTTTTTGCTCAATTCTATTTGTAAGATATACTTTAAACTCTCGAAATTTTCGCCGTGTAAGGACAAGATATATGTTCCGTGAAAACGTTGATTACTTGCATTTCATGGATGCCGGGATCGGCATTATAAATATTGTTGCAAGATGTATTGTGTCTTATCAGTTATATCTTGGTCCGGCTTCGCAAGTGACAACCGGAAATGAATTTGATTGGTTGACGCTTATCACGCCGTGAGGGGTGGAAGACTGGAATTAAAGCGTCTGTGTCAGGCTTTTCTTTCCGTCCGCGCTCCTTCCTTTTCCCCCTACCCCTTAGAAAAGCCTGATACTCAGGCTACGAAATCACTAGATGACATTGTTTTGGAACTTGAGCGCAACTCTCGGAGGTGTTGGGCCGTAAATACCGATACCGCAACGATCATAACAATTCTTCTGAGTTAGTTTCTTCTTTCCCCGCTGTTTGTCAAATTAAAATTCTGTTTTTCTGTAGCATTTATTCTTTGGTTGTGGATGGTTCAGGTCGTTCAGGTTATCTGTATTTCACATTTAAGTTGCTTGTTTGTTTTGCCGAATGCCTTTATGTCAACAATAAAAGTTAGGTGACAAAATTGATCTATTTTTAACGGCCGCTGTGGAGCGTCCTTTCTGTACATCTTTGAGGTCGTTCATCTTGTTATAAAGCAGTTTATTTTTGTTTCCCAATTACATATGAATTATAGATATTATAGAAATTCTAAGGTATAGCTTCGGTGCAGTTTCACGATCCTTCCCCCGGTCAACTTTTAGTCCGCAATAACATCCGGTTTTTTACCGTTCGTGTAATGAAGTGTTATATTTCGCATATATTATGTAAATTGACTAGCTGACCAATCAGCGCTCCTGTCCGGATTCTGGACAGATTTACGTCATCAGTATGGAATTTCTGGCCGTGAATCGCAGACGTCTTTCTTCGCGTTTCGCTCTTCGTTGCGGGACGCGAATGAGAGACGGCTGTATTCGCAGGCTAAGAAATGCTGGATTGAACACTTTTGTTGAAATTTTATGCAAGGCATTCTGGGTGATTCTTGTCTGAACTCATAAGACCTTTGGACCTGTCGCCACACAAACCAGTGGCATATGAAGGTTGAGCTTGCCATATACGGTCGGACTAATTAACCTTGACTTGGATATATGAGGCATATTCAAGATAATTAAGTCTTGACTCTGCTATGACAAGTATACTTTTTTGAGCTCCTATGTTTTCACGTACAGTACTGAATATTGTGGAAGAAACGCCAGCTAGGCTCTATAACCTTTGTAGCTATAACAGTGGTACAGTTGAATCCTGCTAACTCCAACCCTCAATATCTCGAACCTCCCGCTAACTCAACCTTTTTTCATTCCCCTCTAAGTCATTTTGTTACACATTTTACCCTCAATATCTCGAACCTCCCGCTAACTCAAACCTTTTTTCATTCCCCTCTAAGTCATTTTGTTACACATTTTACCCTCAATATCTCGAACCTCCCGCTAACTCAAACCTTTTTTTCATTCCCCTCTAAGTCATTTTGTTACACATTTTACCCTCAATATCTCGAACCTCCCGCTAACTCAAACCTTTTTTCATTCCCCTCTAAGTCATTTTGTTACACATTTTACCCTCAATATCTCGAACCTCCCGCTAACTCAACCTTTTTTCATTCCCCTCTAAGTCATTTTGTTACACATTTTACCCTCAATATCTCGAACCTCCCGCTAACTCAAACCTTTTTTCATTCCCCTCTAAGTCATTTTGTTACACATTTTACCCTCAATATCTCGAACCTCCCGCTAACTCAAACCTTTTTTCATTCCCCTCTAAGTCATTTTGTTACACATTTTACCCTCAATATCTCGAACCTCCCGCTAACTCAACCTTTTTTCATTCCCCTCTAAGTCATTTTGTTACACATTTTACCCTCAATATCTCGAACCCCGCTGATAACTCGATCCATTTTCATTTCCCTTCAAGGTTCGAGTTATCGGGATTCAACTGTAGTTTGTTTTTATTTTTATGTTCAAAAGTGCTAATTGTACTTCATTTTCTTTCTTTTGATTAAAAAGGCGACAAAGTAATGTCGTTTAAAGAGTTAAAGGAGACGTCACGTGATTCAGATGAAAGTTCGGCTCCAGTGTGTGACTCTAACAAGGACGCTACCAATTCCGATTTCCAGGCGAAACCGATTCCAAGAGCTGAATCTACCTCCAAACCAACTCCTAAACCTAGACCTCGGTCATTAGTGGTCGAAAAGGACCCCATCAAACACGCTAAGGTTGAAGAGACAGCAGAAAAACCAATAGCACCACCACGGTCAAAATCTAAACTGTCGAAAGAGGACAGTGAGGCAGGGTCTCATAAAAACCTTTCCAATAAAGGCCCTAATCCAGAACCCCCTCATAGACAAGACTTAAATCCTCCTCCGCCCGTCAAACCGAAGCCTGGATCAGTTCGTAATGAACCTCCAACAGATCGACGACCTTCCTCCTCGGTGTGTGATAATGAATCAATTACGGTGACAACGATTAATGCGTCTGTTGAAGATACCACTTCAAAGGTGCAGGACATTGAAACTGGCCAAGAAGAAATCAAAGGCTCTTCCGAAGTAGAGCCTTCAAAAGGAGAAAACAAAAAGCCCAGGCCACCGCCCATACCCCGGAGAGTTGACCTGGATTAATTAGTTTTCACGCCCCATTACAACGCCATTTGTGGATAAAATCGTATTGTTTCCTTTTTATCTAAGGGTTAACAGTTGTCGCTATGTATTGTCATCAGGACGGCGTGTATTAAAGACTCTCCTTACGCATTTCACGGATTCATTGAGTCAGCGTCATAGTTTAGTTTACATTGAGCGAGCCTATAAAAAGGCCCCGTCTAGCACTTTTTGGCTTTCATTTTAAAAAGTCTTGACAGAGTAGCTGTCATGAACAGAAACGATCCGGAAATTTTGCTTTTTAAATGCGAACCCTGTTCATTTATGTGAAATTAACAACCTCAAATACAATGGTTGCGGTCACATCAGGACTGCTTACTATAGTTTAGACGGCGTTAACTATAGTTAGCTATTTCGGTAATGTGACCGCTTCTCTGTTCGCCCTAACTGACCGCAGCCAATATATGCTATCAATAATGCTTTCCATACAAGGTTAAAAATCCAGAAAATTCAAATTTCGTGAAAAGATTTTTTTGTCATTTTAATTTGTAATTAGATCCGATTTCAAAGATGTAATAGACTGTCATAGTCGAACCACATGTGTGCCGTTACTTTTGGTTGACTAGCTAGCTTGAGCAAATTGGAATTTGCGCGGATTTAACTAGTTCAAAACAACTGGTAGATCCCGTGGACATCATTTCCCTTGCGTGTCTTCAATTCGAGTATTACACGAAACCATGTTGGAAAACAGTTCAAAATTTCCCCAGTCACGAAGACACGCCAAAGGTCAACTCGTCGCCGTAAGAAAGAGTTATGCCACCCAAAGTGAATGTCACGACCCTCGCTGGAAAGAGAGAACACTATACACGTATTTTATGAATTATCGGACGAATTTGAAGCACTTTGAGACCTACATTCAACGAGATTGAGTCAAAGTGCAGAGCAATTAGGCCATTGCTTGCAAAAATACATGAAAGTGAAATAAAAAATGTGGAAACTTTGCTTGGTAGTGTGCGTGAGTTTATCGAAACGTGAGGCTGAAATCGTTCTTATCAGTCTCAACCACAAAACAACAAAGGAGAATCTGTGACTTGGTTGTAATCTCGTTCCCACATCTCGCGGGTTAGACGAACGAGATTAACTTGGTTGACCTTTTTTAGATATTTAAGAACTATGTGTGACAGATGAATGCTTAGTGAATCAAAGTGCAATACATCGTTTTCCCACAGCCAAGTATCTGTCTGCATTTTTTTCTGCTGTTACCGGAGTCCTATAACTATTCAACGGCTACATGCTGCAGTGCACTTTGAATTTTTTCGACTGCTTAGGAAAATCGCTTTTGATAGGGTTTCTGAATTGACCTGAATCAAGAGTTTCGTGTTGTGAATGTCACAACTTTTATCGAGCAACAAAAGTAGCTTTAGTTTTAGTTCAAATTTAAAGGGGTGAGAAGTCTAAATATTTCTTTATGTTAGATGCACGCTTTTTAATTTTCGATATCTTTGCAAGCAATATATTAACGTGAAAAGCAGGCTATTTTCAAATAAATTAAACTCTGAAAAGTGACACGAGAAACTAAGCCAAGAGGGCTTTTGATTACAGTTCTCGACGTCATATTGGAATAGAAACCGCGCAGACATGAGAGTTAGGCTAAAGTTGACCCGTGTTTGAGCGTAAAGTGAGGTTATGTATCAGTCAATTCCAAAACTGCCCATGGCCCCTCCGGGCAAACACCCTATTTGAATAATTTTGGTCAAATTCCCCACTATGCTGACAGCTTACATGGTCAAATGCCCCACCGGTTAGCGCTTCAAAGAGGGTCAAATCCCCTTACACTTTCCAGATTTTAAAGAGGAAAGAAAGAAAATGGTGATGTTACTTTTGCTCCATGCAGCTTGAAAACATGTTTTCTAGCTTAGCTATATTAAACAAACATGAGAATAAAAAATTTCTTCTGACAATGAATCAACACAACAATGAAGGCAAAAGGCTATCAAAGCAAAACAGAGGTGGAATCGTGAAATGACAGGTGTTCTGTGAACATTCCTGTTGTAGTGAGTGAATGGATTATGAAACCAAGACGAAACTCTTTAGCATGTGACCACTGAATAACATTTTTCGATGGCCAAATGCCCGACCTGGTGGGCGAAGTTTTGCGTCAAATGCCCCACTATACCGGGTTAACCTAAAGTCAAATACGCGGGGTATACCCGGGGGGGGGGGGTATGGGCGGTTTTGGAATTGACTGATTCATTACAGTGAGGATTCGGCAATGTGCTTGTCTTTTTTCACGTTTTTTGGGAAAATGAGCAAAAGTTTCAATTCTAATAATGCTCCTTCGTTATCTTCTAAGATGTAAGGAAAATATTGGACCGCTTTTGGTTGTAAAAAAGGCG